>NC_041353.1:10947658-11307658 GCF_004354835.1 Perca flavescens | reverse complement strand
GCTGATTCAAGTTTTTATCAGTATATATCAAGCCGTTCATTGAATACTCCCTCATTTCATGCCTGGATGACATCACGTGGTCAGGAGGTTTATTGGAAGGAAGTTGTTCATGATTACAAATATTGATTGACCCAAAAAATTGTCCATAAAAAAAAAATTGTCCATATCACTTCATGCCATTGCTCGAGACTGTTAGCTGAAACATTCACTGAAAGAACAAAGATATTTTTCAAGGAAATGTCACTGCTTATTTTCACACACAGGGCCGCTGTGAAACAGTAGGATACTGCTGAGCTTTCTCATTGTATTACTCTTCTGCATACTAAATTCAAAAAACCTGCAGTACTAATTTTTGGTCTGCCTGATTCATTGTGCTTACTGACTATTTCAAAGCATTCAAATGTATATTCAATGTTATATTAATTCATGTTCAATTGCAATTACTTGTGATGAAAAGCTTCTGCAACATTTCGCAGATGCATCACTTGTGCCTTCTATCCTTTGATGATGTTGATGAAAACAAGTATTGGCAAAGTGTACTGTATATATGCTATGGACACAGATGATTCAAAATACAAAAAAAAAAGTGCATTGGAAAAAGTTAGAAAAAATATGATAAATTTGAAACAGTGACAGTGATGTTTACTATGATCAGCATAGATCAAACTATTCTCTCCTGCTGTGGAATGTTCCACACTGTGTACAAAAGTAATCAACTTCAATCGGGCATTATGCTATTAAATGATCAAAAATGTTCTTTCAAATAGTTGCCTAGGTGAGTAATTGCTTCAAAAGCACACCGTTAATACCAAAACACATTACAGATTCCCTTTGATGATGTGATGCATTCGATTCAAAGTAAACCCTGTTGGGTTTTTTTGACAGTGGAGACTTTTAAGGTGCAATTTATTTTATAATGACTTTCAGTAGCAAACAAGTTTTTGTCTCTCTCAACAATTACTAAAAAGGTTTCATCCAGTTAATGAATTCATATTGATTAATATAATTATCTTCATGGTCTGTGGCAGTCCATTGAACTAAAACCAACTTTGTTGACCTTGCGATTTGTGGACAAAATCAACTTAATAACTTTCTCGATGACAGACAGTTTTAAAGGATGGAGGAGAGGGAATGAGATGAATCCTACCTGAGAGATTTCCAAGTCCTCTGTCAGGTCATCAGCTTTAGTTCTCTACAGCACAAAGTCTTGAAACTTCAACTTAACATCCAAAGGAAGAAATATCATCTTTGAGTCAAGTATGAAAAGCTTCAAGCCGGCTCTCCTGGCCCATGGGAAGCCACAATGTATCTGCTGCCCGAAAAGCCGTTTTTGATTTTGCAACTCTTTCCTGTAGCCTATGCTGTATTTTGGAGACCTATGGCTGTTCCTGCAACTGCTATCGAGTGCTTGATAATAAAGTTCGATCTGTGGGTCTGCTTTGATTGCTCAGTTCTAACTAGTGAGGCCCCGAGGCCATGGGGGATATGTCAATCGCCCAACTCTTGTGGGGAACTCTAGCGTCAGCAGTAGTGTGTGTTTGTGCTTAGTGCATATGTGTTTGTTGCGGTAGCTGAGGTCAATTCTTGCCAGTGCCGTTACCATGGTATTTCCCAACAGAGAAGGGCCTGATCAGTGAAAGAGCTCGTGGAGTTTTGGAAAATGAAACGAGCAATGGCTGCTGGCAAAGATCCTGGAAATGTATGACCACAAATGCGGTCATGCCAGTATCAGACTCGGCAATCAGCACATAAAGAGACCAAATGTTCATCCTCAGTGTCCTCACTTAAATGATTGGAAAGTGTGTAGGCCATATCAAAGTATATGAGTGCAAAACAATCTTTATTTCTCATCAAACTTTAAATACAATTTATATTTTTGCAATATGCAGCTGTCTGTGTGTGCAAGTGATATGTGACTGTAGCCATGCCATATGCCTGCAAGCAATGCTCCATCTGGGCCTGCATCTTCAGGCATACAGCAACCCCTTCTGCTAGGTTCCCCATACAGCTGCCAAATGGACCATTGTACCCAGAACATAATGCAAACCAGCACACATACAGTATACGCAGACAGAGATGCAGAAAATTCAATCCAAAGAGCCTGCTGTAGTAAACGGCCACTTCAATTCAATAAACACACGATTAGGTGCCAAATACTCCCAGCTGGCGCCTCTAAGGGACATCCAAACAAGACTTTGCTTACTTTGCTTAACTTTTTTGCTGAACAGTGAACACTGGACAACAAGCAGGAAAGGGTGAGGTATGGTAGTAACAGCAATATCTAGTGTGAAGTTTTCTATCATTACCATAAACCATTGATGTTATGGTCAGTTTTTTTATTTGTAAGTAAAACACATACACTGTAAACCAAGATTTAGTTGTGATTAAACTTTTTAGTGGTCACTATTTATTATTTTACATTTTGTTAAAAAACATATTCATTACTAAATGACATTAGTTGTTTGTAATAATTAGCTTAATTATGAAGTGCACAGATCATATTAAGCAGAGATAACTAAGGATGTTAAGTTTATGTATGGAAGGGGCGGGGTCATTTGAACTGTTCTGCGCTGAAGCGATGCAAAGGCTCATGGGAAAAAAATATACGTTCTGAACGGTTTCTCTCCTAGTTAGTTTTAAGTGTGTTTTAATAATGTTCTGTTAATGTTTTGGGTGTGCATTTATGTTATCTGGGTTTTAGTTTAGTATGGTTGATTTAGTGTTCATGTTTATGTACATATATTGTTGCACCATGACCGAGACCCAGGGGTAAGAGGTATATACACAGGGTAGTAGGAGATTTTCAACTGAGTGAAGCTCTCTATGTGTTACAATCTAACCAGAGTGTAATGTGTTATCAGCTGTTGAAATCCAGGAGATGTTGGAATAAGTGTATAGTATGCATTGTTCTTCATATCAGGTTGTCATAAAGATAAAACAATATTTAGAGTATAAGAAAAAAAATGTAATAGTGAGAAGTTGCCTGCAGTTTTGTAATATTACTTTGCATGTTTAAAACTATAGTGCGTAGTTTCTGTCGCCCCCACGAGGAATCTTAAGTAATGTCTGACCCTTTTGGCTTTCCATAAATGACAACAAAACTGTCAGCGCGCCCATAAGCTACATGCCTTTAATAATCGCACACCACCCCCACCCCTCCCCCACTCAGTTGCTAGTAGCCAAGGAGGACACGGAGGATTACAAAGACATGATGGACTCTTCAGAAAAGGTAATTATCTTCACTCGAGTTTCTGCGTGGGAAAGTCACCAGACAACACAATCTTCTGAACACAGACATACTGAGATAAAAGAGAGAGTTGTGAGGAGCTGATAGTCTTAACTAGCTTGGTAGCAACTCATTTGGCTTGAATGTAACGGACGTTAATTAATATAAGAAAGTTACGCACTAAAGCTTTAACTTAACATGCTTATTTTCGACAACATGACTCCAAAAAAAAATAACTTTTGTTTACTAATGATTTTTAGTAATGACTACTAATGTAAACTTGATTTGTCTACTGCAACTTAATACAACTTGACCTAATGTATTAATTGATTATATTTTGTTCTGCAAAGTCCTTAGTAACTAAAGCAGTAAAATTTACATAATGGAAGGAAAATTACAAGAGTTGCATCCACAATGTAGTGTAGTGGAAGTATAAAGTTGCATTAGATTGAAAGGAAAAGTACAAGTACATCAAAGTTGCAATCAAGTATAATGAAATGTACTTAAATAGGGAATGATTTTGGACATATTCAGTTTAACTGCATTGCTCGCTAGGGTATTTTGTCACTGGTTAAACTGCAGACACCATGGAGCCATTTTCTCAATTTAAAAAAACATGTGTACTTGTGTCCTGGCAGTGGCTCCAGAGAGGTTGTGTATATTGTTTTTTTAATGACTCCAGTGACAGTACAACACTTTCTTCATTAATATTAATGGAATTAGATATGAGGCATGAAACTCTCTTGTTTCTCCTGGCAGGTAAACTCCTAACATTACCTGATCCAGATATTCTATCACCAGCCAATTTGAAAAAAACTAATGAACATTACCACAATGCCCCTGGCAGCAATGTCCATTGCTGTGCCAGTGGGTAGGGACAAGTGGTAGATATTGGGTTTCAAAAGTGATAGATTTAATCATATTAGAAGCTTAATTACACCCGTAGCGAGCCACTCCTATTAAGAAAAGATTCAGTGTGATCTCTGGTGGGGTTTATTGTCCATGTGGACCCAAACGATGATAGCTGGCTAGATTGAAGTTGTCAAAGCTGGTTTTCGTCAATCTGTTTACAGCGGCCCCAGATCAATGCAGCCTAATTATGATTCCAGAGCATCCACAGCCGAGAATAATAGGGAGGGATTATAGGTTACAGACGGAGGCATAGAATGATAGAATGACATAGAGACAGAATGGCTTAGAGCAAAAGTTAAAGTTTGTCAGAGTTTTGAGGATTATGTCAGAATTTGACTGGTCATATTTTCTCCTTAGATGATTTATTGTAAAAATGGGAAATGGGAAAGAAAAATAGCACAGAGAGAATGAAGAGGTAAGTTAGAAGAGAGACAGAGAGGAAAAGGTAGCGATTAAAAGCTAGAATTTCATAGAGATTATCATGCTCTGTCCAAAGTCCTATTTAACAGCATTACATTCCTGCAGTAATGCTTGTTGACTTGACACAGTCAGAATTTAAGATGTCCTTTGTTGCAGATGCAAGCCTCCCGCATATATTTCTTAATACGGAGCAGTTAGGGCAGCGAGACCAAACACAAATGGGCTGTGAAATAGAAGAGATACACCAGGAGAAAACAAAAACTATAATGCTTCATAAGACAATTGCTTCACCTTGACATAATGTCAAACCAGAACACATATCTGGACGTGTCATTTACTGCATAATAACCTTTGGAGATGCTTTTAGGAGGTGTAGCATGTTGCGTTGAGGACACCATTCAATCCATTGTGATGTCTTGTTTTCTTTACTTTGCAACAGCAACTTAACTTGGGATGTATACTTCTGAGATATGCTGAGTCGGTATGGCCAGAGGTAAACTTTAGCAGCAATGTCATTTGTATGCATGAGCTCTTGTCCTGTCACTGCGTAATAAGTGCCTGGAGCAACATCCAAACACGCTTTTAAAAAAAAGCAGGAGTAATGGCTCATATACCACATTCAAAATGAATCATGTGAGCAGTTTTTGAAAAAAATCTGTAATTATTTATTTGGACCAGTGCTTAAACTAATACAGTTGCAGTAGATGTATTGTAGAGATATTGTATTGAATAGATAAGGTGAGTCTAACGTAGTCTATTTTTTGTCAACAATAGATAAATGGTGTGTTAGGGAAAGGTCTCTGCAGCAACCCCGTTGCCAGTGTTCTCACATACTACATATTTGATTAATTTCCCTCATTGGATTAGTTACAGAGCTGCACTACCTTATGATACATGTAATAAATGACTCAGCAAATCAAGATTTTTGATGCAAAAAAACAAAAGAGAAAAACAAAACAGTGGTCAGCATATCTCAAACTTGACCTACAGAATAGATCATCTGTGCATAATTTTTAAATTTTAGCCTTGGGGGATTTTTAGCCATGCTTTAGCCAGGCAATGTCGGTCTGTCAGTTAATCGGTCCACCACTTCGGTCTAGACTGAAATATCTCAACAAATATTGGATGGATTGATGTAAAATGTATATAATGTACATTGTGTATGTGTTTCTTAGATGATGTATCATAATGATAACACTGTGACCTCCTGACTTTTCGTCTGAAGCCACTAACAAATCAAAGTTTAAACGTAAAAATATCTAAACATCTACTGGATGGGCCGGCACACATTCTATATTAATAATTTTGGTGATCCCTAACTTTTCCTCTAGTGTCATCAGCAGGTTGAAATGTTTTTACTGTATGACAAAATACCAGCAAAACAAATGACATTCCCATCAGCCTCAGCTGCACATAATATGTTTACCTAATTTATATCTGCATGCTAACATTCCTAAATAAGACAGTGCCATTGTAAATGTTTAACCTGCTGACCATCAGCATGTTAGCATAATCACTGTGAGCTTGTTAGCATGCTAACATTAGCATTTAACACAGAACCCCTAGATTCATAGAGTAATAAAGCCACAATTAAATCGCTAAACATAGCAGCAATAAGACAATCTATGCAATGAAAGTGTAGTGGTCAATACATTATAAAAGTAGTACATTTGCATAGTTTTTTGATTCAGTTTATGAAGTGTAAAAATAACCATATAACGGAAATGAGCAACTGTTTAGAAAATAAAGTGCTGCCTTTGAGGCCTCCTTGTGAGCAGGATTTAATTCACAGCACGTGTCAGTGTCTGTGAATCAATGCGGGGGTTATTATAAAGCACGGAACACCTAGAGGCGATTGGCATGCGTAGATAGGAGGCTAATATTACCAACATTTTCATCCTGTAATGCAGTAGGACAGTGCATGGCGCATACATACAATGGCAAACGTGGGGCGAGGTGCACATCAGAGAGAGCATGATTGTGTTTTATGAGAGAAAAAGAGTGGAAAGATGAAAGATGATGAGGCAGGCATGTTGTGATAAATCACTGCAAAGAATGAGGAAAAAAAGGTATATAAATGAATTGGGAGGCAGAATGAAAAGATAGCGAGATTTAAAAAAAAAAGTGAAAAATTGACGAGTTGCAGTAGAGCCTGGGTAGATAAGAAGGGAATGAGATGAAAAGATACAAAGAAACTGAAAAATGATGCAGAGGAAGATTGTCCCATCGCTGGAGATAAAAATTAAAGAGATAAGGCCTTGAAATGTCTTCATTTACAGTTTGTCTGATACATGAGTCCAGTGGAGTTTCATTGGCATCACTGCAGAGTGTGCTATTCCTCCCTGGAGATCTATCAACCACCTAATTCGTTTAATTTTGCTCATCTTCTATTACCCCTGAGTCATGTTTTATCATCCCAATTGTCTCACATCCTTGCAACCTTGTTATACGCTAAGTCATTGTCGTTAATATGCCCCAAAATAAATTGTATCAAGACACTGTCACCATAAAAGCCCAAAATAAGCAATCAAGCAGAAATACAATCAATGTTATGTGGAACTTTTGCAATATGTTACTGTGATGCATTCAGCGTTGCCTTTCATTTTGATCAAACGGTTGACTGAAAGATAAGGGCAGACTTTTTTAATTTTTATTTTCTCACCTCTTGCCCTGTGGGAACTGAATTGTTGCTGAGTGCGGTTAACTATAGCAAAAGCTTTATTAAACACTGCTGGAGATATATAGCCAGATACGGATGGCTATAACTACAACACAGAGTGGTGCATGTCCTGGCAACAATGTCATTCACTGACATGTATTTAACACATGAAACAAATATAAATGCCATTTTGTCATCATGTTTTACATATTATTTCCCATCGTTCTATCAACTGGTACTTGCGCCCCCCTCTTCTGCAATAGTTTTAATGGCACCCAACTGGAGAATTAGGACCACCGAACGTTTCTTGATTTGCCCAACTCATAATATTCCTAAAACAGTAGTGGATGAAAATGCACATTTATTTGCATTTTCTTTTGCAGATTTTTCTTGAAAATAAGTTAGGATTGTGTTAAGAAACACAACGTCCAAAGAAGCATCTAATTAAAAAGAAGAATCTAATTTCTCAAAAGTAGCTTTGAATAAGACAAATTCTACAAAAAGCTGTTATAGACACCTCGACCTATGAGCTGATATTAAAGAAGTGAAGAAATCTTCTTTGAATGCCTTAAAGTATTGTCTAAAAACCAAAAGTGTCTTTACCAAATAGTATTTACCTGACTTTTAACATCAGCTAATGCTTATATGTTTAACACGTAATGTCTTTTAATCAGATTGCCTACTGCATATGCAATTAAAAGGTCTGGTTAAGATATCACTAATTACCTGACAAGATAACAATTACCATTCAGCTCCATGTTATTAATTAGCCAATGACAATATGACACTGCCCATAGACAATCCATCATCTGATCATGCAGAACAAAAGCCAATGCGATTTTCATAAAATATTATAAGCACCTTAAAGGAAAAAATACAACTAACAACAGTTTTTTTAAGCTTTATACCAGTCCACGTGTAGGTAATACCTACACAACCACAGAGCCTGGCAGCAGCATATAAAACCAATAATGTGTGATACCCAGGTTAAAAACAAGTATTCTATTTCATGCCTTTTGCATATTTGTAATATATAAAGGTTTGTTAAAATGTTGTACAATTACATCTGCAAACATAGTATTGAATATTTGAAAGAGACACAAAGGCAGACACTCATCATCACTAAAGATTATCTAGTGGTCAAGACTGTTGCCTCTGAGATTGTCTGAAAACATAGTGTGATCAAATCATTTTGAATAAAAAATGTCTTTTGATTATAATTACAAATGCAGACTGGAGTCAAAACCAGCCGAGGGTAGGAAGCGGTTTACTCAGTTGAACATGATGTTTTTTTTGTAGATACAATCACATGGAGGATGTTCTGACTCACTGAAGGGCAAACAGAAATAATATGCTATTTAAGTTAAAGGAAAACATTGAAGGGCAAATACAAATATGTCTACAGATTCATTAAGGTGATTTCTTTTCGCTGTTTTCGTCTGTTCTTCCTTCTCTTTGTACTTCATCAGCATGAAGATAATTGTGGTTGTGACTCAAGATTGGACAAAGACTTAAAAAAACAAACTTAAGATATTATTTTACTGATTGAAAACTGAAAGAAAAAATAACTTAAACCAAAGCAAATGAAACCAAAGCAAGTGGTAAAAATGCATTGAGTCCAAGTGATCTGAATCTCCCTGATTACCCTGCACACTTTTGCAGGGAGACGCTAGGCAAACCTATAGATTGCAAGACATGGCAATAATATTAAATCATACAAAAAAATACTGTAGGTGACTTTAAAACAATATTTGGTTTCTCTTAGGCTTACTTTCAGGGAATATACTTTTTAACTTGGGGTTCCCTATTTACCAGTTCCCATCCAACAGACAGCCCGACTTACAAACTGAAAATGTGAAATTCAAAATATGTCAGCGTTTACCAGTCAAGGAAGGCCTAATGAAAGACACTATCATGTTGCATTATGGGAATGTAGGATTCAGTGTTTCTGGAGTTTGACTATCCAGGCTTCTGTTGCTTTGATTTTGACCATTTCTTTTTAAAATCAATTTCTTGTGAGTCCCCAAATGTTAGTACAATAGGTAGTAAGTACAATACTAAACTGCTGGAGTACTCCTTTAATGTAGCTGCAGTACCAACTCTAAGGTATTGTTAGGTACATAATGGCTGCAAAAGCAAAAAGATTAAAAAAAATGAACTTTCATTTAGAATCAACATTATTTATTTATTCATCACTTTTTTTAACACGTTACATAAAAGGAGAAATTGATCTCATTATAATCGCTGTTTCCATTAACACTAATAACGTCCCATTTAGTTAACTATTCTGTATTTGATTGACGTGTAGATATAGTCAATTGTTGGTACCCATGCCAATTGTTCAGGTTTTCCATTACAATAACTTTGGCTCTCTTCTCATACTGGAATTGTTGCAGCGCTTGTGAACCTACAGTTCTATCTCCGCCCTCGGGCAACCTGCAGCTTCTAGCACCATCAATGTACAAAATGGGGGCATTAATTTACATAATCATACTGCTGTTTTCTATCACTTTAGGAACATCTAATAGCTTCAAGTTGTTTCTATCTATCTATCTATCTATCTATCTATTTCTATCTTCTTAAAAGTAAAAAGGAAACCAATGTCAATTTGAAGATGCATGTGTCCCAATGGTGGGCCATAGCAGGACTGAGGTCATTCCCTGTTGTCTGGGGTGGGCTGGAGGCAGCTAGGGGGTCAGGAGAGGTGGGAGGCAACTGGCCGGAATTGTCAGTTAATTGAATGCCAGTTTGGATCACACGGATGACTGAACTTGGCATTATGATGGAGAAAGTTCATGTTCACCAATCACACATATCCTGTGACATCACACAGACACAGAGCCAAGTTATTTTATTATTTTGTAGGACAAAAAGAATGTAGAAAGCCACACAGACCTTTGAAATATTGTTTTCTTAAAAACAGGAAACGTGATTCGTTCACTGAACTGACGAGCTGATCATCCTGAACGTGTACTGAATGTTGATCCACTCTGGTCATAAACTACTATGACCAGAATCAAAACAGACACCAGGATATTTAGCATACATATACTTTTAATGGGATTAATTGTGCACTAGATGGTCATTTGGTTGAAGATATATGGAGGTATATCAATAATAAACACAATAATTACCTCAATGACAAAAGAAGTAAGTTGTGCCACGTACAAACATTTAATGTCCATGCTAGTAAGAAAAAACTAATTCAGCAATGCATATGCAAATTCTGCATTTGATTAGGATGGATATTGCAGCATTCAAGTTTTGTCTGCATTATGCATTTCATGAAAAACAGCTACTACAATTTACAATTGCATGTAAAACATGCAATAACTCAAATGTTCCAGATGAATGTTTTAAAGGGAAAATACACCTTTTTTTATACATCAAAGTTTGTTTACAGGTCTTTGTGAGTACTACTGCATGTGTAGCATTATTGTCTTTGGTGGCACCAGAAGGAGCTGCATGAATTGCAATGAAATTGCCTCAAGTGATGTCACCTGAGGCAGCGTCGGTTGGGTCTGATAACTACAGCTTTGAAAATGAAAATAATCTGAAAGAAAGAGTGAGCTAACTAGACCTCTGTAGTCAGATCCTCATCTTGCTTTAAGGCTAGCAGCTCAAGGCTACATTAGCCGTTAACTAGCATAACACACTGACATTTTTGACAAAACTGTCAGCATTCAGGTTGCATTGTGGGCAATGTAGGTGCCAGGTTTTTACGAGGATTAAGACAATGCTTGGAATAAAAAAAAAGATGAGTATTTCTGGTTCTGTCCACTCAGAGTCCCACAGTATTACAGTATATTACAGTGAAATGCTTAATCAGTGAAGTACTTTTGTAAGCCCCTTACAGTAGATAGGATTATAGGTGTATAGAAAAAAGTATATTGCATTATTATTAATTCTAAAAATGATGTAAACACTAATGTACCAAAAAATTAAACACAACATAAAAAAACACAACTGTCCCTGAATACTCATGAAACGTGTAAACTTTTATACAATTTTGCATTTGATGAAAAAAATATATGTTTAAATTTTTTTGTTGTGACAAATTTGTACAATTAAATTGATGACATCTATGCACTAATTTGCTGCAGGTCTGTTCACCAGTGACCATCAAACCATGCTGAGTTCCCCCATCACCATCTTGTCGTTTTCCTCCACATGCCTGTTTGGCTTCACCTGTGCCTTGAAGATGACGTGGTTACACAGTGTGAGAATTGGCTTGTGTGGTTGAGCCTGACGCAGATCACTGGATGGTGTAGTCATTTTTTGGTCATTCTGATTGTTAGGAGGGAAATGCAATTAAAACACAATATTACGAAACATTAGTCATTAGTCTTTGCCAGACCTTCCTCCACACGCTGCGGAGGAGGGTCTGGCTAGTCCACACAGCATTCCATGATGGGAGAAAAACGTGCTCTGGTTTATTGGCATTTGTTTAAAACGATCACAATAGTAAGCTCCGCACTGAGCCGCTGCAAAATAGCCTCAGGAAGGAACTTGTTTTGGTGTAACGTGTACGTTCAAAGGTTGTTAAAGTCGTGCGAGAGAAAACTCTGATTTAACAGATCTGTCTCAATATACCCTGCAGAGATCTGAGGAGCAGTTAACCATAGTCCTCATAAATCCCCTGGAGTTTTAAATTCCAATAAAAAGAAAGCGGAAGGTAACGGACATCGGGGAAAAGACATGCATCCGGCGGGATTTCCTGCGGCACCGGAGCAATCCCGGAAGTGGAACGTTGAGGATATAGACTATGAAACATAGTAAAGCATCCATCACAGTAAAACAGTTAAGTGCTCAGAAAATTGACAACTTTTGAATTCACCCACCTTATACATTGAGATAAAAAAGAATACTGGGATGCACATCAGTGGAGTGATGATAAGTAGCGCTCCAAATACGTCACCCCAGATGCCGGGTTTATAACTGTACACAGTGAGACTGTGTGATTGTGTTAGGTCATACACCATTGTGACCTAGGGGATAAGAAATGGTCATGTGAGAGGGCTTAGCTGTAAAACAAGTGAGGTGGTGTGCTTTGTGGTGCAAGAGAAATAAATCTTAACAAATAGAAAGAAGTGGAATGAAAGCTTTCTCAAAGTGAATATGAATATGTGAAATGCTCTGTTTTAAATCACACTTGAATCAAATGGTGAAAAACTTAAATGGTTTAACCCTTGTGTTGTCCTCGGGTCAAATTTGACCCGTTTTTCAAAGTTTCTATATCAGAAATTTGGGATTCTTTCAACCGAATTGCCACCAAAATAACTTGGATGGTTCCCTACAGCCCTCTTCACAAGTGAAATTAAGGATCACATCTCTACTTTCATTGAATTGTGGGTGTTGTATTCAATTTCATAGCATTATCCTGACTAAACTTTGGCAGATCTGTGATAATCCATTACCTTCATTCCTCTGATCTTAACCACTAGTCCAAATCATTTATCATTTCTGTTTTTTTCTGTGTAAAGTGTAAAACTAGTGTAAATAAATAGGTCTATTGGTGAATATACTGCTGTTAATGGAGAAAAGAAATGCCAAAAACGTTGAAATAAGCGACAAAAAAGTAAAAAAAAGCAAGCATAACATGGGGAAAAAGCAACATAAATTTAAAAACAGTGTCTAAAAGAGGGTTAATTTTGACCCGGGAGGACAACACAAGGGTTAAAACATTTTGAATCAGGTAAATAGGCACATGCAATTAACGTTTCTCCAACTTGCAAAGGTTTAGTTTCTGCTAATAGTTCTCTCTCTCTATATCATTTGTCTCAAGGTTTCAGTTTTGTTATATTATTATATAACTTCAGGTTGATGAGAGAGAGGTCAGAAAGCCAAAACAATGAGCTGAAAGTCAAAGACCAGTGTGTGCCATTTTCCTCCACACTTTCAACTAGGCTACACGGTAATACTGTGAACTATGAGGCAGAAAAGAACAAAACAGAAAATGGACAGCATTTGTGTATTATAAATTATATATGATTTGTGTGGCTTAAACACACCAGTATGCTCCTTTAACTGACTTACCAACTCCCGTTAAGAATGAATATGCCTGCTGAACTTTCTGATCTTGTACTCATCACGCAGTGAAGTGTGTTTTAAAACAGATGCGTTCACATTTTCAGCAGGTAAAAGGCAGCAGTCTCACCTTCTCTTTCCCATATGTGAGCTCAAGCATAAATACTGATGTGACAAAATGAAATATGTGAAACACTCAGCAAAGACAGAAAGGCCAGGAGAGAAGGGGAACAGGAAGAAGCAAAGATAAGGGGCAGCACAAGATCTGTGTTCAGAAGTGATATAAGGTAGAAGATAATGAATACACATGAAACCATGAGGGGAAATAGACATTAAGACTAGATGAATCAATAAGAGAGATGTGACACAGGTGTGAGTATCTCACCCCACAGATGAGCGGCGTGATGAACAGCCAGCAGTACTTCAGCACGGGGAATGGTAGGTACCCGATCATGTCCTTAATGTTGTCATAGAAACGGTCCACACCTGCAAAGTCATGGATGGGAGGTGTTAGTCGATCAAAGGGCACAAAATGTTCTGTTTTACAGGGAGCACTCTTAAACACATGGGGGCCTTGACTGAGATGGTGAAGCCTCAACTTTGTGACATCCAGTGGTATTTGTTTTTCTTTTTCGATAAAACGATATAGGTTGTTTATTCCTACCCTCTTATACAGAGATCTTCAACAGGGGGTCCTTTTTGCTAAATTAAAATGAATCCAACAAAGCAGGGAGTAACCTGCTTTGCTCCCGTAATAATTACGGGAGGCCACTAGATGGCGCCACCACTATAAAAGTTAACATGAGTAATATACTGCTTGCACAAACGACCTATGGGAGCGTTTTTCAGGGGAGGATAGTCTCATTTTTTCCTAAACCTGTCTATAATTATATGTTTGTATGACCCGTAATGGAAGGAACCAAAGTATACTTTAAAAATAATTGAGTATTTCCATTTTAATACTTCACTACTCCACTACATGAGTACTTTATACTCAACTACATTTATTTAACTATAGTTAATTTAACTACTTATGCATTTAGAGATACAGCATTAGTAACATAATCTAAGATAGCATTTTGGTTTTTATTTCTGTTGCATACTATCAAATGTAAGTGTCAGATGTGTCATATGATTTATTGCTAGGAAACATGTAATGTGACGTTTCAACACACAATGGAAAATAAGTGAACAACTAGTAAGGAGAGAGGGAAGAGGAAGAAGAACCAAACCAACAAAAAGCATATATCCAGGGAAATGAAAAGGAAGACCGCAGTCGGAAGCTGAGGAGGAGTGAAGGAGGAGGAGGACTGAGGTGGAGATGAGAAAGCTGCTCACCTTGAGCTGCAAAAGAGAGGAGAAGAAGAACTACAGAAAGAAGGAGAGACATTAAAAACAGACTGATATGAGATTGGTCAGGTGCATGACATGGCTGATGGAACAACATCCACGGATTGATTTTTGCAAATGCACAATAGAGGAATAAGTTGTCGAACCCATTTAGGAAAGCAGACATGGCTCCAAAAATTATACACCAATCAACCCCTGAAACTAATGTAGGTGTAGGAGGAAAGTAAGTGGCCTCATTTAAATTTGGGTGAGGAAGTTTCTCCACACGTAACACTCACTCTGAAGAGGCAGAGAGGCTGAACAAATGGCTAAACAACTCAAAGTGGGGATGAGGAAGCAGCTGCAGAAATGGATCAATATCTCACTCTGCATCACTGCCTGGACCCAGATTCTTAACCCTAATGGTCAGGATTTTTCATGAGAGCCCTTAATAGGAATATGGCTTCAGTTCCTTGAAGGAAAATTGCTTGTCTTGAGAAAAGAATGCAATGCAGATGCTCTGAGAGATGAGTTGTGAAGACAATTATAAGAAGAGAGGAATTCTCCACCCACATGTTGTAATTTAGCCAGTAAGACTGCCGATAATGAAGGTGTGGGAAGAAGATTTACTAGAAATGATGGGCTGAGGAAGACTGCAATATGGAAATGGAGGATTCATATTTGTGGTATAGGCATTGGACAAATCCTGACACATTTGAGGAGAAGAAACAAAAAAAAAAATGCATTAAATACTGCAGCAGGTGTTGCTTTTGGTTTGAGTCCAGTAGATAGAGCACTCATCTCTATCTAGTCTAAGATAAACTCTACAAACTGCCACTACGCTCAGCTGACAGATGGACGGAGTTGTTAAATAAAACACAGAGAAATACCTGATAGTCTGATTATTCTCCTTACTACAACTGGTATGTACTGTAGCTGGGTTTTAAGTTAGATCATTGTTATAGTGATCTAACAAGGCTGTTAGGAGTATCAAACATGGTTGTGTCAAACTAAAATACTAAAAGAAAATAGGAATAAGAGTCTGCAGCCTTGCATGCTGCTCTGTGAAGTTGTAATTATGTCTACTCTTAATAGACGATGGTTAGATGGTTCGGAGTAACAAATAATAACGGAATAATGCTAACTCTCCCAATGTTCGACCCAGGTGAAAAAAGCTTCTGGGGGGTTGTTTGGCTTGAGGTCATGGTGCAAAGGACCCTAGGGTGAAATTACTCCGAACCATCACTTTAAATAGGTCCTCACATATACCTGTTTTACCATTACCATAATAATATCCTTGGTTTTGATGGTGCATGGCTGTATACAGTACTTTCAGTTATTACAGGAGACATTAATAGTTTTTATTGTGCATGTATTATCTATCATTATATTCAGTATTTCAGTTTACTAAATACAAAGTGCATTTGAGGCTGATGGAATATTAGCTTTGCAGAGATTTGGTCATAAACCAAAGTATTTAATTTGGGACACAAATTGACCCAATGATGGTGCTAGAGGTAAAGTCAGGTGATCACCGAGTCGTTAGGATTCATTGTCTGGGCACCATGGATGTCTCATAAAAAAAGAGAAAAGATTTATTGAAGCCTCTGAAAAAAGTGCACACAAAGCACAGATACCCTAAGAAGAGTGTATCTGCAGTATATGTGGTGAATTATGCATTATTATGAGTATGGGTGGTGGGGGGGGGACTCAATATACATATTCTAAAAGAAAAATGAACACAGGATCCTGTTATCTTTTCAACTCATCAAAATGTCCTTTCTTTTGTTGGTAGAGCTCTTTCAATGTAAAAATAAAACTGTAGCTATCAGAAGCTGGCTTCTTACAGATAAGATTGTACAGATACAGGAAGTTGATTACATATATGAAACACGTTCCTTTGTTGGCAAAATTTTAGACCTGAAATTAAAAGGCTTTAGATATTTAGATCTTTCGAAATCATTTAAAGTTAGTAAATGACTTGTGTGTTGAGAAACAGTGCAGCGGTAGTTCACTGCTGCAGTGCATAATAAAAAGCATGTAGTGCAGTGATAACGGCCAATGGCGTGACTTACCATACACCCAGGCAATGACAGTGGTCTCAAAACAGGCAATAATGAGGATAGTGGTTCCACTGGGACCGTAGTGGTCAATCAGCCGGAAGAGGACTATCCCTCCCTGAAACATTAGGAGAAAAACACAAAATAAAAAGGACTTTTCTGCTATTTCCTGTGCGCCAGTAGAGCACGAGATTACGATATATGTCATACATCATGAAATTTAACCCTTTAATCAAGTGTAGCATAAAGTGTATGTTCTATCAACACTTTTACCAATTCCCCTTTGTCTTACACCACCCATTTTAAAATAAATTATAATAAAAACACAGCAAGGTTATGCTTTGTTTGAGTTAGTTTGTTGATAAGGAAGATGAAGCGTTTACAACCATGCTAGCAGTTATGTGAGGCTATGCAGAGGCTTTAAGCTAAATGCTAACATGTTTAGCAGGTATGTTCATTATCTTGGTTTAGCATGCTCATATTTGCCAATTAGCACTAAACACAAAGGACAGCTGCTGTTTTAAAGGTATATGGTCATGAACTAAAGTTTAAAATAAAATATTTAAAAAGTATCTGAATGTGGTGCTAAATGAAAAACTAAGGAATAACCAAAGTTATTACAATTCTTGCTGTGAAGAACAGAAATGTCTGAGCCAAGTTTCATGGCAGTCCATCCAACAGCTGTCAAGATATTTGACTCAGTTGACATACAGTAGTATATGGATCTGCTGTCTATCACACAGTACTTTTAGCGTCTTCAATCCAACATCCCGTTACTCTCTCTCTCTGCTGCATACCTCAGAGATGAGGGGCAGCCCCAGTAGAAAACAGGAAGCAGCAATGACCAGAGCCAGGACCTCTCTGCTGCCCGTCCTTCTCAGCTGACGTGGGAACATGTCTGTGATGGCTGTGGCCAGGCTCTCCACGCACACAAACTGTGAGGACAGACACAGATTATTTGTGGATGTAATGTGATGCTGAAACACTGATGCATTACATGCAATACCTGAGTGTCCAGGCCCAGGAAGAGGACCATGAGGAAGAAGAGCACAGCCCAGAACGATGATGCAGGCAGCAACGACAGAGCCCTTGGATAAACTATAAAGACCAGACCAGGACCTGTAGAAAGCACATGAATGCAGCTATGAACACATGAGAGTGTGCTGCAATCTTCATAATTTCGTGAAAGAGAAACATTTGTTATCCTTCAATCATCTTGCTAAATGCTTTCCAAAACAAGATTTAAAAATAAAAAGTCACACCACAAAAAAATAACATAACCATAAGACATATAACAACAATAAAATTTGTCCGGATAAAAATGTAGAAAAGGTAGGACTTTTGCCACCGGCCACAAAAAGAAACATTCAAGTAAAAAAATCTTTTAACTGCGTGTGAACATAAGATGCCATCTTGTGGACATTGTTGGTTGTTGTTGTCACTGCCAGAATTAAAGCCACCATGCATTAGAGCTGCAACAATTAGTTGATTAGTCTAGTCAAAATTAATGGGCAGCTGTTTTGATAATCAAACAAATTATATTAATTTAATTTATATCAATCTTTTTATTAATATCAAACACTTGCTGTTTCTAGCTTCTTAAAATGAGGATGTAATGCTTTGTCGTATACTGTACATGATATATAATCTTTTATGATTGTTGGTTAGACAAAACAACAACAAAGACATTTGAAGATGCCCCAAAAAATTATTTTGCAGATTAATCAATATTGAAAATGATATATTAATTGCAGTCCAACAATGCATAAAATGAAATACAGCAAGTGTTTTGAGATATTTCAAATCCAACAAATGGAAAGAACTCACCACTAGAAACAACTTCACTCATCGGTACGCCCATGTCGTGAGCCATGAATCCCAGCACTGAGAACACAGCAAAACCAGCAAAGATACTGGTGGCACTGTTCAGGCAACATAGTGCCAAGCAATCCCTACAACATACCAAGAACAAGGGCCTGCACTGTCAAAGAGCACATGAATGTGAAACTGTACATGTGATGATGCGCTGTGTGTGAGGACACTGACCTGTAGCAGTTGTTGTTGTATTTGTTGTAGCTGCCCAGAGCGGTCAGTACTCCCTGACACACGGCGAAGGAGAAGAACACTTGAGTCCCTGCATCACGCCATATCTACAGTGGAGTGGGTAAGACATTGGCTTCTGAAACATTTGCTGTACACTGAATGTTGAAATTGTTAAAATGACCCAGAGCATATGCTTTTAATCAACTTCTTTCCTTATAGAGGAATAAAAAAAAGAACTTGCCAGAACTTGTTGTGTTCCTGCATTCACAGATGTGATTGAGTGTGCACTACATATGCGTTTGTGTTTGTGTCAATCCATGTTGGTGAGTGGTGGGGGAGGGTTTGTTGACATGAATGTCAGTCTGCGGGCCCTTGTTCTCATAGCATCTGGTTACCATTAGAGTCTCGCCCAGTAAAATATGGGCAAGGCTCCAAAGCAATATACAGGCCCCTACTCTGGCCCTGTGGTGGGCCTGATTTCCCCCCTAGCCTCGGGTCAGAAATGAACGCCTCAGTCCGTGGCAAAGGATCTTTACATCTGAACAAAGAGGAAGCTGTTGTGTCTTTAGAAGCATGCGTTTTATTTTGAAGTCCTCTCCTGTTCTGGATACAGATTCACACACGCACACAGACACAGTGACATAAGGAGACACATGCACACATTAAACAGACCCCAGATGCAGGCCAGAACTCAATTTCATCTGGGCTTCAAGCTAAAACATTTGCATGCTAAAGCAGCACTCATAAGAAACATCTGTTTTCAGATCTGGTTTTAAGAGCATCTAGCATAGCATTAATCTGCTTTTTGACCCATAACCGCTTTCACCTGCTTTCGACATACGCCAAAAAACATTCTCACAGTTGTTCCCTTTTCTTCCTTCCATGATTACATGCTGAGATTCCCACAATGGTTCAGAGCTGTATGACTAGATGTTCTTACAATAACAGGAAAATTTAGATGATCAGAGTTCAAATTGAGTTGTATGATGCATCCAAATGATGATGGGATTAGAGTTGTGTCAAAATTAATGTCAAATGTGACAAATAAAAAAATGATTGATTGAAATTAGCAACATAGGAGTCCAGTCAAAGAGATAAAGAGTGAAAAAGAAACAAAACATAACTTCCACAAGCAAATATCTTTACCACTCACAGGAATGTTCATGCAAACATATGTATGCACATCCACATGCACACAGAACAAAAAGGAAGAGACTCCCCTCAAAGACATGGGGTTGTCTGAGAGTCACTGCCCTCTGGTGATTACATTTGACCCCTGAAGTCCTGCAGTGAATTGTCAAGAGGAAGACGTAGAGATAGACTGAGAAGCAGGGTGAAGGGGAAGGGAGAGGGGTGACGATCTGTTTTGTGGGAGAAAGAGTAATTTTTCATAAATCGTTGCTGCAGAAACAGAGGCTGTTATTGTGCAAGAGCATGCATCCACAATTCACCCTCTGTTTTTTTTTTCCCTTTTCGTTTTAGAAATTACTTCACCATGCTGAATAAAAAGCAGATCTGCTGTAAGAATGTAATACAGTGTGCTCATTTTTCTGTAAATAAAATCATTCATTTTCAATTATGGTAAATTGCTGACTTCAGTTTCAGCTTAAAGCAAGTTAAATTGACTTTTTAATAAGGTAAATACACCTTTAAAATGTGTTAGAAATTCCCCATGGAAAGAGTTGGTTTTTACTCCTGTGTGATGATGTTACTGTACATGAGGGGGAAGCTTTCTTTGACAAACTTCTCACTGAAAAATGATCCTGGTTTGCTTTTCTTGTTAAGACTCTGTCTTGGGACCGGATACAAGATTTAAGGCAAAGAGAAAAGGAGGCGTGGGGGGAGAAAGAATAACAGGACACTGTATTCATTCTGTTCGAACACAGAGGAATCTAACAGAGAGAGAGAGAGAGAGATAAGCATTGAGAAACAAAGAGACAGATGATGTTCTGGTTGGTTGTGAGGTCAACGCTCTGAGTTCTAATGCCTCTTTCTGCACGTTTACTTTACATAATTTCTGTACTGTGCATCGTGTTTGTAATGTTGTTTTCCAGATGCAAACACTGTTAACGACAGTTGATGATGAGCGTGAGTTCTTACATGTGGATCAGTGATCCTGCTGAAGTCAGGAGTGAGGTAATATCTCAGTCCCTCGCCAGCTCCTGGGAGTGTCACTCCACGGATGAAAAGGATCAACAGCATCAGGTAGGGGAATGTAGCAGTGAAGTAAACTACCTACAAACACAAAAAAATATACAAACAGTAGGTCATGATTTCATATGTACCCTCAAAAAACATTAAACCTGTATTAAATGATTTCTTTAGGCAGCAGAAACAAGCAGAAAACACAACACTGGCATATTCTCACCTTTTAAATTTGATATGACAAATGTGTTAGCAAACAGCTTTCTTTTTGCACATCCAGTGTATGCAAGTCCATTATACAGTCTCTTTTTGGCTCTGTTTTTGGTCTCCGCTAGGATTACCAGATGTAACAGTATGGCTGTAAACCCTACCATCTGGCTCATCTCTCTCGTGCCGGATGGCAGGCATTCTGCTACCCTGTCGCTATCTCGGCTATTTATTTTGCAATGGCACTGCCAATGACATCTGGGGCTTAGCGCAGACAAGCCAGAGCATGTTTTCTCCTCTAACAGAATGTGAACTCGTGCAGCCAGACCATTTAGGTCTCCACCAACTCACGAGTGACATTTCTGTCTCTTTAGCTGCTAAATGCTCCACTGTGTTCACAAGCTAGTTGCTAACTTTGTCTTCCATTTGAAAACGCCTCCATGCCGCTAGTTGGAAATGATGCTGAGTGTGGTGAGAATGAACCACGAAACACTCCATAGAGCTTAAAAAGTTCAAATCCTTAAGATTTCCCTCCTGGTTGATTTGCCGACACTAACTTACTGGTGGTAACTGCAAGTATGTTTGCCTTGAGCGGCTACTCTGTCAGATGGGCAATGGAAGAAGAGAAACTCCTGCATCTGTTTACAGTAGGGTGACCATACGTCCCGGTTTGACCGGGACAGTCCCGATTTTGAAGTTAATGTCCCGAGTCCCGACAAAAGCCTGTCGGGAAGCTAAAATGTCCCGGTTTTAAGAGGAGCGGCGTAAGACGATTTTGCTGGGGCTTGAGCCCCGAATGTTTTGAGTGTATTCCCAAATGTAACTTTTTCGGTAGATGTGTTGCGTTTGTGTATTTCTGCAGTAGATTCGATTTTCCACCTCCGATGTAGAGCAGCGTACGGCCACTTCCCTAGCTAAACTCTTTGTCTCATTCAGACACCCAAACAGGGCTCTGTGTCTGTCAGAAGGTCTGAGAGCTACAGCAATCACGTAAAACCAGACTATGGTGCAGGTAGATTTCTGAAATAGTGACTTTATTCTTGTAATAGCCTATTATAACTTTATTTTTCTCAAAATCACGACTCCTCCAAATCACAGAGAACACAGATATACTGTATTTTGAATGTGCACAAAGTTTTGGACATTGCTCAAACACATCTGAAATATTACAGTCCAGGGGTTTATTAATAGGCCTACATTAACAACAAAAGAGCAAAACAGGAGGGAGGAGTAAATGATGCCTAGGCTACATGTGTGCTGACTCAGCTATAATTAGAAAAGTCCATCCAAAGGAAAATACATATTTGAAAGCAATACATAATGCCTGTTAGCCTTACTTCAATATATTCCATTATGTTTTTATATTTGGATTGTAATCTATTTTTCTCTTTACGTAACAATATTTGAAGAATTGATTCAGAAAAAGGTAGAAATAGGTGCATAAAAATTCACCAGAATGCAGGAAATGAAGTGTTTAATGCTCAAAATTTTCAATCATTTTAATTCTTTTGGGTGTTATTGGAATAAATAACACTTCAAAAATCTTTTTTTAGAAAAGTCTCAACATAAATCTCATTCTGAACTGAAAAAGGCTGTTGCTGCAATTTTGTTAATTTTACCGGAAAAAAAAAACCAAACATTTATTATTAGATGAGGAGCCTATGATCAAAATAATGAAGTTACTGTCTATGTCTGATCTTGGCTGGCACATGTTCACGTTAAAAAGCGTGTGCGCGTGCACAAGCACTACGGTCACACGCAAAGTGTCCCGGTTTCAGCTCCCGGAAATCTGGTCACCCTAGTTTACAGTGCACCCAAACACTACACATCTATGCACATGCCCCAGCTTTTGTCTTCCACATCATGTCCAGTCCGTGCAAGCATTGTTTCCTGTGAAGCTCTGGAGAGTGGGCATACAATTTAAATCCCAGACAGGAAAGTCGGACTCCGCCAGTAAACATTACAACTACTATAGTACATAGAGAGGCAATTACAGAACGCAAACACGTACATCAAATGGCTATTGCTGAAACAATGTTGGGCCATAAATACTTTAATTAAATTCTAAATTAAAATCTTAAGGATTATAACCTCATCTGCACTGATGACTCTGGATAAAAATCAATCACCTATTTTCCTTCATATCATCTATACCAATCACATAGGAGTGAAGGTAGATAGAAAGAAAGGAAGATGAGTTAAACAAGTCATATATATGCAATCTTAATATCAGGTACTGTATATGTATGCAAAAGGAGTACCCGCCTTTCCTGACGATTTGATTCCCTTAAAGATGCAGAAGTAGCATATTATCCAGGCAAGCAGGAGACACAGAGCCAGGTCCCAGTTTATCTTACCCAGGGACATGTCATCTGACATCCTTAACACACGGTTACTGTGGGGAAGAGATCAGACACATGAACACATGTATACAACTGCATCCTCTGCAAACAACATGCAGAATGATGGGTGCACAGATGTGCAACACATGTAAACACATGTTTCTTCATTCAAAAGCTTTTTCCCGCTTCACATAAACACAGCCTGCTACAAATGCATCATGACTGCACTGAAAGCTTTATTTCCTTTTAGCATGTCCATGACAGTGGAAATGCATTCAAATACAGCAAAAGGGCAAACATCTGCATCGTAAATACGTCAAAATCTGTCATGGTTTATTTTGGATGGCTTTAGTTTATATTATGGAAGCTGCAGGGAACAGAGCACATATTGTTTTCATCATGCAGCACAGTTGATTTCTCAATATCTGTTCTCAAAAAAAAAAATCTGGAGACTATCATGTGAAGAGCAGCAGCCACGTTTCAAAAATATCTACAAATGAGAAAAAAATAGGGGTGTTTTTTCTTCATTAAAATCATGTTCTCCAAGCACCTCAACAGTAAAGATGGCCTCTTGGTATCTGGGAAGAATTAAAAGCTATTGCTGAGGAATGCTCAACCCAAAGACAAGCACACTGGGGAGGATGATATTACCGTCAAAGCTGTTTTCTCATGTTTTAAGAAGATAAGTGGATGAGTAAGTGTGTTTCTCACATCCAGAACTCCTCTTCCGGTGACCTGCCCTTCAGCAAATGGTCCATTTCACTCCTGGACGTATTAAAACACAAGCAAGTAAGTGGAAGTTAGTTGAAATCAAATAATAATTTATAACAATGCTTCTTAATTGTTTTAACTTTGGATAGGTGATCAATCAATGTAGTTTTATTTTCTAAATAGTCTCACACGGACAAATTTAAATGGGTGTTAATATCACTATGAGACAGATCCAAGCTAGCTGTTCCCCCGTTTCTTCATGCTAAGTTAAACCGGCTGCTGGCTGTTAGCTTTATAATTACCGTATGAGAGTGGTATTCAACTTCTCATCTAACTTTCAGCAGAATGGCAAATTAGCGTATTTCCTGAAATGTCTGACTATTATTTGAATATGGCATTTTTCTACCATTTGACACCCCACTGATAAGTCATTTTGATTTATTGGGTGTACTTTTCACCCTCAAACAGTCCCAAATAAGCAATAAACAGATGTTTTTCAAAGTTTTTATTACAGAAACAGATGTAAGGACATCCTGTTCTAAACACATGAAAGCATGGGTGTGTCACAAAGCTGCTACATCTACAGTATGAAAGCCAAGACTAATCCCTGTTTCTTACCATTCTTTTTATGTAGCGCATCAATATGATGAATTCAGTACTTGTCACAAAATTATAAATTGTGATAGTTCACCCAGTACAGTTTGACAATAAAGATGCAACTTACGTGTAATTGAAATTCTCAAAGTCGTCAGGTGGTGAGGTGACGTTGTACAGAAACGACCAGTTGGAGCCATTTTTAAACAAATGGGGGTTGGAAAAGACACTAGAGCGACTGTGACATGCCTCTAAAAGGAGAAAGAGAGATAAAGTTGAGTTGGGTGTTGCATGCTTCAACATGTTAAAATTTATTTTGTGCTTCCTGTCAAGTCTCTAAGAAAGCCAATAAGCTGAAACTTGTTAAGCCACAATTTGATCTTTCTATTATCCACTATTTCCTATTCCCTGCATAGACACAATAAGCACACTGCTAGTCAAATACAGATGTGTTTAAACAAGCCAGCGTTGATTTGATTGAGTCACAAAACATGGCTTACCAGTGTTCCACCAGTTGTCACATGTGGACCAGGGCAACGGGCTTTTGAAGGACTGATACAGGTAGAAGATAGCCCAGGCCAACACCACGATATAATAGATGTTCAGATAGACCACAATAACTTGGGACGCAATCCCCAACCCTGCAGGACACAATGAGTTTTTTAATATTTTGTAAAAGTGTCTGGCTGTTGTCTTCCTCTGTAGAAGAATGCAACAGCTACAGTTAATCAGTGCCTCCAACACTGAGATACACATGTAAGTACATATGTTATTTAGTTAAAAAAATTGATGGTTCTCAGAAAACTTTGATACAAGTCTAGAATATTTAAAAAGGCTAATCTGGTTTTGTTTGGGGGATCTGGTTAGAAACACTGAAAGATTTAAAGGTATGCCTAATATCTTACTACATGAATATCTTCAGTGTATTCCAGCATGCAAAAAGCTATATTTCTTTCCAGTAACAATGAAGAAAGCCCAATGATCAAATCTGTCTAAGCCTTATTTTTACCCTCGGACATGGGACATATCTTCCTCCAGGCGGTCACCCCGCCCTCACTGGTGTATTGTCCCAATGCCGTCTCCAGGAAGAACACAGGGATGCCACAGAAGAAGAGGAACACAAAGTAGGGGATGAGGAAGACACCTGCAGGCATATATAGCCATGAAGAAGAGTCACTTGTATGTAATGTAAAGCAGGGGTTCCAGACCAAGATTAAAAGTTGATTATGCAACTAGTTAAGTGGGGTGAAAGAGGTGATGAAAGAAATTATAGTGGTATTACACAAATTCCCATGTTTCTTGGGAGAAATCTCAAGGACCCCGCCTAGAGAATCATGAACAGTTGTTAAAGAACTAAAGTAAAACAATATATTGGCATCTGTACAGAATAATTAAACTCAAATTTAAAATTATGAAATGCTTTCTGACTATGAAAACGCCAATGTAAACCATTCTTGGAGTGAATCCAGTTTGCAATTTAGATGATGACAAATACAATATTTTTGAGTGACCTCTCCACTACTCTCCCATTTTATTAAACATGCATGCATTAACACATTGCAACATGCATATGTGCACAGACATGCAAATGCACGTGCACGTGCATGTGCAAGCACGCGCACACACACGCACACACACACACACACACACACACACACACACACACACTTACAGCCAATACATTTTATTATATAACCTTTATTTAACCTCAGCAGCCATTTATTTTATATTAGGCTACCGCCAGCAAAAATCCCCCATAGCCTATATCCAAACCCGGTCCCTCACCTCCTCCATTGCTGTAGCACAGATATGGGAAACGCCAAACATTCCCGAGGCCAATGATTTCTCCAGCCATGGAGAATATAAACTCCATGTTGTTGGCCCATTTCCCCCTAGGCTGAACCCCTTCCTCAGGTGCCCCTTTATCTGGCTCCGAGACTCCAGCAGGAGCGCCTGTGGCTGTTTCCTCAGTCATGGTCTCAGTCTATTCTATGCACACATAATAAACACAAAATGCAAACCTGTTATGTCTGTTATGTTCTCTCCAGCTCGCCCATATATGCAGATATATACCAGAAGCATTTACAATTTAATTAATAGTTTTCAACTATATTCTAAAAGCTCACACTGCAGTAAGCTATATTAGTAGTCCTCTCAGGTTAAATCATAGCCACAAAACTCGAAATGCCATTAACTGCATACGACTTTTAGAGAAATAACTCGACGAACTGTACTAAAGATTGCAAAAATTACACTAAGAACATAAGGAGGCAATTAGCCTCAATATTCCTAGCTTCTTAAAATAAATATGAATGCAGGTAACTCACCCGTGAACTTGCAGTGGGCAACGACTGACTGACTGCGCGAAGTTCGAAGAAAAGCTTTATTACAAAGATGGGTGGGTGTGTCCTGATGGGCACCCCCCCCACACACACACACACACACACACACACACACACACACACACACACAAACACACACGTCAAATAGGCATTCTTCATTTAGTCTAAGTCACGCATAAACATACAATATTTTGTACGTAAGCGTGCAGAAGCGTAATGCATTCACTTGAGAAAAGAACATTTTCTCAAAACGTTTTCTGAAATAATGATAATTATATATAATTATATTAATTCAGGAAAACTGGACAACTTTTTTTTCTAAAGTGAATGCATACGCTTGATCCCTACGATATGGCATGCAATGAAGGGGAAAAAGTAAAGTTGATTGACGACATACGTTTAAACTATTCCACCACTGCTGTTTGGTTTTAGTTCATAACCGAAAAAACATGTTTTAAGTGGAAGCAGCAACATGTTAAACCCATAGATAGACAGTATATGGTTAAACCCCCCATTTGATTTTTCTAATAGAGATCCTGCGTACTCTGCATGATAGGAGGGAGGAGTTACATCACAATGACGCATTGACGTTTTGTGCGTGACGAACCAGGAAATAAAAGTAAACAACGCATAGGAAGACGAAAGTGTTTTGTAGCGTCAGTCATCCATTCTCATTCGGACTCTGTGAGTTTTTGTAATTCATAATGCATGAAGGATTTATATCGCGATAAGGACAGGGACCCAGTTAGAGACAGTCTGGAAACCGGTAAGACACTCGTTGAGAGACGAGTCGGGTGCGGCAGTCGCTAATGATAGCTAGCTCGATATGGCAATTTCCTGTATTATTTGAATTTGTTTACAGAATGAAATGCCATCACAACTATGGCTTAAAAACATCTCCTTGACGTTAGGTTAGTCACACGAATAAAACATCACCATACCTTCTATTTTAGTTGCTAATTGCCTAAGTGTGTTCGCGTCTTTTCACTTATTAATTCTAGATTTAGCTATGTTAGCCATCAGGGCGTCGGAGGAGGAGTCCACTGAGATGGAGGAGATGGACACCTCAGAGCCCAACTGGTGCTGGTTCTACTTGGCTGAGTGTGGAGTGTGGCATATGTTTGAGGTAGTTCACAGGACATGACAACTTTACACATTACAATACACACATTCTTACAGTCCTTACACTGTTTTCCCCGCCTATTACCCTTACCTTTGTCATACCTGGGTCTGTAATTGTGTGCAACTGAGAGCCAAAAGTCTGCAGGCTTTAATGTCAGTCAAAGACTACTCGGTGCAATGTCACAGACTAGCTCTTCATTGTTGGTTGAGATCAAATAATCAATAAAATGCCCACTTGTAGTCTTGGGGTGGCACCAAAAATGGCAGTTAGAGGCTACTGTCAGTCCCATTGCATTGTTAATTACCAATCACCCATTAACCTCTAAATATAATTAATTGTTAGTTATTTTTCAAGTCAAAATGCCAACCATTTGATTGTTCAAATGTGAGAATTCACTGCTTTACTTGTCCTTATTTTGTTGCAAATGTAATATTTTTTGCTTTTGGACTGTTGGTAGAACAAAAAAACATTTCATGATGTCACCATGTGCTCTGGGATATTACTAAACATTAGACTAGGAGTGCAATGAACTATAATTTACATTATTGATTAATCTGCAGATTCATTTTTTAGTTGTTTGGCTTTAAAATGTTAGTCCGTGGGGAAAAATGCTTTACTTAAGTCTAATGTGACATATTCAAATTAATTGTTTTGTCTGACCAACAGCCCAAGAGACAATACTCAAGTTCCTATCAGCAGCAAATGCTCACAACAAAGTTCTTGGAACTAACAAATGTCTGCCCTTTTGCTTGAAAAATTACTTGAATGATTAATTGATTATCTAAATAGCTGCCACTTAACTTTTTGTTTCATTAGTCTAATTATATTTCTCAATTTCCCTGTCAGATTGATCCAAGCGCAGCCTGCTCTGTGACTAGTTCTCAGATTGAGCAGTGCTACAACAGAAACCAACGAGGTGTCATGGAATTCTACACAGCCAAGTACACCTACAGACTGGACTTCTCAGGTATGATGATGATGATGATGAGTTAGTTGAAGTTATACAAAAGGTACTTCATCAGACAGAAAATATTCAGCCCTCAAAATTATGAAAGATAAAGCAGTCAAGAATTCTTGGAAAGATTTTGAGTCAGAATTATTCCTGTTTCAGAAATTGTGCATGAGAGTGGCTCTAATCTTTGTTGAATTCCTCACCAGTGATGCGACAGATAAATGTAACGACAGGGAAGCAGCGGCCAATCAAACGCTCCCTCCACTCTGCAACTGGCTTCAGGTAAAATTTGTTGAAAATTAATTCATCCCTTTATCAAACAAAGACATTTATATTGAAGCAGGCAGGGTGTGGCTGCGAGTAAAGAAACCATGCTTTAAATGAAAGGTCAGTGTTCAAGCATGTGTCAGCCTCAGAAATCCTTGATTTAAAGTCTAAATTCTTACCAGCTCCATGATATGGAGATGCCCTGCAGCTGACCCTGAAGTTTGATCTCTCCAAAAACAAAAGGAGCAAGTACATCAGGCATTAGAATAGGCTTTCTTTCTTTATTGCATTCTTAATTTCCTGTCTTATACTGCTTTAACACTTTAGTTGTTTACCCCTCTTGTCTCTCTTTCTCTTGTTCTGTCAGGTTTATTTGTGATAATCTCGCCTTGCCTGTTCCGTGTCATTGGGAGAGAATCAATACAGATGAGCCCTATCAGGTGAGTAAAATAACACACATTACTGTGACACACACCTCCACTAAAAATGTGGTGTGTGTACACACACACACACACACACACACACACACACACACACACACACACACACATATTGTGGTAGTGAGTAGGGTTAGCATTTTTCCCCAGAGGGTTATTATTGAAATAACATATGAATGTTTTTACATTATACTTTGTATTTACAATAACATAAAAACCAAACATATTCTCACTCTGCAGTTGTTTTACTGTTCTTTGGGCCATTATTTCTTTTTTACTTTCCAGCCAAACGTTGACAGTGTAGCTCACTATTACTTTCACTGTTTAACCCATGCCTGATTGTGTTTTTGCAGCTCATCCAGCTGGGAAGAGACACCTATGAATTTAAAGAAGTCGCCAGACTGTATGAAAGGACTATGGATCATCCAATCAAATCTATCCAGAGGATTCAGAACCTGGACTTATGGGAATTCTTCTGCAGGTAGACAATTGTTGTATTGTTGTGAGTGGAAAGTGCTTGTTTGTGTTAGCAGAGAATTCTGCCGTGATTGGGATTTGACAGACAAAGCTTGCCTTTCTGTTAAAGTAAATCAACAGAATGAAACCCAGTTGAGAGCATTCTCACTTTTACTGAAGCATTTAAGTAATTTCGAAGCAACATCTTAAACCAGTAACAGATTTATGATCAGTACTCTGTGTTGTCATTCATTGGTTCTCCCCTAAGGAAGAAAACACAGTTGCGAAAAGTCAAGCGCACATTGGATATTGAGGAGCGAATGCTGTTTCATGGCACGGGACACAGCAACATACAAGCTATATGTACATTTAACTTTGACTGGCGGCTGACAGGAAGCCATGGCGATGTCTATGGCAAAGGTAGATCCTTCTGTGTTGTGATGTAACATCATGAAACAATTCACCACACTTTTTGGGCCTGAGTTTAACATTTTATTAAATTTTTCTTCCCACAGGGAGCTACTTTGCCCGGGATGCCAAATACTCCAGTAAATTCTGTCACACCACAGGGAAGCACCACACCACCCTGCAGAGACACGGACTCGCCCCACCAATATTTGCTAGTGAGCCGTCCTACAAGACCATGTTCCTGGCCAGAGTGCTTGTTGGAGAATACACGGTCGGTCATCCTATGTACTGCAGACCGCCCTCCAAGGATGCCAGCTTCACCAACTTTTATGATAGTTGTGTGGACGATATGGCCAATCCAAAGATTTATGTCATTTTTGACAGCAATCAGATTTACCCAGAGTATCTGATTGAGTTCTACTGAAGCCTAACAAGAAGACTTTTCATGGAAATATTTCAGAAACATAATCAAATGATGGGATGAAAATTGAAAAAAGAAGAGGCTTAATGGACGTTTGCCTTTTCGTTCCAGTCGGATCTAGTGCCTAACTGGAGCATGGGTCATCTAAAGTGCCTTTGGGGAAAAAAAATCAAGAAGACAATAAAGACTTTGTGTACAGTTTGTACTGTACAGTATATTCTAAGACGGGAACCTTGTGGTCGGAATGTTTCTTTGACGTAAAAAATGATGAAAATACTGAGGAAAGATCAGTCTTTGTGGCAAATTTTGTATTAAATGCAAAAATCTGCGCTTGCTTGTTCAATATCTGTGCACAGTTGTTTTAAAATAAGAGTGGCACTTTGTAGGTTATAAGTGATGTCCTGCCATCGGCTACAGCCCCTCCACATCCACAGTGCCACGCATGGGCTTATTTACAAGTCATGTAGACATAATTCCAAATGACGAAACCAAAAACCACACCATGTTTATTCCTGCTCACTCTTTCAGCAACGTGACCTGTCATTTACGGACATCAGCATCTGTGTGTACCTAGTACAACGTTTTATGTAGGCATGGATTATTTTTTTTTTTTTAAAAAAAACACGCTTCTACCTCTTCTTTTTTTTTTTTTTTTTTTTAAACTAGCATCAGTGGACTTTTTCCCCTTTCTATGAAAGGTTTTGTAATTTTGTCACAATGACATAAAGTTGTGATGTCGTGTTCAGTTGTGGTCCTTGAGCAATATGTTTCTGTGTATCTTTTCTGACCATTGACCTCAATCTTCAAGAGAATTGACAATGGCCAAGGCTGGATTTTGTATGCGTTTCATTCAAAACCAAAACAAGATCAGTTCTAGCATCACATTTGACTTAAAACCATCTGTGTGTGATGTCATCACCTGCTAATAAGCAGGTTAGCTTTTCACCTGGTGTAAATTTATCTAAAAAATTGAATGTAGCCAGCACATGTATAGTACTGTAATGAAAGTTAACCACAAAATGTAATATTGCTTTGCCGTGTGTGTGTGTGTGTGTGTGTGTGTGCGCGTGTGCGTGTGTGTGCGCGTGTGCGTGTGCGTGTGCGTGTGCGTGTGTGTGTGTGTGTGTGTGTGTGCCACAAGGTGGCGTAACAGTCACATAACACCACAGCTGTGTGTTAGTGTAGGGGTGTATGAAGCCATATATGTGTGTGTCTGTAGTTTGCATATGTCACAACTAATAAACTAAAACAATTCCAATATAAGTATATTAAACTATTTCTTTTTGAACATATTTCAGAGAAAAAGACTGATGATAAATGATCTTGTGCTGGTAACAATGGCACATGCTCTTCCACTGCAACATGAGAAAAGCCAGCCTACCTCAGAGGTGTGGCTATGAATGACATCTAAAGAGAAACACCGATGTCAGCGTTATTAGCTCCCTGAGCACACCAGAGAGAGGAAGACCAGTTGTAAAAACATCTTTATTTAGCTTTTGTTGTGATATCTATTTAATTTCTTTACATGACAATGTGCGGCAATGAAGAAGTGGAATACATGGACACATCAGACACCACCTGGTGTTGGTATTACCTGGCAGACTGTGGAAGGTGGCACAGATTTGAGGTACATTTTGAACTTTTCTTTATTATCTGAATTTAAATATCTTATCACATCACAACCATGTCTACAGAGTAGAATGCCTGAGGTATAGCTAACCTTTTGTTACCTCCTGTCCATCCTGCAGGATGACCCGATAACCCCCTGAGAAGTGAGGATATTGAAAATGATTACATAAGAAAATCAAAAGCGGTGTTAAATACACATTCACTCAACTGCCACAGCAAGATTGATTTTTCAGGTATCTGACTACATTTCCTTGTTCACATCAAGTGATTGCTCATTTATCTATAAAGAACTTAGTTGACATGACTTCTGTGTTCTTGTACAGCAATGTTACAGACTGACAATGCAACAGGAAGGCAAAGAAGAATCCAGCGGGGCTACAACATTGAGAGAAGGTAAAATGATTTTTAAAATGCACAAATGTAACAAATGATTTACACTCGACAGTGAGACATAAGTGAGTATGGTTTCTCGCCAAATGAAAGTGAAACTCAGCACAGTGGAAACTAGTTTCTGTTTCCTCCCACAGTTGCTCTTGCTTCAGTGCTCCTCCTGTCTTTTGGGAAAAGGTTGACCCCACTTGTCCATACCAGGTGACAATAACTGACAATCAATGTATTAATACTATTTAGTAAAGCAAGTTGTGACCAAGTAATTACAGTATATGGAGCTACAACAGGCAAACAGACAAAAACCAAGTTAGAACCACAGTAGAGTTAGCGTTACAACATTAAAATGCTTATTACATGTGTATTTTTAATTATTATTTATTTACATAATTATATGTTATTTTACAGTTAATTGCTCTGAGTGAACTCTGCCCTGAGTATCAGACTGTGGCAGGTTATATGAAGACCGAAGGGCTCTTGAACAAATCCATTGTATCAATCAGCAGGATACAGAATTTCGACCTATGGGACATATATTGTCGGTAAGTACGTATCCCTCCCTACCCTTCATCCCATTCATCATTTCCCTTTCTTTGTAATCAAAGTGCTCCTTCTCTTTTATTGTATCAAAGGAAAAAGAAACAGTTAATCAGAATCCAAGGTGTCAAAGAAATTCAGGAGAGAAGACTCTTTCATGGGACCAAAATCAAAAATGTTGACAGCATTTGCAAGTATAACTTTGATTTAGGATTATCTGGAAAACATGGCAGCTCGTATGGCAGAGGTAAGTTAAATGACTTAAAAGTATATAAACAAAAACAAAATAAGCGTAAATGTAGGTCTGACTGATCTGAGTTTCTTTGTTTTTATTAAGGAATATATTTTGCAAGACATGCATCATTTGCAGACAAATACAGCACGGCCAGCAGGGATCCATTGCCGCTGTATGGCAGGGAAACGCAAGGTCTACAGGGGGAAAATACTAAGATAATATTTTTGGCTCGGGTGATTATCGGAAAATCAACTTTTGGACAATCTTATTTCCAAAAACCTGATCATGGAAGTTCTGAAAATTCTCATCACAGCTGTGTGGATAATATCCAACATCCTAAAATCTTTGTTGTTTTTGATCCAAATCAAATATATCCAGAGTATTTGATTCAGTACAGATGAAGTCAAGAGAGGATCTAGAGGATGTGCAATATCAACATCTCTATCATCTCTTTATCAACATGTCTACCTTACACTGTCTGGGTGAAAAACTTTCCAGCATACTGTAACTTTTGATGGCTTCAAAGATATTTTTACAACACTTTTTTAACAACATTTTTAAAAGGAGCTAGAATCTGCATTAATGTGAATGACATATCTATTCAGCTATCATGGAAATTATATGGTCCGACGAAGTGTAGTTTTTAAAATGCATTAATACAGGTTGACTTTTGTCACATTTGTTTACAATAAGATAACATTCATGACCACATTTCGCAGATTTGTCTTTGATCCTGAAACAGAGGAGCTTCATAAATAAATTAGCTGTCACAACCAAACAAAATCTATATGTCTTTATTCATCTTCCAATTTTTTTTTATTATCTGTAATATTACTGGGATAAATTGAATTGAATTGAATTGAATAAAAAGCCTAATAACTGTGGTTTCATGATGATGCAGGGCAGCTGCTAACGATTCTAGCCCCACTTACACCACACACTCAGATTACAGTCAGAGTATTCAAATGAGCAGGTGTAGTGTAGACTTTGTTAGCAGGACATTCAGTACCTTTATCTATTACCAAGCACCTTCAACAGGAGCGTGGAAATCAAAACTTAACTCACACAAGCCAGAAAACTTGTTGCACTGCTCTCTGCAGGTGTCAAATTTCAATACACCCAAATCTGTCCATTCACAACTTATGCAAATAATTCACCTGCATCACTGTCTGTGGTGTACTTTACATTCTTTCCATTTCCATTCCTGCCTGCAAACATAAGTGAAATTAATAATAATAATAATAATAATAATAATAATAGATAGAGAATTAAATGTATCAGTATTTTTTCGTATCTGACTAGAACTTTATTGTACGAAAGCCCTTAAAGGTAAGGTGAAAATTTTTTTTTTGAACATTGTTAGCCAAAAAGTTTAGGAGATAGTATCTTGTACGTAGGTAATTTTTTTTACCTTGCCTTTCAGGGCTTCCATATTATTGTGTTACCACAGGCTTGTGTTTTCTAAGGGCGTTTATTCACCTCGCCCTCATTCTCCACATCTTGAAATGAAGCCAACTGTACTAAAGGGAAACTGTCAGCAGAGGTCGCTGTTGACACATGCATCATTAGACATAGAGGTCGAAGTCTTGGCAGAGATCAGTACTGGCTGGTCCACATTATGTTTCCGGGTTTCTAATGGCACGTTTGCCATTATTTTTGCACTAAACTACCTTCAGAGTGAGTCAGCAGTCCCTGTTCCAACATCATCATTATTAGTTACCCAAGGCTCACAGCCAGTGGTTATATTCAGTGGTGGGAAGTAATTGAGTATATTCACTAAGTACTCTACTTCAGTACAATTGTAAGGAGTATTTTAATTTCATGCTACTTTTTTATACTTCATCCTCCTCCATGTGCATCTGGGTCAAGTGTCTTTGCAATAAATAGCTTTTAGTGACGCGATGTATGCCCAACTGTTTAATTAAACCACATGTAATGCCCCTGAACTTCAGTTCATGGAAACACCAAGACATAAGGCACCATCCAAATGCTTCCACTACTCCCATATGCTTGCCATGCAGACGTTGTGTGGAGCAGTGGGAGGAAACCTTTCATGTGTCATGGGCCTGCCTAACTTCCTTCCCTATTGTGTAGTTTTAGGGGTTTACTTTAACTAGTAGGCCCAGGTGTTGCTCCGCTGTCAGAAGTCATGTCTGCCGGATATGAAACACATATCGCCATCATGTGTGAATTACTTTTATCTTCTGAATGACAAAAGGCAGTTTATATTTAATTGGAAGTTAGGTGTAAAGTACAGTAAGTACAGACTGTCTTCACTGAGGGAAATTGTACCTCAGCTGCAATTAGACAGGATGACTTGCTTGTATTGTTTCTCTTGTGTGCTAAAGGAGACTGGAACTGAGGATCCTTGGCACCACTCCTGGTGGTGTTCAACCCCACAGGCAGACAGAAAAAGAGGTTATCAAAGTGTTTCCTCATTAGGGTTGAAGCTAGTGTGACCTGAGAAATACAGATACGAAATGTTACATCCATTGCATCCATTTTTGAGACATACCCTGAATTTGATTTGCTGTAGCATGGTTTCATATTCCTAGAACTTGATTTCTTATGTACTGATGTTCATATACTCCTGTCTGTGTAGTTAATTGGATAAGACATATTAATCACATTACTATCCAGTGGAATCCATTTGACTCCATAATATATAATACAATATTTTATTATTACATTAGACGGAATGTTTGACAGTGATAAGAAAACTCATAACATTGCCATTCCACAATCCCCAGGGACATGCACACACTAGCACATAGACACACTCATTATTTTTATTATTTCATCATTCTATGCTCTAACATATTCACACACCAATTGATTAATTTGTAACAAGGGGCAAAGAAATCACAGTCACTTGTCTCTATTTTTATTTTTTTACTTAAATATTAATTTATTTTGGCTCAATATTGTATGGAGCCACATGTTTATGTGGCTGTTTACGGGTATGGTATTGGTAGTTTTTGTAGTTGGAGCTGTTTTCCAGAACCAGGCCATCATCTCTGATCTCTGATCATATAATTGGTCCTGTGGGTGAGATGGGCAGATTCAGTGATGATTCTAGCAGATGGTGTTTCAAAATAAGGTAGTTTCTATGCATAACATTCTTGATTCAGTGTTTTTATTATTACATAACTACATTTTTCCTTTTTTCATTTGTGCTAACTTCTAGTTTGAAATGTGTGAAACTGGGGCTGTGAGTTCTTGCAACTCAATGAATCAAGTTTGATATCTTCTTAAATATTTACAGCTTGGTGTGCTCAAAGCCTGGCATGTGATTAGAACCTCTTTGATGTCGGCTTGATCAGATGATATCAACATGTTGAGTTTGTGAAAAGACCAAGTCTAATTACTGTGGTTCCTCTCAGAGATGTGTGTGTGTGTGTGTGTGTGTGTGTGTGTGTGTGTGTGTGTGTGTGTGTGTGTGTGTGTGTGTGTGGCACTATTCTTTTCTGTCTTCAATGAAACCAAGACTAGCTAACGGCACTTGAGAGAAATTACTTCCTTTCTACTTTATTAAACATTTAAACATGTCAAACACACAACAATATCTCAGTTAAATGCAAACTAGTTCAGGAAGACAATTGCATCACTACTACACTTACATGACATACTCTTCTCAATGGATATCTGTTTGTTGAACATGCCACGAAGAAGGCAGTTTTGAACAAGGAAGTAAAGCCAGTGTCCATAAAACATAGGCAGTTAACAGTGCTCTGCTTGCTCTTTATCTCTTCTAACTAACTGCTGCCACTCTGCTCATTTGCTAAATCTTCTGTTAAGTGTGCCGTAAACACTTGCTGCTACTTATGCTGCTGCTGCTGCTTATGTAATTTAGAATAGACCTTTTTCACAACAGGCCTTTTGACCTTTCATGGCAGGAGAGGCATAGGTGTAATTAATAACGAAAACAATGGCTCCCTGGAACTGGCTCCCATGAGTGGAATGCAGCCATCGTTACTGTTATCAACTACACCGGTGTGTTTCATGCTGTGAAAAAGGTCTATTGTACTAGCTTGCCTGCAAGAAGTATCATAATGTAACTTTTCAAAAGCTACAAGAGGAAATAATCTGTGAGCTTTATAGTGACCGCATGCCAGTGGTCATATTAGCTGTGTGCTACAAATTACTAACTTGCTGCTTGTGATGATGTTACTGTATCATCAATATCATAAGTTGATGTCTTGGCTGCTTGCATGGCCTACAGAGATGCTTGTGGGCGATGTCTTGGTGTCTGCTGGCTGCCAATTTCTAATCTTATGCTGCTACATCTATGTGCAATATTAGCATTGGTATAAATTGTAAGTCACGTTTTGGAGAGGCTTAATGTTCTTTATTTTCTTTTGGATGTTGTGGCACATGGACTGTGAATTTTTCATATTTAATTGTTGTAGTTATGGAATGTTGAACGTTATGGGCTGTTTTGTGGCATATTATCCCCTTGTTTGTTGCCTGTTTTAAGAGATTCCTATTAGCTCATTGCAAACTTGAGTCTTAAAGGTGCTCTAAGCGATGTCACGCGTGCTTTAGGCTACAAAATGTTTTGTCACATACAGCAAACATCTCATCTCCAGCTGCCTGTCCCCTGAACACACTGTAAAAAAAAACGCAGTCTCAGTAGACAGCCCAGGCTCCACAAACGGCAACAAAAACGAACTGCGGCAACCTGCACCACAAAACATAAACAGTGTTCCAGCCAATAACCGACAAGAAGGATTTGAGGGTGTGGGTTGGGGGTTGGGGGGTTAGTGCGTTCATGACTGTTTCAGGAAGCACGGAAGGGAGGGAGAGGGGACGGGATGAGGAGGAAGGAGGGGCGAGCTAGCCTCCGTTTTCTTTGCCAATACTTCAAACGTCAACAAGAAAAGACGTCACCCAACATCGCTTAGAGCACCTTCAAGCTAAGTAGTTGGTAATATTGTTAAAGGCTTTAGGGAAGTAAACAACTGCTGTGTTGAACACAGCCCACTCACATATTTTAAGTTATATCGGCTTCATGGGAGACTACACTTTGATTTCGTCACTCTTCACTCTCTGCTGTGAGACGCAGATGGAGGTGTACCCTTGTGTGAAGTGACAGGATTAAAGGCCAAATATCAACCCAAAATATCCATTTGGGTTGGCAGACTGAATTTACATTGTTGAGAGGCACAGGCATTCCAGAGGACATCACAATGCTGACAGCAAAAGTCATGTTTTTATTATGGAAAAAAATTTCATTTATTTTTACAAAACACAACACATTTTCAGCTACACATTTTCTATAATTTAACCAAACATCACAGTCATCAAAAAAACACCAAACATAATTTTTAAGAAACTCTCTCTGTGTCACAAAGCCATTATGTAACAGGAACCACAACCTGATGTCCCTGAGCAGAGAGAGAAAATACACATATAAAAACACATTTTCATGGAATTGTCATGTTGCCTTCTTTAGACTGTCTTTGTGGAGAAATCAGAGAGGGTGGGCTACTGTGACATCAACGGCACATTGTTGGATTTTTCACATACAATAACGTGTGTTAATAAATTAAGTTTGATCCTTTGATCACATGAAATGAAACATCTTCATTTGACACAAGAAACACAACACAAGACTCAGTTCTTGCTTGGCACGACTGAGGACTTTTCTCATGATGTGACTGAGAGAAAACCGTGCTCTGGTTTATTGGCATTTCTTTAAACCAATCACAATCGTCTTGGGCGGCACTGAGCGCCGTACGAAGCAACGGCGCCTCTGCAAAATAGCCTCAGGGAGGAACTTGTTTTGGTGGAACGTGTACGTACAAAGGTTGTTTTAGTCGTGCAACAGAAAACTCAGATTGGACAGATAGTCTATCTAGCTGTCTGGATTTACCCTGCAGAGATCTGAGGAGCAGTTAACCATAGTCCTCATAAATCCACCAGAGTTTTAAATGCCAAAACAAAGAAAGCCCAAGGCAACGGATATCCGGCTTCCATGAGTGAAATCTGGCAGAATTCCCATCGGCAACGGAGCAACCATGGAAGTGGAACGTCGTGGATATGGACTAGACATTGCTCAGCTCAGCTTTTTTTTTATACAACAGGTTTTTCACAAATGCAGTAGTAATCCCCCCAAAAAATAACACAAACCAGCTGGCATCATTAACCCATCCGGGTTACTTGCTGCATCGTTATTCAAATTAAGTGCTTTAAAACACGTTTTTAATGACATTTGAATAATAATCTGGTGATTTTTGAGACCTTTGTTCTCAAGATGTTTTTGTTGGGACTTTGCCGTTATTTGCCTTTGAGTTCAGTGCATCATTTAACAGCTGAGCATCGCTATATAAAATGTAATAATAAAGGTGACATTAGTCGTTTGAGCCACCATACGACACTGGTTGTGACGTGTTATCTGGTTGACCTCCTACACCCTTGAATTCCAAACATGCGAAGCCTTAAACTGTCTTCCACAAGTGTCGCAGGCCACAACTCTAAAGAAGGAGTCTCTCCCGTCTCGTAGCGAGAGCTCTGAGCCTCCAGCTCCTGTCCTGCTTCACTCTCTGGAGCACCCTCTGCGTCGTCATGAAGGGAACAGTGCAGCAACTCTCCCAGTTCAAAGGTCGCTATTCTGCATCCCGAGCCGACGCTTTAGTCCTGAGTCCCTGCCTCTCCATGATGTTCCACAGCTTGCGCAGGTTGGACTGGGTAATGACATCATCAGGTTTGAGCTGGAGTGCGCGCAGGTAGTTGGCCTCTGCTTCGGGAAGTTTCCCATTCAGGTGGAGAATGGCACCAAGGTTCATCAGAGCAGCCGGATACTGGGAGAGGGCAAATGAGACATAGTGAGAAAAAGGAGACCGAGTATTACATAGTGCGTTCATTACAGTGAGTGGGGACCTACAGGATAGCTGTACTTTTGGCAACTTTGTCGACCTTGGATTTATTTATCCGGGCAAACTATTTTAAACTTGCCCTTCTCAGTTCTACATTTGACACAGACGGTTATGTGAGACGTACACGCATTTTTGGAAGCTTGCCAGGTTTTTATTTTTTTTATGGACGATGGATTAAGGCAAGGGCTCTGGTGAAATTTGATTAGAAAATCAAATATGCATTAAATTAACCCTAATGCAATCTCAGAGCACAGTAGCAGGCATGGACAAAGACAAAAGGGTGTCCTTCGACAGTGCTACAGTGATAGGTAGCTAAAGATTGTGGGTGTGTGTTAAGTATTTTATATGATTTAAAGGTGTCTTTCAGGAGTCTTATTTAATAAAATACTATCATTGAAGGTTCCAAAGTGAAACCACCTGGCCCTGAATAGCGTACCAGTCGTGGAAATCTACATAAACCATGACTCTCAGCAAGCCATAACTAACAAACACACCCAACCAAATCTCATCCTAAAAGTTGACGGCACCGCCCCCCCCCACCTGGCCTTGTTCCCAGACCACAGTCCTTGCTGAATGACATATGGTTAGCAAATTGGCAACTACTTCACAGATTTTCTCTCCCCAAACACATCGGTCTGTCTTTTCTTGACGCTGATAATTCTCTCGTTTACATTCCACTTCTTAAAAGACGAGCCTTGGGAGTCAGTGGGAGCATGTTTTTCTCACCTAATGTAACAAATAAACGTTTACGGACCCTGGAGTATTTCAAGTAGTGTCTTGGAAGTCGCTGGAGAATTTATTGAATTAATGAATGCAGTTTTACAGAGAGAGAGAGAGAGAGAGAGAGAGAGGAGCTGCAGTGCAGTACTGCCACCCCTTTTTCACTGGGTTGGTTTTTCTCACGTTGTGCTAACAATGATTGTATCAAGCCGATATATTTCAAAGTGCTTCAAACCCTTGTTCTGCTTTTTGTACCATTAAGGGACTTTGCAGCCAAGACACACTAAGCTAGATAAATGAGGGGTACCTTTGCCATTTCAAACAACTGGGTGATATGCAGTACACAAACTGGGCTAAATCATGAGAAATGGAGCCTTGCTTGTGTGAGAGTAATTCCTTTTTTTTGCCTTTCTTTTGACTGAAACAAATATTTCTGCAGTTGGGTTGATCTTGCTGCAATACACTCACAGTGATGAAACACATGTAAGCTCTTGACCTTCAGCCAGCTGGATAAATATAGTAATTTTAAGCATCGGATCATCAGCTTTTAAAATGTACCCTGCCCTATGAGCTGCAGTTAACAATTACATTGTCTTAAAAATGTATATGATCCCCTGTTGACATAAAAAAAAATACTTTGCTTTGAATAATAATTTGTGGCTGATATGTTTTTGCCACTAAACATTCAATGTATTCCTTCAATTGTTGAATAAAGGTTGTCAAAAATTCTTAAAATGACATCCCGAATTTAAGAATATGCAAATGTTTTTCATTTCAAAAGTTTAACAGTGAGGAGTTGCAGGCGAAAGACTGCACACCTTCAACTCCTCAGCAAGGTAACTCAGCTTTATCACAGTAAGAACGTGTGCTGCTTTGGGGCGGACTCTAGCTCACCCATGTCAGCTGAGTCCTGCAGCGGCGTGGATTGAAATCCGACCTGCTGCGTCTCATCCCCCATCTCTCTCCCCCTTTCGTGTCTATCCACTGTCACTACATAATAAAGGGAAAAGCCCCCCAAAAAAATAATCTTAAAAAAAGTGCTGCTTTGTGCAACAGATACACCCGTTTCCCTTCTGATGTAATTCTGACAATTGTAGCTGCTCATGGAGGGTTTGCTGTCATATTAAAACACACTTTCTGTTACCATGGTAACCACAAGTGTAACCAAATCAACCAGCATTGAAATCTTAATGATTATATATTTTAATTTTAACACATCACATTGTCATTTTTTTCATTTTCAGGGACCAAATTGTTCTAATTACCCTTGGAATTAAAATGTTCCAAAGTCAGTAGCCTTTTCTGCTCAGAATATAGCGTATTATTTTAAATTAACCTCTATGTGAGTGTAAATAAAGCATTTCAGTCTATGTGTGCAAAACGAAAAACTGTACTTGTACTACCTTTCTCCGGAGGCACATAATCGTTTCCTTTCTTAACACGTAGAGCAAGAAATGAATCTTTCATGACCTGAAAGCTATGGATTAAGTTGATATTTGAGAGACTGTCATTCACTAAGCAGACGTGTGCAGGGAAAATGTCAAAGACAAGAGGCACTTTACTCGTGACAAATGACAAGAGAAGCCCTCGGCATTTCTGAATCATGAATGCTTCCAGATTGTGAATTGTAATGACTGTGACTTGGAGGTAGCTTTTTTTTCTTCTGTTTTTTAACAGAATAAAATATAAACACATTAGTTTCCAAATTAAAATGGACAACCAGTATTCCCATCTTCCATGGATTTGCTCATCTTTTAAGGCTTAAACAGTATATAAACAAGACAGGCAGACCTTTTCTTAAAAGCTGGCACACGCTTTAAAGCACTGATTCCCAGCCAGTACGTGTTCATATTGGGGCTGTCTGCAGTTGCCAGGGTGTACGTGGAAAAATTGTAGAGCAGCTGGACTAATGTGAAAAATAAAAGAAATATACACCTGAACACAACGTTGCCATTGAGCGGGAGAGGGAGCGCAAACCAGTTAGCAAGCTAGCAGAGAGGTCTAACACTTGAATGAAAAGTATGAATGGAAAGTTGACTTAGTTAGCTAAACATATTGTAATGGATCAAGGACTGAAATAGTTATCTAAAAGTATGAATGGAAATAGTTGAAATATTTGGATCAAAGTAATAAAATGTAGCTAAAAAAAAAGTTAAAATCATGGATAAATGGTCCAGCTTCTGCCTCTGCAAGTTTGCAATTGACCTTAAAATTAGTTCAATTGTATGAAAGCATTATTGCTTTACATAATTCAAAGTGTTAAATCCCATCCAGTTTATAATCAATTCAAATGAACACATTAGGAACATGAGGACTGGTGTGTATTCACCTGACAGGGCTGTGCGGGTACGTCAAACAAAAAAAGATAGGGAAACACTGCTATGAAGGGTGTGGTGATATAACACTAGCCCCTCCAGTGAAGGGCATGAAGATGAAAGTCTAATCCTATCTCTCCTGTGGCAACATAAGTCACAGAGCAGACCGTCACTAAGCAGACTAACATGACAAATGACTGCAGTAAGCTCCTTCTAGGTCTTGTCTGAAAACACAGGGGTTCCAATGACTCTACCTCTCCCAGACCCTTTCCCTTTGAAGTGACTGATTGATGCTTGGCAGAAACGGGATATAATAGCTCCCAACTTCCTCCACCGCATGTGCTGACATTGAGAGACATGATATCCCTCAAGGCTTTGTCTGTTAAACTATACTGTGATGATCAAGTATGTACTCTGAAGCTGAATGTATGAATTCCATAACTGGCAACAGTTTACCACTGAACTCGTCTGTCTTTGGGATCTTTGTGTTTGCATAAGCACATAGAGGCACCCGTACACAGCCACGAGCAGAACCCAGTTTCCATTTTATATTCTCTGTTTGCCAGGAACAACAGCACTATAATATAATGTCAGAATGATGGGTAACACGCAGAATGTCGTAAATTGAATTTACAGTGCAGGCATGTGTGTGTGTGTGTGTGTGTGTGTGTGTATATGTGTATGTATGTATGTATGTGTGTGTGTGTATGTGTGTGTGTGTGTGTGTGTGTGTGTGCTTTTCCATGATAAGTGCTAACAGGCCCACCAGTCCAGGTACTTACATCTGGTCTGAGACTGGCTGCACCCTCATACTGTCTCTCTGCTGCCTCATTAAGACTGGCCTGTCTGAAGAGAAAGAAGAACAGAGAAAAAAGAAGAGTAAGAATGTGGCATATCATGTTAATAATTATTCTACTAATTTCAAATTAGCGATAATTGTATTCATTCCTTATCGTACAGCTTAATTTTCATTGGAAAAGTCAGATTCATTGCATGTTAATATTAGGTTAACTTTACTACAATGATCAGGACTCCGGCACAGAACATTGTATTGTATCCTCACAGGTGATGAAAAGGTGGGATGGTTGCACAGCACACTATACTGTAAGTCTCTGCTTGAAAAACACGCCTAGCCACCTCTGCTCTCTACAGTAATTATGAAGTCAGGTCACGGGATATTTAGTTCCGCATTACCAGACCTATCTCCACAGGATATTTAAAAACTTTAGCATCTCTGTCTTAGAAAACTGGTTTTAAATTCTATACTTAATTAAAATCTCTTTTTGATATGTAAGTTGCATGTTGTGAATTTCTGTGTCTATGCTTATACTGTATTTTTTTGTTCTTTTCTTGTGCACAGGACTCTCTTGAAAAAGAGCCTTAAATATAGGATGACACAAAAGTTTACAGTTCGTAATTCATTTCTAATTAAATAACACTAGCCCATACCAAAATTCTGTTGGGTGTAACAGATCCTTCTTCGGCTAAAGCAATGTTGAAATATTTTTTCATATAGGCTTGTAACATCACTTTCTAATAGAATCATTAGAAAACAATGTTCTGTGTCAGGTGATTTTTTTTTAGCTGTGTAATAAGTGTGATAATGCATCTTAGATTTCGTATTGGGGCATTGATTGCCCTGCTAGGACGTTGACTATCTTAATGTCTATTACACCTTACTTATTACTTATCAGAGTATGATGAAGAGAGATATATGGAGGTTTCTATAATGCCAGAAACACTTGACCAACCAGTCCTCCCTTACTGTACATGTTACACCTGGGTTCATAAAATAGCATCAGTTAATCTGCTCCATACATACAATTTTATCCAAAGAGTACCAGACTTTGCAGTGCCAAAGTTAATAAAGTCAAGGAAACCGACATGGTAATTAATATTTATTAGACTGTGACTCAATTAAAATATGCCTTGAGAATCTAACACTTTATCAGGGGTTCACTGGAGTTCATGACTGACTATCATAGTCATTATCTTCCAGTGTGCTTCCTTGGTCTTTGTTTGGTCAAGTGTTGGAGAGTCAAGAAAGATTCAGGAGATCAAGCTTTAAGGAAAGTAAAATTGAGCAAAAAAACCCCATTATGGTTCACCCCAAAATATGTAAAAAACTAACCGTTTCATTAGCAAATTCCCAACACAATATTTTAAACATAAGAGTGGTTGGCTGCAATGGAATATAGGGCTGGTAACATGCAAAGTATTTTAATGAAAGCCTTCCATCAAACTGGATTATTGGGTCATTATTAAAGCCTTTTTATGCTTCTGCGTCGAATCGACGGCGTACCCCCGCAGACCCCTCTGCGTCTACGCCGGACCCTACGCCGTAGCCTGATGTGCACCTCTTGAAAAAAATGTAACTACACATCGCAGCGATGCACGTCGCTCAGTCCGTGGCTTGGTAGCGTTGCATTTCACCTGACTCATTTCCTGGTTCTCCTTCTCCATAAACAACATGAAATCAAGGAGAGGGTTAACTTTATTTCTCTCACTATGACTCTAGAGTCGCTACTCGCTCCGAAGCTAATCGCCGTCACTCTCTCACTTTCTCCTTCGCTCTAACACACACTCCCCACACACACACACACACACACACACACACGCCGGCTTGACGCACACACCAGCGCACAAATATAAATATCAGGCCACTTACGTAGGCTACGGCGAAAGCTCTGCGTATACAAAAATATATAAATATATATATATATATATATATATATATATATATATATATGTAGCTTACCTTTATTATCAATGAATCCATCTTATGGCAGGTGTGTCCCCCATTCATTAAACCATAATCCTAATCCATTTGGATTTTACATTCTCAGATGAAAATAACCAGTTAGACCAGTTTGATCTGTCATTTAGATTTGCTCTTTCCAAAAAATAAAACTCAGCCAAACCCTGAGACTCTTAACTTTTTACAAATCCTTTGTGGTGTTGCATTTAGATGGATGCTAGAGAGCAGCAATGACTTTTCCAGATATGTAGAGCAAAAAGTAATGAAGGCACTTGCTCCAATATTTCCTTGAGTTGCCTGGGAATAGAATTTGCAGTCCCTTTGACACGTTTTAAGACTCATACGCTGTCTGTGCACGTGCTTGCCAAACTCTGAAGGAAAATTCTCCAATGGCTTCTTTACAAGCCCTGGACTGCAACATCACTATGATGGACTGAAACCGTACTGCTGTTTATATATGTAATACATAACAGCTTTTATGGCAGCTATTTCCATAGAGAGGACATTTACCATTCTATAACATTGGTATAATTTATATTTCAAAGATGGTTATTAAATGGCAGCAGTGGGAAAGAATAAACCCACAAATGGCGAAGTGGCACAGCAGCAACGGGTGTAACTACAGAAGTCCAAAAACCACAACATTTCTTGACATCTACGATCATTCAAATGTTTCTGTACTGTATTCTTTTTTTAAGTAGGGAAACTCCACTTGCAAGCGGTTGTTGTATGTCAGCAGTTTAGCCAACCTGAGCATGTGAGCAGCACTGAAGACCACATCAAACTCTGAGCTGTCCAGCTCTGCAGCTCTCTCCGCCATCTCTGCCGCCTCGCCAAGACGAGACTGCTCCAGCAGAAACTGACCTGGAGGGAGGGGGAGAGAGAGAGAGAGAGAGAGAGAGAGAGAGAGAGAGAGAGAGAGAGAGAGAGAGCATTTACTACTAGGGGGAGCAGACATTTTGTTAAGTACTTTTTTAGCCATGCAAGTGGTATGGCTTTGGGGGTGGCAATGTCGTTCTATCGGTTGGTTGATCAGTCCACCACTTTGGTCCAGACTGAAATATCTCAACAAATATTGTTTTGTACATATATTGATGAACCCCAACGACTTTTGTGATCCTGGATTTTTCCTCTAGGGCCAACAAGAGGTTGACTTATTCGTTTTTTTTGTGTGTGAATATAATAGAGCTGCAAAGATTAATCGATTAATCGATTAGTTGTCAACTTTTAAATTAATCGCCAACTATTTTGATAATCGATTAGTCGGTTTGAGTAATTGTTTTAAGACAACTTTGATTGCAGCTTGTTAAATTTGAATATTTTCTAGTTTCTTCTCTCCTCTGTGACAGTAAACTGAATATCTTTGATTTGTGGACAAAACAGGACATTTGAGGACGTCATCATGGGCTTTTGGGAAACACTGATCCACATTTTTCACCATTTTCTGACATTTTTAGAGACCAAACAACTAATCGATTAATTGAGAAAATAATCAACAGATTAATCGACTATGAAAATAATCGTTAGTTGCAGCCCTAGAATATAATAAACTAATATCAGAGGGATTGCCATGGAATTCGGCACAGATATCCAAAAAAAAAAAAATCTGAAAACTGAATGAATGAATTTGGTGACCACCAGCATGTCAGTTTTCACTTAACCACTAAAATATCTCCACATCTCCTCGAAAGCTTGCAGAGAAGCTCTGACTGACAAAGATGGAGATCGGTGGGGAGACAAAGGATGATGAATGGAGGCAGTGAAAGAGAAGAGTGCCACAGGAAATGCAACAAGGAGGACGAGACAGCGAGAGAAAAGTGAGAGAGAATATTTTTGTTTTGCTCGCTGACGTTAGCGAACACAGATGAGACGGGAGGTATTTCATGTGTTTTCCTGTGGGAGTCTGACCACCTGGTGCGGCACCCACAATTGCCTGCCTCGGTGGCTATAAATTATAAAATACGCTGAGCTTGGCCGCAGATGTTACTGAATGTAGGAAGATGGGAATGTGCGGAGGCTCCATTAAGGTGTTCCTCTGTTGGCTTTTCTTCTAGTGAAAGCTAACTGCATAAGCCTCAGTGCAGCTTCCAAAAACAAGCCATTACACACCAAAGCAGACTATTTGGAACCGGGTCATATGAGGGACTGTTTGCATTCAAATGAGTTACTGTGAACAATGGCAGGAAAAGGGGGCCTTGTTGTAGCTATCAAACTATGTCTCCTTGCTTCCTTGCGCTCTCTCATATGTGTGTTTTTGTGTGAGCATCCGTTGTGTTATAATGTGGACAGATACCATCACTCCTCAGACACTCACACCTGGAGCTCATCCAGTGAACCCAGGATAGCTAAAGCCAGCCAGATTTTTGATAATGGAGGAGACCAGCGCAAATAAACATCACCTATAGCAAGAAGCTACAAGATAACATTGAAAAAAAGAAAATAGCCCGATAGGCAGAGAGGGGGAAAAAGAGTGTAAGCGGAAACAGCTTGGTCCAAAGACAGCAACGCAGCCCCTCGCCGGGGACCAAACTAAACTTGAACCCCGACATATCCAGCGCAGAGAAAGCAACAGGAGGAAAGGAGAGAGATAAGGAAGAGGAGAAAGGGACAACGCACAATGGTGCTTTCAGGACAGATTTCATTTCCTATGAATACCCTGAAGATAGGGACATGGAGCAGCAAGGAGCCTGTTTCTCCAAACTGATATGAAAATACCGCATTAACAGCAGCACAGGCGGAACGTGGTATCATGTTTTACTCTCGGTTACGAATAGTAAACAGTGTACTCTGATCCTGTTTCGCTCAGATAAACATAGCATACATGCCTGTTGGTATGTGTGTTTGCACCATCTGCAAAACCAGCGTTGCCAAAACATGATTATTATTTTTTGAAAAATGATCAAAATAGCAGGGTCTTTGAGACTTCCTAATAATTACCACACTGTTTTGGTTCTTTCCAAAACTATTATCAGATAAAATAAGCTATGAACTTGGATCCAAGGTGGTTTACAACATGAGTCGTAAGAGGACCTGGTGTGTTTAATGACTCTGGGTCGGAGGGTGACACTCCAAAGTATAGGTCTTGGATAAAAGAGTCTAAAGACCCCTGCCTAATAATCATCCTGAGGACAGCTTATGGCAGTAAAGCCTGATCATTACAGTAAAGCCTACAAGGGCAGCATGGCATAGGATTGGATTATATGAAAATCAAGCATGTTATAGTTGGTAGAAAAGGACTTTAAATTCTATTCTCATAGCTCTGGCATCTCTATTTTTATGATTCCGTTTTTGCTAAAATGTTTGCCATTTCTCAAAAGGAAACCTTTTGATATGTTTTCTTACCATAGTGCATGTAGCAGTTTCCTTTTTTCGGGTCCAGTTGAATGGCTCTCAGATAGTACTTCTCTGCTTCTGTCTTCTGCCCCTAAAAGGAAAAGAAAGGAAATTGATGATTACCTAGATATTCAAGTTAAAGATTTGTTATGTGCGAGGATTGTGTTTTGTTGCCTGTAATATTTTGTTATCTGTATTTAGTATATTTAGTTTTTCTGCAATGGCACAAGGCACACTTTGATCACAAGCTTTTTGTTAACCACTCATAACAAATATAAATATACTAGACCTGCAGGCATGCATAGTGGGGTCCAAACACCTAAAGCAAACCATAAGATATATGGCTGGTTCAACACGTTTGCTTGTATGCTCTGGCAGGCTGGGATGCCGTCCTGAAGTGCAAACTCCCGGGATCTGCTCCGGTGTTGGACTACAAGGGCCATAGATTCATTTTATTTTGCACCTCATTCATGAGTGTTTTAAGCATCTCCCAGGTTAAGATTTAGTCAATGGTTTGCATACCAACAGTATATACAACAGAAGTATATAACACGGATACTGTATAGCTGGACATCTTGAGTCAAAGACACACACAGCTACAAAAATCACTTGTATTTTACTGTATCTGCTATGCGTTATTTTAATGCACTGACATGCATCAGTTGAAGCATGGTAACAGCAGGAAACAGATGCTCATAAAGAATACAGTACCCCACCATCCATGCCTAACCTTTAAAGAAAAACCTCCGAGGTGTGTGCTTGTGTGTGTGTGTGTGTGTTTGTGTGTGTGTGTGTGTGTGTGTGTGTGTGTGTGTGTGTGTGTGTGCCTGCAACCTAACTGAGAAACATATTGCTTCTGTGTGCATGAAGCTCAATTTCCCCACCTCTTTTGTTTCATGCTTCAGCATTGATTGCTTCCATATTGCCGATGGACTTGTCATCGATATGAGAGGAGTGGGCCTATTAGGTTTGCTTCATTACCTTTTTCCCATGCTATGCCCGCAATTGCTCCAAACGAATGAGCGAACATCGGGCCTCAATGGCTTATTTCACAATTTTCTTTGGCTCTTCTCTTTACATTCAATTAACCCCATTCCCCAGACATCCATCAAAAGTCATCATTTAAGAGATTTATGGAAGGTTTCTACTCAATGTTAATTATGTTTTTTACTACTACTATCAAAAGACACATTTGTGGTATGCTCTTTTTTTAACCGATGGATTGCTGTGTAACATCGTTTTTTGCATTATTGAGCATCAGTGAGGAATCTATCTAAATACACAGCTGAGTTCAAATTAATAAATCAGCTTCGTGTTGACTTACCACAACTTCCCTTAATGCACATTACACCCATCTGACTCCAGCAAGAGCTCTCTGACAGACAGCAGGGCTCCAATGTTACACTCAACTTATATGTAAGCACGTTGACTTTGGGAGGAAGAATGAGGCAAATTAGTGGCTTTAGGAGGCAAACTAGTATTTTGCTATGTAGATGAGTCAACACCACTATCAGGTTCCAGCTTTATTATTGCGTGGACTTAATAAAGGGGAGATGGACACTTTGAAAGTTGATGTGTAGTAATACTCAAGAAAAAACTGCACTGCAGCACATGTGGGGGGTGAACCACAGGACAAGACTTCAGTTTGACCTTTCATCCCTGTGTCTGTATTGTCAATTGACTCCAGCAGCACAGCCCAAAATATAGCTGATGGAGTGATTCAATAAGGAAGGGGAGTAATTGCATTATAAGCCTGTCCACTGGCCCATTGTCCAGGGTCCATCCAATCTCCTGTTCACTAAGCCCTGTAGTAATGAAGGGGGGGCTCTCTGAGAGTCCCTGCATGGATCTGCAGTCCTAAGCCTGAGGTAGCACAGCAGATGTCCAGCCACACTGGCCGACGCTATCTTGAAATTGTTCTTTACATGTATGTGTGTGTGTATGTGCGTATGTGCGTGCTGTGTATATCTTCAAATCTTTCAACAAAGAGAGGAAATGATCAGAACTAAGGTTTAAAGCCTGTGACGGTTGCGGCTGCGAGTATGTAAGGCACTGTAGGTTGGTTTCCTCAGCACCCAAGGCTGTGGAAGGGAAGGGGTCAAACATGTCATGGGGGGTAACAGAGAGCACGCAGTTCAACTCCTACATCTAAACTTAAATCAGCTGTGAACACATCTGTTGTATCATACACCTGTTTTTGTTTTTATGGAATGGGAGAGGTGGCGGGAGGACGGGAAGTGGGAGTTTTCCCTGCAGAAAAAAAAACACGAGAAGGGCAAGGTAACATTTGGGAGAAGTTGGGAAAACTTGCGTGCCCTTGATGTCTTCTAACACTCACATGTACATACAGATACACAGAGTGAGGGAAGGAAAACAAACATAATCTGGTGCTCATCCAATCACATAGGGGTTGCTTTCATCCACAGCAGACAAACTCCCCACGTCTGTGACCCTCAGACGTCAAGCGTGAATTAAAGCCACTATTTGACTGGTTTATTAAAACTATTTGGCATCAGTTCTGGATCAGGGTCAATCCAAGGCCACCGGAAAGATATTTATCGCTTCAATCAGTTCTTCTTTCACACTGTGTGATCCTTTTTTCATCCAAGTAGTTGTGCTCAAGGTCAAACACTATATCCATGAATGCATCACAAGTCCTCAAGCTGATTTCTGATCAGGGGAGAGTAGTTTGTTAAGCATGCACCTTTCAGAGTCGGAAGCTCACGCCTCATAACAATCATCACAGTTCTCCAGGCTCTGCGGAGGAATCGATAGGAAGGGTTGCTTGCTCCCATAAGTCACTCAATATGCATTATTCATCACTCCACGCTGCCACTTCAGGCCCATGTTTAATTACACTCTGCCAGGTTGTTAACCACTGCAATTGTTTCTAAGATAATGCTTTGGCCTGCCTTATGATTCTTACTGTGTGTGTCAGTAATGGGACTTACAATGATGGACAGGTGTTTGCCATAAGTGAGGTGGGCAGGGATATGGTCAGGCTTGGCCCTGAGGGACTCTCTGTACCAGTGGCCTGCTTCCTCCAGCCTGTTCAGCCTCATGTAGGCCTCTCCTGAAACACAACACAGATCAAGATTAGTTATTTAGGATGATAATGATTAAAATCAATTTCCAACTACGGAAAGCTTTTCAAGGCCTGCAAGGTGTTGCATGAAGCAGGAATCCTCATACAGAACATGATTCTTTTCGGATGTCATACGAGTTTATGAAATAATAATATCAATAAATGCAGCGAAAATACATGATTTCATGCTTCCAAAATATAATAATGGTCTATAGGGTCTACTTTACTACATTATTTTTCAACTAAAAAAACAAATACGGCTGTTTTATCCTTTTTTACTTTTATTATTGACACACTAGTTTCCTGTGAACCACCTGTTTAAGCCACATTCTACAATGCTTCTCAAAGAATCGCTCCCTAACAGGTGCAGGACAGATGAACTGAACTCTGCCTCTTATCCATAGGGTCAGCATTCCTCACATGCTGAATAAATACCCCAGTGTTGGGAAGTAAACACAGTTTTCTCTGAGAGAACAATTGTTTTGTTTAAACCTCTGTGAGATTTGGTTTGATCTGAGGACATGCTGTTGGCCCCTGGGGTAAAATGACATCATTCCCCTGGACATCGCACTAATGCAAACACTCCATCAGCCCCTCCCTCCATCTGACAAAACACACTTCCCATTCTCATTTAGCCAAGAAATATTTGCAGACATCTCCCAACAATCTCAGCTATGCTGTCACGATGAGCTTCCAATAATGTTATTAGTGTTATAATAACAGAGAGAGCGATGTGATTTATTGCACGGATTAGCTTCAATCCTCTGCAAGAGAACACAAAGTCTGCACAGTGTTGGACTCAAACAGGTGGTCCAAGTCTTCTGGAGGTTTTTTTTTTGTGTGAAATAAGTTGATGTCAATTTGTTGATATAATTCAAAGCTCAGATAAAATGGAAAACAAACATCTTAAATGGAAACTAACATGTAAAATTCATCGCTGGAACTTAAGCCAAACTTGTCTCAGGTCTACATTGTTTTACTTACGTTATAAAACAAGCATGACGTTGTTTTTCATAATAAAATGGTTATGTTACCTCATTAGAATACTAATAAACATTTCAAAGTAGGTGTCACCAAAGTAGTTAAATGTGTTTTCCTGCAATTTCAGTTTCTGCATTTCAAACAAAGATTCAGGGTGAAACTTACCCATCATGTTGAAAAGGCTGTGTGGTGCAAACTGTCTGGGCATTTTCTGTACCGCTTCCTTATAAACAGACAGGGCCTCCTGAAGCGGAGGACAAAGGTTAACTTAGTTTTTGTTTTACATCAGTATCATACAGGCCTTGTAATTGACTAGGGACTCTTTGTGAAAACAGGCTTTGCGATCTAAACGGTTTCCTGTTAAATTCTAAATGGTGAAACTTGTAGTCCGAACCTCCTGCTGGCCCTGTTCATGGAGCAGTTTTCCCAGGTTGTACAGGCAGCTGGTGACAGAGCTCTTGTGGGCGTGGGGGTCCTTCAAGTTCTCATCTGGAATGTCGGCACAAGTCAGAAAGGTGCGCTTGGCCTCCTCTAGGTTGCCCTGGTTCATCAGGATGATTCCTGTGTTCAAGTAGGCTGCTGTGAAGAGGAGAAGATGTTGATTAAATTAAAATTCCAAAACACAAGATAAGATCCTGCTGTCCCTCACACATTCATTGTGCATTCATTGAACATTAGAATCCAAACAACTAAAGTCATTTTCTAAAGCTGTCAAACTCAAAAATGCATATTCTTTGCTTATTATATAATCAAGACAGTGAAAACCTTCTGTATTTAAGAGTGGAGAAGATGTGGACTATATACAAAGATAGTTGGGGAAGATGGACATGCAATAATATAACAAAAAGGAGACAGGACAGAGGTCAAAGGCAGATTATATTACCATAAGAAAAGTAAGTAAGAAAAAGAAATTGGGCTAAAAGGAGATGAAGCTGGGGAAGAATTAAAGATAACTTATCAACTTGGAAAACTAGTCTGGAGCCTGCCCTGTTTCTTTCATGAAATTGTCCTTGGTACAGTAAAAGACAAACCCTCATCTCACATGCGAGCACTCAAGTGTGAGATTGAATCTCATCATTTCCCCGTCAAGCTGAAATAACCTGAATATGGCCCTCCAAATGAGCACGTGGCATAAGAATATCTAGTTCAGCATTCAAATTGGACCATAATGGTGGTCCAATAAGGGACATTTAACTCACATCTGACTAATAAATAAACACCAAATACCAAAATCGAGTAATGTGCGAGAACATCTAATCGCTGACAACTCTTCCCCTGATCATGACCACCGCTGCAAAATGAGATTTTCTTTTTTAAGTTCACTTACATGCCAGTGTTGGCCGACTCCCAATGGCCAGTTTGTAATAATGCAGTGCCTCAGAAAAATTCTCATTCTCCTGCAGCAGCAAGCCACTAATAGACAGAAAACAAGACAAAAGCGTGAGACATTTTACAACACCATAAACTGCATGACTAAGATTTGTCTTGTTATTTTGAATCTGTGGAGGTTTATCTAAAATGACAGCGCGTCAAAGTGACAAGGGGACTTTGGGTGAACGCTGGGAAATAAAACAACAAACTGTAGCAGCTTCTGTATCCCTTACCCAATATACCAATGCATTACTCCCAATATACCCAACCATCCATCATATTCAAATAGCACCTCAGTTTCAAAGAATGAACATCATCATTCTGTTTTCCCTTCTCCCTATGTTGCTTTGCCAGCTTCCTGACACTCGTAACTTGAGAGGGAACAGAGAAGTAGGGAGAAAAACAGTGTCAGCATGAGAGCAGGAGACATGGCTCTGCTTTGAGGTTTTGGCACCTTTGACACTCTTATGTTGCAGGATTGGAAGCGGCTTTGTGTCCTCCCACAGGCCCTGCAAACCAAGACTAATCAAATCAGTAGCAGAAAGTACAAAGAGCCACCAGGGACAAAGTTATTTCCTCTTTGTTACACTCTTGCATCACACTTGGCTCACTTGCTTCTATCCTCATGTATTAGATCTATTTTTTTTTTTTTTTAGGTTCTTCATGTCTGTCACTCTCTCTGTATGCCTGTTCCCCTTCTCCCTTTCCGCCTTTCTTGTTCTGCCACTGCAACATCAAGTGATGGATGGGAGGAATCGCAACTCGTTTGTGTCAAGACTTTGCAAACAGGAGTGGGAGCGGTCGCCTTTAACACTCACAGGTTATACAGCATGTCAGCCATGTTCCCTCGGTGGTGCAGAGCGTTTCTGTATGCTTTCTCCGCTTCCGCCATCTTGCCCTGGTTCTTCAGTACGTTCCCCAAGTTTCCCCAGGCTATGGGAGACACGTGTCAGTCAAAAGTTGCACTTTCAGAGCGGAAAAACTCAATGCTGGTATTCATTTAAAGATAGTGCTATTGCTTGCCAATAATAATAATAAGGTTGAATAAATCAGGTAATTCAATGACAAATTATCACAAACACCTTTGTTACAATTTGTAAATAGTATTGCTTACGTTCATTGATTGATTGAATGACTTCTGTGTGTATTTACAAATCCAGTTTTGCGTGGAGGAGCAGAAAGTCATATTGTGGATTTCTCTGCCGACTTAACTGTGTTGCAGTCCCCAAAGCAGAGATGTGAGTGCATTTAAATGTGTGTGTTTATTGCTTATGATTATAAATCCAACTTTTCATTCAAGACGAATAATACGTTATTTCTTCATTCAAAGGTTACACTGCCTTTCTTTAAATCAGCTTTTGGTGCTTGACAGTTTTTGATACTCCTACGCAGAGGTTTCTGTCCGTACTTAAACAGTATTGAAGTTTGTTGCCCATCTCTCAGGATAAACGCCGCCCTTCTCTTACCTTTAGCAGGATTCACACTAATCCCAGACTTGTAGAGATTCTCCTCATTGCTCCAGTCACTGTTTCTTTGAACAGTTCTGAGTCCATTCAGCAGCACTAGTCCTGTACAGAGACACAACAGTAAGGCCTTGCAGCCTCTAGTCCTCTGTCTGACGTACAAGGTTCTTGCACCAGCAGCAACCAGTAAACAAAAGCCTATACTGGGGATGTATAGTACCCTCTCTGCAATGACAAAACCTACATAAAAGAATAGGTTTGTGGCTGGGATGAAAGGCAATGAGAGGATGCCTAACGAAAATAGTACTAGGTGTTCTGTAGGGGGCAGGGGCGTCCGTGGAGGGCAGTGGTGGAGTCCAGCTGACCCGTTCAGGGTGGTCTTTGGCGGCCCCTGGTCTGTGTTATGGTTTGTGTCAGGGGCATGGTAACCATTCCCATTGGTGATTGATTTCCCATTAGTGACATAGGCTTTTCCATTGGTTTCCTTGGCTTTGGAGGCGGGGCCACGAAGGCCAAACAAACCCAGGAGGATAAATCCTCCATAAAAGGCAACAGTGTGAAGGTTCCTCCAGTCAGCCAAGGACCTAACCAAGGGCACAGCGTCCATGGACCAATCGAAACTGAGTTTGTCGGGGCAGAGCAGCAGCCAGACGTTGGCGACCGGCAAGTGGAGGAATGTTAGTGTTCGAGTGAGAAAATGTGGCGAGTCAGCTGCAGGGTTGTCAGAGTTGGAGAAGTTCGGAGGCTTATTGCCCATCCAGTAGAGGCGAGCAGACAGCAGAATCACTCCCCAGGAAGCCAGCACGGCGAGACTCAGCAAAACACTGATGTTCTTTTTCTGAAAGAGCAGAGAGAGAGAAAAAGTCACGCTAAAGGAAAACACCTAAATCAACATTTCAGTCCAGAAGAGCTTAGTCAAAGTCACAATATTTTGTTCCAGAGCACCTGAATTGGTTTTCATTTCAGAAGGCTATTTTAATACCTGTCAAGTTATGGGTCTGGATCAGAGCAACAGTGGTCCTATAAATGTATTGGTGGTCTCTGTAGACAACAAGTTATTAAGAAGGATGTTCCAGTATTTCAGTGTGAGCTGTTAGGGTTTGATTTATAAAGCCACCTTTGAAAAAAAGAAAATAAAAAGCTCTGAAATATATTATCCCACCATCCCATATAGAAAAAGAAACTGTGCAAAGCAATCTCTGGAATGTTTTTGATAGCTGCCTGGGGCATAAACCGCACTCACGTACAATTATACAGTTCTTTGTAATGCTAGCATACTTCTTAAAATTAAAATGCACCATAGCCAGAATCAACACAGCTCTATTTACATGGAAATAGAGAAATTTGACATATTCAAACTGGTGAAAAACATTTCATTTGGATTTGGACAGCTGTGCGCTGTACTGGATGTCACTTTCAGTCAGCAACAATGTGACTGTTTACATCAAGATATAATCTTTTTTTAATGGAATATGTCATTCAAACTGGGGAAAGACACATTATGTATTTTGAATTTCACATTTGCATTTGCCAATAATTTCGAAAATTTTAAGAACATTTTATAAAGGATAACAGGGTAAAAACCAAACAAAAGAGACAAAAATTACCACGTGAAATGAAGATTTTCTTCTACTATTTTTCCATATGTTCGTAAACCACACTCCACTCAGTTCTGACCTAGTTCAGGTCAACTTTGAAGTAAATTTGAAGCATGAGAGGCTTTCTCTCTAAGTCTCTCCTCATTGCCTGTCAGGATTTCAGAGTGTGACTGGTAATCAGCTTAGGACTCATTGTGTTGGTATGTAGATGCTGTTTACATCTCATAAGAGCATTAATTCTGCAGCATGATCACCATTAGGTCCTCTGTCACGCAACACCTTTAAACTAACTATCACATGCCAACCGGTTGTCACTGCAGCGGCCCCTACTGAATGGTCCCTTTATAAACATAAAATCGTGTTAAACTCCTAATGGCTGTATTGATACATATTTGGAAGGAGACATAGAGGACATTTGGTTGGTGACTCTCTAGGAAAATCAGTCTTTGGTGCAAATTAGATTCAAAGCCAGACTCCCCAGGGTCAAAACTACAGTATAATTCATTTCAGTTGCTCTAATTGGACTATATATGTGTCTGGAAGTCTACAGTTTGAGTTACAGTTGCAAAGACATGACAAGGTTGTGCGATCACATCCTTGACTTCTTGACCTTAGATCACTGGCTTGTTAAATTACAGAAACGGGAATGCGTAGCCGTAAGACAGCGATACATCTTCTGTCTGCTCCGTCAGATTTCTTCAAAACAACATTTTGATATGCTTTCTGAAATCAATTACTGCTTAAATCTGATTAAGTGTTGTGTTTTGCTCAAGATTAAGTACATCTGATTTCATTTCTTTCAATAAATACCGATTAAACTAAAATGTCATACAGGCTTATTGACAGAGACAGCCTGGCATGGTCCTGAGCAAAAAGTGCTTGTTATTCATGTTACTAACAGAGTTTACCTAATGGACTAAAAAACGACAAAACATCATGTGTGATGAGCACAATGATGCTGCTCACTTCCTAATTTCCGAGCCCATTTATTCTTTCTGAGCACCAGTAATACTTAATATGAACTCTATTTGAACCTGGCCAGGGGGAATTAGAGCTGTGTGTGTGTGTGTGTGTGTGTGTGTGTGTGTGCGCACACAAATGCATGCCTTCATAATGTAAATGCTGTTTATACTGTGTGGTATTATAGCCCAGGACAGGAGACGTTAACATATTAGTAGTCAAGTAGTTATCATACAGTATTAGCTTCTATAACTCAAAGTGTTGATCCAGTGTAGCCCTACTTTTCTTTTGATCTCTAGTGAGTTTACTCTACTACAGCAATAATTTAGACTCACTGTATAATCTGCTTTAAATTAATTGCACAATAGACAGATACGAACTACGCAGAGCACAAAGAACAAGCTTTCATTTGTCTCATTAATAAACTTTTGAGAGAAATATTCCCTCTCTTACAATGAGCATGAAAGAGTATAAGCTTGCGTCTTATTTTAAGAACCATGATGGAAAACACAAGTTATCCATAACAAACCCATGTTAGGATTAAAATAAGAGGTTTAGCATTGACTCGCGTGACCTATACTGGCTCCAGTTGATTTCTCCACATCTCAAATGGAAAAGCATGTTCTCTCAAGAGGTTGGCTGAGGGAGGAAGTGTAGGTACAGCTTGGTACAGAGAGCCACTTGTCGATAATAAGGTTGAAAAGGGCCAGTTCATGGAGTACAACATTTGGAGAAGCAGTGAGGAAATGAGACTGGAAAAAAATTGGATATTGATTTGGATGCTGAAAGGTGGTACACAAAGGATAAGAGAGAGTGCCTTTTACACAAAAAGGGGGGTGTGCTTATTGATGGATGAGCGCATATTGCCTGTCAAGGGAGGAAACTGTCTGAGAAATCCAATTCTGCTTGGTATAAGAAGATAAGCCAATTCCAGCAAGAGAGTCATTTGTGGTATTAAAGCGAGTGAGCTTCATTTTACCCGTCCCCGCCTGGTCTATTTCTAAATCGTTCCATAATTGACTTCCCGATCAATCACACAACTCAAACTGCAAGCAAGCATGCTAGAGCGGAGGCTGCATCTGCTTTTAAATGATGGATGACCACACATTCACGCACTCAGCAGCAAATAACTATAGTTTTTTAGCCAACTTAACACAAGCATGTGTGTGATTTTAGAAGCAACAGGTTGATGAATAGCATGGAAGAAGTAAAAGGATGGCTGGTTTTATTTTCTGCATTGCTAAAGTCTGGTATGACTTTCCTTCTCTCAGTAGAGTCTTCTGTGGTCAATTGAAAATAGATCTCCAATAAACTAACCTCCGCCCTCTAACAACTGAATTATTCCCTAATCAACTACACCGTTTAATTGCTCTAAAAATTCATTTAAGCTCTATTCTATCTCCTGTTGATTTATAGATTTTTCAAACAATTCCAGCTTACATTGTCTTTCTAAGGCCACAGGAATATTGGCAGGGCACATACTGACTAATACAGCCCTTAAAATGAGCTGATTTTGTGCTTTTGCGGTAATTTACAACTATTTTGATTCTCTAATTGTACATACATTTTAAGTAAGTACAGTGGCTTAATGCCTAAGATGAATCATAAAATGGGCACTTACAGGTATCTATGAATCTGCTCTGGGAATTAAATTTGAAAACTACTGCTACGTTTACACGTGGCCGGCTATTTTCATAAACGGACATTTCAACCTCTCAGTTTTCAGAAAAGTGTTCTTTTATATGTACCCGTATATGCTGTCAATGCAGTCAAGAGCACGCCAGACCTGTAGGTGGCAGTGTAACAAGAAGCTCAAGCCCACGTTAGCCAATCAGAATCCCGACAATAGCAACAATGGCAACCAATCACATCCTTTTTCTCTCTCTCGGCTGCCTAAACCTCCGTTTGTCTCAGTTTACATGCAAACGTGCAAACGAAGTTTTCCAAAATCCCACTTTGGCCGGAGTTTTTAGAAATAATCAATTTCTGTGATAAACGGGGTTTTCGTGTAAATGAGAGGCCAAACCGCAGGAAAATATCTGCGTCTTCCCTTCGTGTAAACGGGGCCTAACTAAATTGTAGACATTTCTTGGACCTCTTATACCCTGTTAACACGTACATGGTTATTTTAAAAAACTGAGACATTTCCCTATGTTTGTGCCCTTTGTTTACACGCAAACAGAGAATTCGCCCCTGAAAGCGATTCTTTCTAAAAACTCCGGCCAGAGTGGAAATTTTGGAAAACTTTGTTTGCACGTTTGCATGTAAACTGAGACAAACAGTTTAGGCAGCCGAGGAAGTGATTTGCTGCAGTTGTTGCTATTTTCGGGATTCTGATTGGCTAACGTGGGCTTGAGTTTCTCGTTACACTGCCACCTACAGTTTTGGCATGCTCTTGACGGCATTGACTGCATATATATATATATATATATATATATATATATATATATATATATATATATATATATATATATATATATATATATATATATATACACACACACACACACACACACACACAGGTACGTGTAAATGAACACTTTTCTGAAAACTGACAGCTGTGCACAATGTTATTTTTGAAAACGGAGAGGTTGAAATGTTTATGAAAATAGCCGGCCACGTATAAACGTAGCATAATATGGTGCACACTGAGTCCTGGCAGGAGAAGCACAGGTGCAACTGATCCCACTAACGATGGCCCTGCCACACTCACGTGTTCCAGTAAGGTCAACACCAGCTCAGACCTAATTAAGGTTATGAGTCACACCTGCATTTGACAAGCCCGACTAAAACAACAAGAAAGGCCTCTTCTGCTTCTACATTTCCTTGTAAGTAAAAAGAAAAAGAAAAACTTTGTTTATATAAACTCAATGAAAAACATCTAATTGCCTTTTACACCAACCTGAAGTGGTCAGGCTGATTTCTTGGCTTCAACCAGAAAACTTAAATGAACTCTTGTGTTGTCCTGTCCTCCCTGATAAATCGATCGAAAATGTACCCTTTTCTAGACTCTTTTTTTCAACGTTCTTGACGCTTTTTTGAAGTTTCTGTCGCTTTTTCTGCGCTCTTATTTTTTTTCTTTACCACCAGATTCATCACTAACACCGACCTATCAGGCCGGCTACACACTGGATGCGTGGAGTGAGCGTGTCTGCTGCGTGGCGTGTCCTTTTTTGTTTTTCGGCTCCCATGTTAAGAGGTTAGAGCTTGCACACTGCCTGCATGACACGCATGTCTCAGGCGCGGCTCGAAGCCGGGCCGAAAGCGAGTACATGCTAAAAATAGAACCAACGCCTATTTTTACACGCGACACGCAAGCGTGTTGGAAGCGTTTCCATTCAAAATAAAATAGGAAAAGATGTTTATATGTCATTTTGACACAAATACATTTAATAAATGACATTTTGATTTTTGAACGTCTATAGGTTTTGACATAAATGCAGATATAAATGTAATTTAGAAAAATAATAATAAATAATTATTTATTTTCAAATATTGATTATGGATGGGCAGGCACACAAATGTGTGTTTATATTTGTGGGTAACAGTGTGTATGTAATGGGTATGAGAATGCTGCGCAGGTTCCTTTTTTGGCTGCCTTTTATTTGTTTTATTTCATTGTTGTTTTATTTTCTATTGTTTGTATTTTCATGTTGTCATGATACATGTATTACATTTGTACCATGTATATATTTGTATGGTGTTGCATTACCAAAATAAATAAAAATGTTCTTTTCAAATATTGCACCTGTCAATATAGAACAAAATATTCTGTAGCCTATTTTGCCGTCAATACTGCCGACGTTGTCTTTGCTGTTATCAAATCAGTATATATTTATGTTTAACATGAAGTATAATACTGCTTGAGTGCAGTAATCAATGGGAAACAGACACGTACAGACAAGGCTAGCAGCAGCAGTGCCGCGTCAGACACGTTTCTGTTGTGCAAAGACATAGAACGCAACAGAAACGCCACGCTCACGCCATGCATCCAGTTTGTAGCCGGCCTTAGTTTTACACTTAATTTTGAAATTATATCTATTCTTGGAGTTAAAAAAAGCTGAAATTATGAATTATTTTGACTAACAGTTAAAATCAGAGGAACATATGTTGAGAGAATCCCGGACTGGTATATGTCAAAGTTTAGTCAGGATACTGTTTTGAAACAATTTCATTTTTTAAACCGATTTTTAATTATACTCAGAGCATTTCTATGGAACCATGTGTGTACTTTTTGTGCAATTTGCTTGAAATAAATCCATATATCTGATATTAAAAACGTTTTCAAACAGGGTCAAATTCAACCCGAGGACAACAAGAGGGTTAAGTCAAATTCAAGCATTTATGTATACATGCCTTTTCCCATGTCAATGGCCATTTGAACTGTGGCTGATGCTAATACAAAGTCCAGCAAAAAAAAAAAAAATCGCATGGAAAGTTACCCCGGACTGAAATCCAAACGCAGTTAGCCACAATAGCTAATCCAGGGGGTTACTTTCTGTATTTACTTTAAGTTTTCTTCTAATTTCCCTGTAACTAACTTAAATTCCTGGGAACATGTTCTAGCTATGATTGATTGGCCTTCATGCGATCTGTTTGGATCCATGTAGGACGGCTGGCATAATCCCCAGCCAACTGTCAAATGCAACATCCCGCGCGCTCCAAGCCCTTGAAACCTTCCACATATCGCCTCCACTTTGGATACTCATTTGGAAATTCAACGTCAATTTCTCTGTACTTTTTTTTTCTCTTTCAGTTTATTATCCACTTTTTTTTCAAATTAACCCTTCTCTCGTTCCCTCCGTCACTCTCTTTCCACACATAAACATGCAGTATTAAACTCCCGAGCCTTCATCTTTTAACGGTGCCATTCATTAATAGCTCCGGTTTTATTAATCCCAGAAGTGTGTGGTCTGACTGTTGACACTGTAGTGTGCAGAGTGTTTAAAACATATCTGAAGAAACAGCGGGATACGGCTGACTTGCATACGATCACTGTTTAAAGCGGCTGTGGACTGACGCAGGACAGCAGGGGATCAATCTTTCGGACTTTTCTAGTTAAAGTCATGTCCAATTTAAATGGCTCATAACTCTTTCCAGCATACTGGGCTGATTGTGCATGGGTTTTCTACTACTTGTTTGAGAAATTTAATGCAAAAGTTATCTTGTTATCCTCCAAAATCTATTTAAGAAAATGTTGGTTATTATAATAACCATAGATTTATTGTATTTCCAAAATAGAGACAAACTAAACAAGCATCATGCCAACCGTAACGTTTAGTTGCCAAGTATTCTTGAAAAGATCAATTTGGAAAGAAATCTTGCATTACAGTTGAGGTGGAAGCTACATCAACCTACTGCGGAGCAATTCTTTCTCAGTGACGTGTGCATGGAAAGGCCTTCAAAGTTCTGGACACACTGTTTGCCCAACACACATCCAGCAGTGCTCACATTTGATGCATTACCAGTGACATGCTAAATTGTGATGAAAGGTACAATGAGGCATGCATGCAGCTCTCTAATGTGTTGTAGATTCTGCTGACTTGGCGCAAGTCACCCAAGTCATCAGACAGCAACATTGGCTGGCATTGAGAGGGCTGACTTTGATAAAGTGACCTAATTACCCCATAGTTCTCTCCATGAAAGCCTTGCTGCTGCTGGCACAGAGACCTGTAATGAGACGGGTCACAGGTTGAAGCCTCGCGTGTTGTCTGCCAAGACAGCTGATAAAAGCAGGGGGTGCCGGCGGTGTTAACTTGACACTAAAAGAGCTTCCTGTTTGAGTAATATAGGGACATCAGTGTGAAAGGGAATAAGCTTGATGTAATGTCATGCACCTGATTTAGTTTTGTTGGCTTTGCTGTAGTTACCTGACAGACATTCATCAATTAATTTGTGCTATTGAAGATTCATCATTATGAACAGCTTAAACACGCGTTCCAAGTACGAAAATACAATGGGCCTCTTTCAAGAACCACTTGCACAAACAGATGAGTTCTTAATTGGCATGTAAAAGTTATTTAAGGTCCCGTTTACACTTGTTACTTCAAATGTCTTGTGTCCGGATAAAATCCGCATTGGGAATTTAAAATGCCACATATGCGTCACCGTCGGTTGGATCACAAATCGGATTGCTATGTCTTGGTTTTCCCGTGCTACATGTAAACCAGTGTTGGCCCCACTACAGCCCAGAGGGTACTGGTAATGCGTCTGAAGCTGTATGGTGACTGAGAAAAAGGCTGGAAGGAAAATAACTTTGCACATTTTAGCATGTTGGTTATAACAATTAACACTTAGCAACAACTATCTATAGGCAACCACATGAATGAATCCCATTTATGGACTATAATAAGTTGAATCGAGCTATTCAAAACAGGTTTGTGCTGTTAAGATGGTTTGCTGAAACTGCTTTTTTTTTGTGTAAGATAAGATGAAAGATGAAAGTTTAAACATGTCGTACTTTTGGCATTGTATACCCATGAACGCAAGCTAAATAAAGAGCATGCAGCAGAACATGAAGGGCATAGTCTCATAGCCGAATGCTTCTGCTACAAGGAAATTTGGCACCACATCAGCTGGTTACTTCTATTGTCCATGTGCCTCACATAAAATGCAATATCTGTCATCCTTCATTTAACTCCAGGTGAACACACTGAAGTTTCAGTAAGAAAATACAAAGGCGTGAAGTATGGAGAATTAGGGAGAGTGAGATAAAGTCCTCACATATAATCCAGCCTTTTTACTGGAGGAACTGTATTAAATGTCACACCTTTGATTTAGAGCTTTTAAAGCAAACTATATCCCTGGACCTCGTCTAAAGCCTCGAGACTCTTTCATCAACCTGTTTGTTTTAGCCATTGACAAACTAAGAGTGGAAAGAACAAAGACACAATGATGTTCTTATAATGCTAGCGTGTGCGACTCATTGAGCCTTCTCAATAGGCTGCTGTGCTAACACCGCACCTTTCTTTGTCTCCATCAATCACTTTCTAACTCTCCCTCCGCCCTACCTCTTCTCATTTCCAATCTCATCTCAGTCTGATTAGGGAGTTAATAGGATGAGAAATGGAGTGATGGCTGAAGTGCATCTGTCCCCTCCGCTAGCTGCAGCTGATTTGCATTGCCTTATTGTTTGTGGCTGCTGAGAGCCAGCGGTGAGATAATGTGATCTTTTGCTTTATTGTGAAAGAAATGGAACATTTTTGATTGAATCGCATAGCATGTGATACAGACGCCAAGTCGTCCAGTAGGTGAGAAAGACCAAGAACAGATAAAGGAAAGGAAGTGAGGGCATAGTTTCCCTCTCCCTTTGCTTATTCTCTCTCGGTATCCCTCTCCCTTTTGTTTTCCCATGCGTCCCGAGACGTCTGGCTCATAATCGAGGAAACGACTGCCCCCGTGGCTGGCCCCGGCACATAACGAGCTCCCCGCCAAGATAACTGTGACCGGGGCAAAAAGAGGAGGGCATTGCCAGAGTGATAAACGAGCCAGATGTGCTGGAGGTGGCGGTGGGGCGCTGGAGGGTTGGCACCAGGAGCTGACAGGCTGGCACAGGGATGCTGCCCAGGGCTATTGTGTCTGGGAAGAGAGGTGGAGGCAACTGATGATATCCCAGCTCTCCTGTGTGATAAATACAAAGGGAAATGGGATTCTGACAAGCACTGAGGGTGATGAAATCTTTCAAACTGTAATGCAACAGACTGGAACAAGTGGTGCTGGATGTCTTTCAGGTTGTGGTTTCATTTCCGAGGCTCTGTCTCTACGGTCTTTGTTTATACACGGGCAGACAAAAGAACGGGGACAACTGATGATACAATATAATCCCGACATATACTGCATTTTAAGGATTGAAATTTTATCAGTAGATTTCTTGTCAATATTTCTTTCTATTTCACAATTTTAGGTTGAGACTATGTGGGGTGGGCGATTCAACAATTATCACCTGTTCAACCCCACTGACTCACCTGTTTGTCAGTCAGTACAAACCTATACTGTGCAGCCAATGCAAGGCAATTCATTTTAATTTCCAATATGTCATATTAAACAAAAGTTAGGCCCTGAATCATGTTTTACATCTTGCTTCTCTAAAAGCCAAAGATCTTTAGTCGCACAGTTAAGAACTGGTATTCTTCCTCTGGCCATTGAGGGTGGCAGATTAAAAAATATTCAGGAGGAAAACAAATGAATAAAATGATTTAGAAGTGGAAAATAAGCCATTTTCCTTTGTACTCATGATTATATAATTATATATTGTCTTCTTCATCATCTGCAAGAGAGTTGCATCCTTTTTCCTGCTGCGTAGATGCTCCAATATGATTTAGCAGCTTTAATAAATTATGTAAAGATGTAAAGGACGTGTTGTTTTGCACCTGTGCAAAGGTCTAACAGTCGTGACACACACACACACACACACACACACACACACACAAGTCAATTCTACAGAGCACTGAGAAGAAAAAACATTACTCCCTCTCTCTCTGCTCTCTGATTTCTCTGGACCGCTCACCGCAGGCCCTCTAATAACAGTTGTGGGTTATCATTCTGCCAGAAACGACTACTGGAGAAGCTGCCCCACAGGTATGGTAAAGCCTTACACACTTGAAGGTAAAACATGTTTTCATTCGGAGGCTGGCTGTGTAAACAGGATAGTCACGCTGAAGTTTGTATACACCAGAAGGTTTCACAGGACGTTTGTGATATATTCTACAAGGATAAAAACCATGCAACAAACAGAGGTATTTATAGATGTTTCCTCAAGAAAAAACAACTATAAAAAGATTCCCGTGCACACACACACCATTTAGAGCCAGACTGTCCTTGCTCAGTAAACCCAAGGGGACTTTTTATTACGCTAGTTATGCATTTTATGAGGGCCATCATGTTGGCTAAGGAGCAGTTTCTCTAATCAAATGTAGATTGCCTATGAGAGGAGCTTTTCCAGTCAAACACTGATCCCTTTAATCAGATCAGTCACTGCGACAAGGTTGTCCTTCTCAGATAACTGGAGTTTGAAGGGGAAAATGGAGTCCTGTAGTTTTTCCTGCAGAGAAAGTATGGGCTACGGTCGAATAGTCTTTTTTTGCTTAGGAAGGTTCCCAACTGAGAGAAATGAACCAAACGTATCTAAGTGGCAGCCACAATAAGAGTTGGTCCAATTCTCTGATTGCTAAGGAAAGGTGCTTCAATGCTTAATTTTTTATCTCCCTGACGGCACAAAACTTTAAAACAGGAAAGGAGATAATGCCGTCCCCATATTTCCTTGCAGCAGCAACATTTTAAGCGACGCACCATTATGCAGTTCACGGAAACAAACAATATGCCTGTCTGCTGAAACTTTAGAATTATTTTCATATAATCAATGTAGTTGGGATTCATGTCGATAAATGAATGGACATGAGCCTGCAAGAATGCATAGGGCAAAATATCTAACATACGCTTGTAGTAGTCAAATTGTTGTATTTCACCACGTCAGACCCACATCAATAACATCCTTAACTCATAAACTTTGGAACTCTCTCCGGTTGGACCTAAGATCTGTAGACACTGTGGACGCTTTTAAAGAGCACCATCTGTTTAGACTGGCTATAGTTTAGTTTTTTGACGTTTTTAGCTTGATGACCCCAAAATGGATGCCAATAAGATTCTGAATGGTAAGTTTACTTTTAAAAAGTCCAAAGTGATCTGTGTGTTTTGTCGTTGTGAACTGAGCTATCATCGCAGCACATCCAGTCTGAAAAACACTTGATGGCCAAGCACACAGCTGATGTGAATTCTCCGCCCCCTCTTCAAAGCCAGGCAACAAAAGCACAAAGCAAGACGATCCACTTTTCCATGTTGATAAAAGCATTAAAATGAGAAAAAATAATGGGACAAAATTAAATCAAGGGACATTTAGAAAAGATAAAAATGTGCGATTAATTGCAAGTTAACTATGACATTAATGCGATTAATCGCAATTAAATATTTTAATCGTTTGACAGCACTAGTTTGTACATTTGTGTATGTTTGGACAGCTTGCTCGAGAAGTGGAACAAATCATTTACCAGAGTAGGACGTGTTCCTGTTTTTCTGCACATACCTTTTGTCACCTTCAATTTAAAAAAAACAACTCACCCCGAAAATAGCTTTTCCTGTGCAATGGCTCTTTTTCCCCAAAACAAACACAAACACACATAATGAGGCTGAGATCCTAATCTAAATCTCCTTGCATTAATGTGTATCTATTTACTGCAGCAAACTGAAGTTGGTGGCAGTGTTGCGAGGAAGTGGAAAACTTCCCCTGTGCATATAGTTTCTTCCTGTTTAGCAGATGACAAATGAGAATAGCTTTTTTATGCGCCAACTGTGCGCTTTGCACCAGCAAACAGCTTTCCTAATTACACTCCTAATGAAAAGCAAACAGCACGCACACACAAAACTTAATCCACCATACAGGAACCATTAACAGCTGGCTGGATGAGGTATGCCTCTGAGGGAGGGAAGAGGAAACTGGTAGACGCCAAGAGCCAGTGAACACACCGGCTCCTATGACATGCATTAATTTACCTTTCCAAGCAGGAGAAGAAGCGCCTGGGAAAACCGGAGTCTCTGGAACACAAAAAGGTCGTAGACAGCCGACACGGCCAGCACCGTCACCCCCTGCTCCTTCCACAGCATACTGGCTGCTGCACACCACAGGCAGCCCAGCATCCAGCCCCAGCACCGGGTGACTGAGCTGCCACCACATCGCCCGGGCTGACAAGTCCCACGTGGGTCCCTACGAAGTCCACAGTGTCTCATATAACAGAGAAGAGACAGCAAAAAAAACAACGCAGCACCAACGTCCGCCCTCCCAACCACACCAGCCACGGCTTCAGTGTGAACGGGATGAGAAGCAAAAAGAAGGCCAGCCAGCAAGCTCCACAGTCCTCCACCCAGAAGCGGGCGACTGAAGGCCGTGAAGAGGGCGGTGACAAGCCCATGCAGCACCACGTTCAGCAGGTGGTAGCCCCAGGGACGCAGGGCATGCAGGGTGTAGTTGAGGCGGAAGGAGAGGGTGCAGAGTGGACGGTAGGACTTGTGGCTGCCACTGTGAGTGAGCAGGGTGCCCCAGAAGTCGTCATACAGGATGTTGGTCCACGGCGTCTCAGGAAGAAGGTCCTGGTTGGTCTTGATGGCTCGGCTTAAGGAGCAGAAGAAAAAAAAATTGCAAAGAGTTCATCAAACAATATTTTTTAATATGATACATATTAAATGGTTACATTTATTAATTTTATTATTTTGGATCGTTTTTATAACCGTAAAGTTGTGGGCCATAAAGCCAAAACAATTAACGGAAAGTCGTTATAAATCTTTGATGGGACTTGCAGAGTTGGCTCTTATGTCATTCTGAGTGAAGTAGTCATGTAAATGATTGTTAATATATATTTATAACAAAATAAAATAAGAGCAACTTACTGCAACTAAGTTCTATATAAAATATATATGGCAGCTTTAAAATCAATAAAAAACATTGTATTATAGCAATTTCACATGCGAGTATGAATAAATCATTTATTTATATGGAGTTTTTTTGGACACACACATTACAACATGTGCCTGTATGGAATAATATGTTTTCCCCATTTCTGACAATGAAATCACAAGTGAAATTTAATAGACAAATGCAATGAGGACGCCAAATGTAATGATGAAATACACAGACGTGTGTGCATTTTTGCTCTCTCTCTCTCTCACACACACACACACACACACACACACACACTCTCTCTCTCTCTCTCTCTCTCTCTCTCTCTCTCTCTCTCTCACACAGGTTGTTTCACACCTCTGAGGCTGCTGTGGATTCTCATAATTAGTGGATCATTACTGGGGACATGAGCTGCAATCGTGTACAGTCACAGCCTGCAACAAATGAGGTTCACCACAGGGATTAAGAGTGATGAATAGCAGTCACAACAACTCAGAGTCGAATGGGAGAATCCCCCACAAGATTAGTATTATAAATAAAAAACATTTAAAAATCTGAATTGTGATGCGAGATAATAGTAACTTGGTGCAAAGGCAGCTGGTAGCTTTTGAAAAAGGGCTTTTGACTACTCAGCTGTAGACAATCCCACCCAACGAGTACCAAGCTGACTCATGTACTCGAGCAAACAAAGAAAATCTTATTTCAAATCATCTTTATAGTCAATGTAAACATAATTATAAAAGAAACCTATAATAAAAAGGGAAACCATGCATTCTGTCCTCTGAGGACAACCACAACACATGCTGATTTTTGTGCCAGGCCACAAATTGTTTTTGCAGGTTGCAATATGAGAACCTATGGTTATTTGATAATGGATTTCCAAGATTTGATCACACTGGACTAATGGCAATCTTCTTTCTCAGGGCTTGATTACAATCAGTGCTGTTTCTGTGCTTGTGCATGGCGCACCAGAGAGGGAAAAGGACAACGACAGGGGGCCAGCCGAGGACTTCCTTTGTCTGGAGATTGTAACTTAGTGCTGAGTGCATAAAGAAGAGGGAGGGAGAAATCGAGCTGCCAGCCTGTACCCAGCATGAGAGCAGGAAAGGTAAAACTGAAAGATTGACAATGAGGTGGAAAAAAAGCAGATGAATCCGGTGTCAAAGCGAGAATTGCTCTAGGTGTTAATCCTAATTTAAATGTTTTGTTTTCTCCTTCAACAGTCCTGTCATCGCGTGAGCTATAATAAATTCCTTCATTTCCCAGGATTGTTCTCCATCAGGGAAAGGAAAGTGGTTGTTTCTCAGGCTCGGAGTTGCAACAAGCCAAAGTAGAACTCTCCCTTGTCCGATATTTATAAGGACCCAATGCATTACATCATCCAGTTTACAAATCTTTTTTTTTTTACTGAAGTACTGAACAGTAAGCTATTATTCATAAAACAGTTTACAGTTCCAGTGTGGAGTATGATAAGATGACAGGAGGACTCAGGATATAAGAGCAATAAACATGTATTGAAAAGTAATGGTTATTAACATTGAAAGTTTTATTAATGCTGTATTTACATTAATGTCCTTGGAGACATTTTCACATTACTAAACCGACTATGTGACTTTCCTTAAAATTCACATAAAAGACTGAAAGAGAATAAATAGCATGTCCAAACCTACAATTGTGGCCATGTTTTTTTTCCACTTTACGGTCTCCTCAGGCAATAACAGCACACTATCAAATCCAAACATGGCTAGATTCACCCCCACCCAGCACCCTTGAGTCCCCTGGCATGCCTTGGATCTCAATACTCTCTGGAGACAAATAATTTAAATATTCAAATCAGCGCCAACCGCTCATCTCCCCTCCCTGCCCGGCACTGGAGGATAAAATGAAAGCATTGGCCATGAGGGTTTGGGAATTGGTTGAAAGTACTGGTTGTGTGTGTGTGTATGTGTGTGTTTGGAATAAATAGCTACATGCAAGGTGTCTGTGTGTGTGTGTGTGTGTGTGTGTGTGTGTGTGTGTGTGTGTTTGTGCGTGCGTGCATGTGACAGCAAAGGCTGCTCTGACGGCTTCATTGAGACCTGCCGCTGCAGCGGTGCAGATAGAGTGGTCTCCCGTAGTGATTGCTCTTACAGAGGGGGGTCTTTTGTATTCAGCCACCGTATGTGGGGCAGGCAGGCAGGCAGGCAGGCAGGCACTCTATTCACAATCCTCAAAGTACAGGACGGGCTTGGTCTTTTCAATTTTCGTCTTCTTTTTTTTTTTTGGGGGGAGGTAAAATCGGAGGGATTTCCATCAAAAGCTGAAAGGAGAATTTTTTTTTAGGTCCGTTTGTAATGGGGTGAGGTCTTCTTTCACCTGACCACTTCTTTTAGTGAAGAGAAAATTGGCTGTCTCTCAGTGTTTGGGTATGTGTCTTTTCAATATGCAAATGAAGCACTCCACCACCTCCTCAACAACAGTGATCTCACCACCAGTGATTTGCTTTTTTCATGTGCTGTGGCTGCCTACAGACTCCCACTTGGCCTCTTGTAGGGACTGTAGGCAAATATACATTACAATGTGCAAAATATAAGGAACTGACTGATCTGTACACTGATTAGGTGAATTAAAAGCCAATATTCATTATTATACCACTTCAGTCCCAAAGGAAGAAATGTGGACAAAAAGAGGAAGAGGTTGTTTTTTTAAAGATGACTCCATGATTTAGTAAGGGTGGAAAGGAAATCATTGCAGCTCCCAAAAATACAGCTAAGGTGGAGCTGAATCTACCAGCAGATATTCCATCCCTTTGTGCAGCAGCTATCAAAAGAGCTGGCCCATGGAATAAATAGATTTTCCCTCCTCTGTATATATTCATGTAACTGAGGGGATGAGGATATTCAACCTACAACAATTACTGTTAATCTGGTTATCAGCAGGTGTGTAAGTGGATACTTCTTCAGAGTTTCCTTACTGAAAATCATCTTAATTTTAAAAGGTGCTCTGTAGAATTTTCTTGTACACAAAGTTTTGTTAACAGTAACATGCATTGCATATATCCTATTGCATGTAGCGTAACTCTCACCAAAATGCAACGTAGGGTCTTTTTGTGAATGTACCCGAGTCAAACTTTCGTTTAAAAAGCATATTTAGGACGGAATCACCACTTTTAAGATTTACTGTATTTTCGTTTTTCGGTCAAATGGCCTTTAGAATGGGAGTTGTAGGGGTACTTTTATGCTAGCCTCAAAATAGCTATTTTTAAAACGAAAACCTAAACGAAAAACACAAACAATGTTGTCAATGCTTTTGTTCGTGTGTAGAGCACCTGGTGATACTTCGAGCAAAGTTTCATATTGTGTTAAGCCTTCTTAGTGTTTTAAAAATAGCTATTTTGAGGGTAGCATAAAAGCGCCCCTACTACTCCCATTCTAAAGGCCATTTGACCGAAAAACGAAAATACGGTAAATCTTAAAAGTGGTGATTCCGTCCTAAATATGCTTTTAAACAAAAGTTTGACTCGGGTACATTCACAAAAAGACCCTAGGTTGCATTTTGGCGAGAGTTACGCTTTAAGGTCTAACAAACATGTTGAATGCATTTTCTTTCTCATAAAACACTTGCAAAACCAAAAGAAAATTCTTCAAAAATGTAAATTGCGCATTTTTGATTGATTGCTAGTATTCTTCTTTACTGCCGTTGTTTATCGGATTGCTACGTTTCTTTCAACGTTTAAATCTTACAAATTAAACAAGTGTACATTCACAAAGCTGTACACAGGTTATGTGAGTTTAAGTCCCAAATTACAAGCAGACCTATTTACACACATGAGCACATAGTAATGTAAGCTATATAGGCTATTCCAAACAACTATTCCTAACCAATATCAATATTTACTATAGAAATTTAATTTGCATCCTGTGAAAAGAGTTGTTTTTGTAATTGCAGCCTTGTAAAGTTCAGTTTACAGATTTCAGATATGTACAAACACACACAGCACTGCACTACAGTAGATTATTCTCTCCCAATCTCTGACTCAATAAAACTACCTTTAGTTTAAATGTTTGTGTGTGCTCTATTAAAGGAACAGCAATATTAACTGCGTTGCAAAACACGGCACTTGAGTCTGTTTAAAATATTTGGGCTCTCGTCCTGCCTGCCTGTCTGCAGCATGTGCAATGGCCGGCCTCCTCCGCTCTAATAAACATCTGCAGTATAAACTGCCTTCACTTAACGCAATCAGGACTGGCTGAAATACAACCATTTGTAGCAGAGTGCATCCTCCTGCTCCCTGACGGCTGTAATGAGATGGATTAGCCAATCATCATGAAACCAGTGCTGTTAACGGATACTGGGCTGGGCAATATTTAATGGATCATCACCTCTTTGTTCATTTTCCCTTTTTTCCTTTTCCGTTTGCTACAATTATGTCTTTCTTTCTAGCCACCAACTTCCCCACCACCATTCTTTTATCTTGATTTCTAGTATTTATAAAGGTTATATCATTTCATCCATACATCTTATTAACATAACCATTAATTTCTTCCTTTCTGCTCCTTTATCCTTTTTATCTGTCTAGTCTTCCTTAATAATGTAACTCATTTGGTCTGCTGTGGTACCCAGCCCTTTTGAGTGTCCCTTGTCTGTCCAAGATCTCTTAAATTTCTATCTCCTTACTAAGCTATCTGAGTGCTAATTAATCACACCGACAGAGAGCTGCTGCAGACAGGCCTATTTACACAATGCTAGACTTGGGCTGGCGCACCGCTGAAGTAAACACACCACTGATGCTGCAAGCTTTGTGTGGGAGTAGGAGGAACGCAGATGATTAACACTGTGAGAGGAGAAATCCTCCGTACTGAAGAGACAAAACAAATCCATATCACAGTGGCACTGTGGACAACGTGTTGAGGTTAAAAGGCCATACACCTTAACGGCAACATCCTCAGTTTGATTCCAGGGAATCTTTTGTTGCATATCATCCCTCAGTCAATTCAAGGGGTTTGATCAGTCTCTCTCTCTCTCTCTCTCTCTCTCTCTCTATCCCCCAATGTTGGTTTTACTGTTACTATCAATACAATGTACTGCAAAAATAGTAAGACAACAATGAATCAAGTGAACTCAATTTCAAGCGTGAACATCCAACACTCTTTGGTTACAGCTTCTCAATGTGAGGATTTGCCAGTTTTCTATGTCTTAAATCATTGCAAAGTGAATATATTTAATGTTTGGAGTGTTAAAATAAGGCATTTGACGATTTCACTTTGGGCTTTAGAAAATTGTGATGGACATTCTTTGACTATTTTGACATTTTCTAAACCAAAAAAGATGCAGAAGGAGACTAATTCAGCAACATAACGGAGAATACGTCATTTAAAGCTATCCATCAGTAGATTCCCTCTCGTTTAACCCTGCTAATCTGTTAGTCAATTATTAAGTCAATAACAAAATGTTTGATAATTTACTGACATTGATTTTAGACATCAAGTTTTTTCTGACTTCTTAAAACAATTTACATCAGAAAGAAGGGAGGCTCTCATCGCATCCACTACCAATTATTGATTTCCTCATCATCATTTAGATTCTGTCTCACAAGCCATAGCAGGGGGATAAGGGGCAGTGTATTAAAGAGGGATGGAGAGAGTGCATGTGTGGGTGGAGGTCAGGGTCCAGATCACCTCTGTGTTAATCCAACTCTAACAGGATTAGAAAGTGATCATAGAGTGCATAGAGTTTCTGCAACATGCACTGGGGGTCGGGGGTCAACGAGTAATCTGATTTAAAGGTGGTGTGTATGTGCCTAAAAGGCTCCACACACACACACTCTGCACATGTAGAATGACACAATATGTAATCTATATGTAATTCCATGTGGTGTTGGAGTTGGAAGGAAAACACTGTTCATGGCTTTGTTCCCAGTGAACGCCACAGCTGGTTGAGGATAAAAATCCCATAAATTTCAGCTCAATGGTCACTGCACTGGGGGAGCTTATTGTACTGCACCGCATGAGGCAACTGAACACGTGGAGATGGCAATCTATTCTTTTTCTTTTTTTTTATCCTGGAAGTCCCTACCCATCCATCACAGTGCAAGGTTGAACGATCATGAGTAAAGCCGTTACGCTCGCTGGCTGGGCCTGAGTGATTCATTCATTGGCTGATCATCAGCTGCTATAATCCTGCCAATGTATGGCCACAGCATGGTGGCAGGCAATGAGGAGATAGTGATGAAGATGGAAGAGTAAAATGAGCTCTGGCTTTATGAGTTCATGTCCTCATCAATATTCTTCCTACCTTAAAAATGTCTTCTCCTCACTAAATGTGATGCTGCAGACACATAATACATAAACACATTAATCAAATATTTCCTTTTTTTATCAACTCTGTGTATCTGTTTAGTTTGTATATCTGTAGGCTGAAAGGGTCAGGAAGTGAGCATTAAGGGTGTGTTCAAACATCGTACGTCAGCGGCACCACTGGCAGAACAATAAGCCGACCAGAAGTGGCACTGCTGCTTTCCCACGCCAAACTGGCACGAATATGGAAGGAGAGGAAAAATGCATAAATGTCCAGATAGCATTCATAAAACTCATACTGCCAGTGGCCTAGTTGTGAAAGATTTATGCTCAGCCTTGCAGAGGCTCTTCTCTTTTCTGCTGCCGAAGACGAAATTTGACATTAATTTGACAGATTTTATGCCCAACTCAGATGCAATTATTTGTTTCTTTCCATCAATTGTAATGTGTGGACAGTAATAAACTGCTGCTGGATGGTGTTCAACATAGCTGGGCACTGATGATATGGAAAAAATAGGGAAGAAACTGCCAATATTTTTATCTTTTTTATACATTTATTTATATATATATATATATATATATATATATATATATATATATATATATATATATATATATATATTAGTGAAAATAAATCTGAGACACAGAAGATGCAACTTACTTTGTATTCAAGGCAATAACCTACATTTTATCTCTCCTACTCAGTTCACTGGATTTATCTTTTCATTGATTAAAAATAGCCCATCCTGCAGCTCCCAGCATTTTCCCAAGAGTGCAAAATAACCAGCCAGAAGTGTGATGGAAGAAAAATGCAAGTTAAATGACTTATTTTTAACTCTTCATGCAGATACTAGCATGAAAGCATAGCAAACTACACAAAGCAGTCTATTTGACACAGTGTATTTATTTCTTAAGAGATGCAGCTAACACTGAAAAGGTTATTTTATGTGTTGCTCACAGATCCAAAGGCAGCATTTAACCAACTAAGTAATAAATGTTTGAGAATTTAATTGGCGAGATCAAAAGAACACACTTCTGGAGAGTTACTCTTCATCACTGAAGTCCAGCTGTTTTGGCATCATCATCAAGACGAGCCCAACAGTCAACTCATACCTGATTAAGATAAAGTGTCCTCTACATTCTCAGTCTGTCCAAGCAGCCAATCAGGAGAAACAGATTTCTTCCGGGGGCTCTCGGCTTCAAAGAGACTGAAACAGTCTGAGCTAAGCTTCAGGAAGTCGGCTGTCTGTCCTCGGTCAGGCCAAGGACTCGCTTTCATGTCCCCCTGTGAAGCCGGTTTCCTGATTAGCAGAACAACTAACTCTGAAATAGGCCAGGGTCAACTCATTGTACTTAGTGTAACGTGAATTAAATAGACCATGGCTTAAAAAATATATACTGATTGATAAATAAATAAAATGAATGCCCATTTTATGCTCCATAATATTGTCTCACCCACAAGCTCTGTTTCAGGATATTACTTTGAAAAGCATTGGCTGAGAGCTGAGTGCCATGGTAAATGGAGAGTGGTGACGCACAGCGCTGCATTTTAAATTTATTTGTTGACTCAGAACTCTGAACTTCCAAATATCATGACCGCTTCAAATAGATACTCTAGATCTAGAAATTAGGCACGGTTCTACTTATGTGGACACTTGAAATTGGACAACATTGCCAGAATGGCCACCAAATCTTTTTCAGTTTTAAAATCAGAAAGCAAAAACTCAAAGACAACAGAGCCATTTGCATGTTTATCTTCTCAGGTACGAGAAAAGCAAAGGAAAGCACTCTGCAATCTGTTGATTGGTTCAAGTCTGAGTTGCAAATTGATTTTGTTATATAGCCACTGATGACCGATCCCAAACCTAATACCTAACCTAAATATGCAAAGCAACATGTGTACACGTGTTGTACAATGATATATCTTATATAGCAATCTAACTAATTGTTAGAAATGTTGTTAGAAATACAATTATTTGCTTTCTGGACAAAAATTAGATGAGAATATTGCTACCACTCTCATGTCTGTCCATTACATATAAAGCGATAGAGCAGGGAGGTGATTAGCTAAATAGGTAAGAATTTGCTTAAAAAGACTGAGCTACCCAAGCTCTGTCCAAAGTTCACAAATAAGCCTAACAAAAACTCCAAGCTCACTAATTCACACATTATTCCATTTGATTATTCCGTACATAAACAGAAATGGACAAACAAAAAGTTAGCATTCCTGGCTCCAGCTCTTAACAGACAGAGACATGAGAGTGGTATCCATCTTTTCATCTGACTCTCAGTAAGAAAACTATGCCTTTAATGATGAGCAGTTAAATATTGTGTCCGATCAAGTGATATTAAACTTGGTTTAATACATTACACGTGTGGAAACAAGTCCACTGTCATTACATTATATTCTACAGAGACATTACTTAATACACTACATTTCTAACCAATCATCGAGAGTGCATCTCCTTCATCTATTTTTCAGCAGATTGATTGCACAGTCTTTTCTTCCATCTAACTGATTGATTGATCACTTCCCATTAGCTAGTTCCTATTAGCTAGTTGCACATAATGCTAGCACCTCAGCTAAAAAGGAGGCCAAGCCCACCACAGCGTCCCCTGAGTGATGGTGTCAATAAAAGGCTGTGATGAATCCTCTGCCCACACCAGGGGGAAGGCTATGGGAAATCAATGGCCAATAAAACTAAAGGTCTACTCTCCCCAGGGCATAAATATATCAAACGCAGTGAAAGAAAAGAGGGATTTGTGAGAGCTGTGGGTCAGAACTCACGCCTCAAAAAAAGCTATGGAATTAATTGAGTTTTTATGCGACGAATATGAAAACGTAATGTTTAACTGCAGATGCACAAGAAGTCTTTTTTTAACTGTTTAAGTCATTGCAGAAGAGTAGCTTGTTGAAGCAAGTTTCCAAGCAGACCTGCAAGACAGAGTATGTGTGCTATAAATAAAGCAATATTTGTGAATGCAATCAAACTGAAAAATACTTAAAAAAAAAAGAAAGTGTACAGTTCAGTTCAGTTCAGTTCAACACCAAATAAAAGTTTCACACCTCCATGAACACCCCAGAGACCACCAGGAAGGTCTTTTGAAAAAGGTTTGCTTCTCCCTTATACATTTGGATACAGTAGAGCCCCTAATGTGAAATGCATAGGTATTTAAATAAAAACCAGTATGGTACTGTGCCCAGCAGCATTCACAGTGAGAAACACATTTAAATTAGCCAATATCCAGGAGCACTGGATGTGGAGACTTTTATAGGGTTTCTAAAATCATTGGCCTTACCACACATCCAGCGCTTATCAGAGAAACAGTGGCCAACTTTTTCACCCTCCATCCATCCATCCCACCAGTGGGACCAGAAAACAACCTCCAGCATGTTACAAAAAACAAAACAAATGAGCAGCCAATCAGTCTGTCCAAATTCTGCATCTAGTATGGTCTCGGCAGTTGATTACAGTGTCTGACTGTGGATGGGTAATTAGGGTGGCCTCCCTGAGTCGCCTGCATCCACGGTGATAAATGTGACGCTTGATTAAAAAACGGATTGACTGCTATTCTCTGACTTTGCCAAACAATACATAAATCCCAGCTGTGTGTAGGCTGATGATATGTTAAAATGCCAGACAGATGTTGCCCTATCTCAGCTCGCTGCTGCAGATACAACATTGTTGCATCTAGAGGAATTTATGCAAAGTTATGCTACTTTGCTGGGGCCCTAATTTGCTACTTTTACAATCTAACTATAATATGCAAAAATGAGCAACAGGGCTGATACCTTTCATTCAAAATTCCATCTACTATTTGAATGAGGAAAAAAATCTAATATTCAATCTTAAAATGCGAAATAGTTAAGTCTATAGTGACAGTACATTTAAATTTCATGGACTCAATCCGGGAAATCTTATTGTTAGCATGCAGCCTACATAAAGGTTTTTTTTTTAGAATTTGAATATTTAAATGTACTATTTAGTACATGGCTGTGTCAGAAATCTTTCCTTTGTCCACTCATTCACTACTCCCTATATAATGGTCACTCAATAGTGAGCAGTACATTTCTGAGATTTCGGACATTTGCATCATCATCATTTTATGAGGTGTAGACCAAATGCCATGAAAAATTACAACTTTAATTTTGGCTTGGCCACATGCCATGGATAGTACCTTTTTGTTCCATTATGAACATCCATCCATTTTGTTCCATATACTGCATATACAGCTTTTTTGAAAAAGTGACTAATGGGCGTCATTTTTTTGTCCAAATATTCTCCTGAGGTTACTCCTGAGGTATCTCTAGTGGCATGACTACTTCACTATCACCAGCACATGGTCAAGTATTATTTTTTAGCACCAAGTACAACTCCAATTCCCTTTTCCCTTACCTCCTTAATTTATCTTACTTTCTGCTTTTACAATCAATTCCACTGGCCTAGTTCCAGAGAAGCTGCGGCTTTGGCACAGTGGCCTATAAAACCGTGCACCTCCAGCCACCTACGCTCATGATTATGGAAGCCCCACTTCCACACTTGAATTAAAAAGGGGGGGGCTTGAACAGAGGACAAAAATGTTGCCTGGCATTGATTTTCTCTCTACAGGGAATAGATGAATGCTGATGGGTCGTGAGGAGTCACGGCTCAGAAAGGACAGCCAATGTTCTTGGCCCACTTTTCACCTTAATCCAGCTGTATAATTTACGTGCACACACGTTCCAATTTACTCACACACTTGCAGAGCACCAGGTGTGGACTAGGGCTGCACAATTAATCACAATTTTATCGAAATCGCATATTATTTGTTAAAGGCAAAATATGTGTCCAACCATTCGGAATGAAGTGTTGTCGTGCTGCAGAGACGTCCCATCCTACAAATCAGATCCTGCAGACTAAAGAAAAATTCTTTGTTTGGTACAGATACTCGCAAAAATCACACTATAATCATTTTATTTTATTGTATTTTAATATTTTTCAATGAAAATGAGAATAATGATACAAAAATGATCATTCCCTCCAATATCGTGAATCATATCGCCCTTGCAATATCAGTCAAAATAATTGCAATTAGATATTTTTACTCATGTCATGCAGCCCTATTATGGACACACTGCATCAACATTACCCACAAGTACCCTCTCCAGAGTGTTGCAGGCTCACTATATCTGTGTATCAGACCCTGAAAACCATTGGAACTTGAACTTTTGTGTTCCCCTGACACTTGTTCTGCTATAAAGTAGCCCCCATTAATAAATAGTAAAGGGTACTTTTGCTGAAGGCTAATCAAATGTGGATATGAAGAGTCCATTTTTTTGTGGTACACGTCTGTTCCTTGTAGACCAAACTTTTGTTCAAACTTTGGTGTTCCTTTGAGAAAATAGGATCATTTTGACCTGCTGCGGAGATTATAATGAGGACAACTTTAATTGCTGATGACAAATCACAAAGCCAGTGGAGGATCCGAGTGTTGCAATGCTGCCAAGGGAGCAGCTGGAGAAACAAAGCAGCATTCTGTTTCTGCTGGAAAGTCTTCTGTCTCTGATTAGAAAGAAAAAAATACTTTAATGCTACACCAGTATTGGTTTGTGATTTGATCAAAACTTTTAATATGCAGCTATTTTGAGAATCTAGAGGATCTGTGCCTTTATGTTGTACGTAAGGAATGAGTATGAGTACAGAAAACAAAACACCCCGCAGATTCAGGAGCAGCGAGGTTTTCAGCTTTCAGTGGCCAGATTCACATGCAGCATTTGTAATGGCCAAGTATGCTGCACTAACAGGCCATACAGCACTATATCCAATCCAGAATAGGCCCTCCTTTCTTCTGCCGTGACCAGTTGTCACATTCCAGCATTAGCCAGAGAGAAACTATAGCTAAAGAGGGGTACCACAGGGGCCAACCCCAACCAAATCTGTCTTCTTTTCAAGGATCCGTGCTAATTATCTAAGATCTTTTCAAATTCTGATCTGTGATCTGTTAAACACAGCTGGTACAACGAAACCATTTGGCTGTACTCGACTCTCAAATTGGAACCAATGAAGTCAAACCCCATCCATTTGACCCTTAACTTAGGTCAATGCAAAAGTTGGCTAAAGGGGTTCAAAGGTACTTTAACTCAAGCCACGTTTTCACTCAGCTCAGAAACACCTTAGCAATACAAATTCTACCAATGGTCCAAGGGCGAGCGCAAATAATTATAGCGTATGAATTTAGACCAACAGAATCCAGTGCAATAACAAAATATGTCAGATGCAATTCCCTGCAGAAGGTTTAATATAATCCAAGTTTTTAAACAATCAGCAGGGGTCTCAAAATATACGGCCCTGTTTAAAATGCTGCAGGAAACTCCATTATGAAACCATAAAACGCATCGTATAACATCATAAAAGTACCATATTCCCCTCTGAGATGGACTAGAGGGACAGACATGATGTCATGCTACAACGTCATGACATTTGTATGGATGACTGGGTTACAAGTGATTTTAGCCAAGTTGTTCTTTTTGGTATTCAATACATAATTCACAACTATAGAGCGCTGATGGAAAGAACACTTCCTCCACATTTCCACAGTTAAAAAGGACACGAGGCTACATGCTTAAAGGAAAAGTTCAACTGCCAGGTAGCTTAGCTTAGCAAAGGCAGGAAACAGTGGGACACAGCTAGCCTGGCTCTGTCTGAAGCTAACAAAATCCGACAAACCAAATTTTTGAGATGCTGATAGGAAGATTTTGTTACTTTTGGACAGAGCCAGGCTAGCAGTTTCCCCCTGTTTCCAGTTCCTTTGTGCTAAGGTAGGTAAACCACCTAGTGGTGATGGCTTCATTAGGGTACAGATATGAGAGTGGTGTCAAACTTCTCATCTATCTGTCAGCAATAAGCATATTTCACAAAATGTCAAGCTTTTCCTGTAACTTCCCTACTGCGAAACCAAAACAGTTGATGTATTGTCCCTCTATGAGGCCATCTCTCCAGAAAATAAAAGAAAGCATGCATCTCCGACTCCATGTCTGAGTGGAATAGGATAAACATATTTCCTGTGTGCAACAGGGATATCACATGGATTGTTCCTTGTGCTGATAACGCTATCAGTGAGTAGATGCTGCTGGTCGTAGCATCTACTCACTGAAAAAAAAACAGCTAGACCACAGAGTGTAGATTAAATTGTCGCTGTCAGCCACCTCAGTAATGGATTGACTGGATGTGGTATCACGGTAATGAGCGAGTCTTGGAGGAAAAAATGTGGATTTTGATGAAATGCACCCAGCGTGGTGGATGAGCTGGCACCGTCGCACTCAGTGGTGACCGCTAATCTGTCTGCTCGCCATGTCTACAGAGCAGAGATACCAATCTACAAAGGGACAGCGCCTATCGATGTTTCCTTAAGTCAAATCCACATGAAAAAGAATTACTTGGATGCTGAATTTCTTTTAGGCGAGGTGCAACTAATCAATGTATTGACAGAGTCCAAGTTCTCTGTTGTGGATTTTTTTTTTATCAAAATGAAAGTGAAAATGCATCAAAGAGCTCATGTACACTGGCCATGTATCAAAAGCAAAACATGCATAATTCAGTGGCCTTCAATACAATCCACCAGATTAAAATATGAAAATAATACATTGAAAGGGTAAAAAATATTTTAAACTGAGTGGTTTCCCCGAAAACACATCAAAAATGCATTACAGTGTTGTCATAGCTCATCATGAAAGCACTATAACCATACAGCCTGCCCCATAGCCAGTAATCCATAAATATCAAAATGATGGTGAGAAACAAATTACATTCTGTAGAAAGATAAATAAGGTGGCTGGTTTATCTCAGGCTGACAGAAGCGGGAAAACAGCAATTATCAAATGCAGATTTATCCCATTTATCAAGGCTGACTTCCACTGTGGGTTGCTAGCAGTCAGGACCGCCATGTTTACTTAAACAGCGATTCACCTTATCTCCAGCAAGCTCAGAGTACCTGAGACTAACTGTGCAAAAATGAGGAGTTCAGTTCCCATCCGTGAGATGGGGGAGCTAACTAATGAGCAATGCTTACATGGGCAGGCCATCAGAATGGGAAAATTGGCTTAAATGTTTCCTGACCCTGCCTAGATAATGAAGGAGGATATTTAACTTGAAGGATGGTGTGCTTTATGGTTCTAAACACAGAATAATTACCTTGCTACTGAGCCAAACCTGAGTGAATTGGTGTGTTTCGATTGGGCTGGAAATGGTGTACCACAAAACCAAACGCTGTATGGTGAAGCAGGAAATTACAATTTCAATTCAAACTCAACAGCTTAGCATCAAGCCATGCAGATTCCCTGTTTTTGAACAAAACAGTTTTTCAACCACTGTTGCCAATTCCTTCTATTTTCAACTCTCTGTAATAATCACTATCATCTCCTCATCACTCCTCCAAATAGCACTCTATTGTGCCACAATGACAAAACCTCTAAACAACACAGCTGTACTTAGACCGCCACCCTTCCTCTATCTGTATTATCCGGTGAAGTTCTGTGCTTCTGGGCGCTTATCAAGAGGAAACAGGAAAAGGAGAAAGGCTATCTCCCGCCGCAGAATAAATCATGTGGATGTGAATGAAATATGAACATACTATAGCCCCAAAGAATGCATGTTTTACAGTATTTTAAAACTTTATACATGTACAAATGAAGATACGATCATAAATCACTGCATCTAAAATCCCTCACAATATATCGCTTTCACGATAACCTCCTGCAGGTTATTTTCCGGCTATTTTCTTTGTAAGGTCTCCAATTTCATGCTACAAAGACATTGACGGCAAACAAAATACCAGCTGTAGCGCACTTGGGCAACAAAGCTTCTAGTATAATCACTTCACTACTCCTACATCTCAATACCAAACACTATAACGGTTCCCTTGAGTAAAGGTAGCAGGGCTGTCATCTGACCTCCCCTGAATCTTAATTCCCTCAAGCCTTCACACCATCTCTCTCAATCTCCCCCGCTCAGGATTTTTATGAGGTGAGAAGCACAAACCGATTTACCCCCACACACTGTTGGCCCTGTTCTGACATAGAAAGCCAGAAAACCTTATGCATATTAGTATATTTTACAAGAGTTAGCTGGAGTAGCCATGCGTGAAAATGGAAAGAGAGTGTGCAGTGCTCAGCTAGGGTTCAGCGCCGAGATTGCCAATCTAATGAATTTCTATTGGTTTTGTGAAGCTACTGGTACTTATATTACAATTACGGAACAACACAGTGTCAGTATACCATGCTGAGATCAATGGGAGTTTTATCACAGCTTGCAGGACTCATTTTTACCTCATCATATTATAGGAATTTTGTCAAACAAACAAAAACTAGTTTTGCAATACAAAAAGATTTATTTCTTACACTATCTTCAGCAGCAATTTCTCGCAACTCAGCTAAATGCATAGAGCTTGGGGGTGGGGGGGATTATTGCTTCAGGTTATGATAACAGCAGGCAGCTTAAAATGTTAGTGCAGCTCATTCTCGACCAGCAGTTACTTTAGGTGTATTCTAAAGTTCAAAGAATCCAACAGGCTGTAGGGGTCTTTATTTGCGAAACTTTGAATATGCTAAGCAAAAGCCAGATTAAAAGAGATGTTCCATATTTTGGGAAATATGCTTATTTCCTTTTCTCGCTGAGAGTTAGATTAGAAGATGCATAGCACTGTCATGTCTGTAAAGTACAACAAACAGTTGAAACAGCTGGCTCGGCTCTGTTTCGAAGGTTATGAAATCTGCCTACCAGCACCTAAAGCTAAGAAATGAGCATGTCACATGCCAGGCAAACACAGAGGACACTACTGAATGATGATACAATTAACGGCACAGTCGATTTACTGGAAAATAGCCAAACTTTGTTGGTGGAAACTGCCCAAATGGTACAAAAGTAGCCCAAATTATCACAGCTCGCCCAAAACTATTTTACCCACCCATTTAAATAAAAACTAACACAATCTGTCAACACATCATCCTGATCATCTACTCCATCAACTACTGGCTTCACCATCACCAGGTAAAGGCTGTCATGTGCACATGAAAAACACAAACCCCTCCACAGGCACCAACAAACCCGAAAACTGGCTCAGAGCTCGCTTCAGAGTGCTTTTCACAGTCAGAACTGATACGAGCTGTAGCGAAATATGAGTTCTTTGTCAAGTGATGCAGGGAAAAAAACCACGTTTGATTTTCTGTTCTGACAGCTGTTCTGGGCTACAGACAAAAAAAAAACTCCACAGTCACTGAAAGACGATACTTAATGGCTATTGATTACAAAAGGTAGAAATGGGTAACTGTTTGCGGTTCGTGTGATCCCCTGCTCGGGTTTGGTTTTGTATTACGCCACAACTGCTGTAAGTTGCTTTAGAAGTCCACCTTGTAGTTTAAAGAGAGAAAGTGGATGCCAGCCTCTAAGTGTAATCTAACGCCACAATAAGGAGCTTTGCTTACAAAGTGAGTTTATTGCGCTGAGGGAGAAATTCAACCCCATGCTGCTGAACCGTTATGAAGGCGCTCAGTTAGAGGAGAGCATGTGAACATGCATGCGGTTGGCCAGATAAGAAACTTGCGAGGCTATGTTTTCACCCCTTTATCTATGGTTTGTGGTTGTCATCCTCCCAAATCTAGCATGGGTGTTCCATGACAAATCTACAGCTTTGACATGTACAGTATATCTTGCAGGGCGCTGGCAACTTGTAAGCCCGGTTGTCCGTGGATACCAGTGTTTTGGGATCCACATATGGTGTGTATACAGGGAGGGTCGTGGGACTGAGGTTTGGCGGTCATGTATTAGCAGTTGGGCGGGTTGACTGTGGCCTGTGAGGCATAAGGGGTAGCCAAAGGTTAGCAGCAGCCTCAACCAGCATCGTGCATCACTGGGACCCAATGGGAGGAGGAAAAACCCAAACAAATATAGCCCATCTCTTCTCCAAGTCTGAGTAGTGATTACCAGAGGCAAGCTTGGTATTACGTTATATAGTTATTAAGTATGTCATGTATGCTTGCTACTTGCAGATAACAGAGGAATTAACCAAACAGTTGCCTATAATACTTGTTCTTTTGTACATGCTGCATTAATCTGGTAATCTTTCTTTACGTTCATTTGATTTATCATTTGGTCTAAGTGTTTGACAAAGACTGTGTTTTATTTTTTATTTTGGAAACCCCAAGGTGACGTCTTCAAAGTACTTATTTTCTTTATTCTTAAATAACTTAAACCATTACTATCAAAATGTTAACCATTCATTTTCTGTCGAACGACGATCGATTTAATCGCTCTAATAAAGAATGGTGCCATCTGTGTTGGACATATTTTTACATTCATACCTACCAGCCTTTGCGTTTCCAAAAGTGGGTTTATATCTATGTATGGATGACTAGCGCACAATAGTACCGCCAGAATTAATCACATGGCTACACAAAACAAATACAACTAATGTTAATAGCAATTAAGAACACACAAAATCGCTCAGCATAACCTTGGGCAGCAGCTATTTCAAACTCTGACCCTTGGCTATAAAAAAATACTGTGATATCAAAATGAAGGAGATTTAGTTTATTATGACAATACCTTTCATAAATGTTTTCTGATAAAAGTAAATCTGCCTTGTGCATGCCTCAATGCCCTTTTATTATGAGGAACAAGCCATGGAAGCTCTTCTGTTTGCCAGAAGACTGTTTTTCCTGCCCCTTTAAGGATTGCAAAAGCTGGAGCACATCCCAGCGCAAGAGGATAGGCTTTATTATTTCATCTTCTGTCTTCAACACATATACTGCCATTTCTTTTCTTAAACATAGAACCAAACACCATTATAAACCCAAAAAGACATTTTAATTCACCCTATTCAACATACTGGGTTCAAGCCTTCATTTTTGGCTTTAAAGCAGTTTCAAAGCCATAACATCTGCAGAGTTGACCACTAAGTGCTTTCGTGACTTAAATCTGCAAGTAATCAAAATGAGACTGTTTGCTCATGCGTTCCTATTGTTTGACTAATAGTTCGATCCCTCAAACACCAAATCTAAAGAGGCTACGGACTGCAAAAACAAGACATCAATAGCAAAACTCTTTTCATGGCCAATGAGGAAAAAAACGTGTTACTGCTTACATCGGGATAGTTCATAAGATGGCGACATCTTTTATTCGCAGCCAAACCGCACTTTTCATGAGATTTCTCCTTAAAAAAACATTATGTTTATCCTTTATGTATGAAAATCTGATTAAATGCCTTAAAACCATCTCAAATTACTTTTCATAAACATTTTCTTCATCACTTTCACTCACCACATTGTTCACTTCAATTCTCTACTTTCCTTAAGGCGGTGTTACTCATATCTAAAATGTTTACAGTGAAAATACCTCTTTACAGACACAAGCTTTTTCACCTCAACTGTATTCCTTACTGCACACAGTCAAAGAGATTTGTCACACTCATTTCATTAGCCTATATCTTCCCTCAATATTGATCTGCTGCGAGCACATACTGTAAATTAAACAGCCTCAAAACAACTAGGGCACATTTTGTAGATAATTATTCCGATCGAGGCACAAAGATTCCTGGCAACATTTACTACAGTGGGCTGAAAACCATCACAGTGAGCCTTGGGCGCGCCAACCCATAAGCGATAACAATTATGAGCAGTTATTATAAACAGAGAAAACGTGGGTCCTTTTGATGAAACACAATCAAAGACATGCATGAATTGTACCAAATGTTTGTCAAGCTAACAAATGTACATTACAACCAAGCTGCAACCTCCAGTGCGGAAAAATAAAATTAAGCCAAAACATTTTGTTCATCGAGTGGCCACTTGAGGCTGGCTCCAAAAGGGAGTCAATCCCCATAGACCCCCATTTTAAAATTCCCAAATTTACAGCAGAATTAAACAGCCTGGTACAAAATCCCTCTATAGCATGACAATTATGGGGGGTTCTGCATACTTAGGGTGTTCTGCTTTGAGTGACAGGTGGCTGACGTCACAGGAGGCGAGCAGGACTCTAGGTTTGATTAAGCCTGCCTCAGCTCCATCCATGCTCCTCTTCTTTGCTCATTTTTGCATTAGCCGACACCAGGCACTGCCAAGATGGCAATGGCCAGAGCTGTCGGTTCCCAGCCCACTTTGAGCTTCATTTTGGCTCAGTATAAACTTATGGGTGACATCATGGAGACTACGTCCATATTTTATATGGGATATGTTTACAACCCTTTTACGACGCATAAACTTAGGTTTAGAGCAGGGGTAATGATATATAATATATAGATATGCTTCACAGAGCTGAGGGTAACCGCATAGCCATGTAAATTATATATAGAACATACAAATAGTCATTAAAGCATTAAAGATACAGAAGATGCTACATGTAGATGTTTTGGCTTTGGAGGTGTTGAGTTGAAGGGCAACTTTACCGGAACTTGGCCAAGTAACAAAAGTAATGTTGAGTAATAAGTAAGTCATGTAATTATTTTATCTATCTTATAAGTAGCCTAATTACAAAATGATTAGATTTCTCATATAACCTGCCTAACAGTGGTTATATTACCATAAATCTAAATGGTACAATACATCTAAAGTTAGTGGTCATGGCAAAGAAACAACTAGAAACACTGATTTAATTTACTGCTTTTCTTATCTCAGTTGATACAAGCACGTGGATATTCCTGACACAACAATGCTCCTTATTTACGGAACATACGTGCTATGTATAGATTCATACGTGGGATAACTGACAGTTACATGAAGGACAAAAAGAAGGAAGCAAGAACAGCTCTTTCCATGTTTTTGTTTTATGCTCTTTGGAGGAAGATATTGTTCATATTTATAGGTGATCCAGGGGGTTAAACTATGTGTGCACCATCCATATAGGCAAATCATTAGCACTTCAACTCAAAGCCCTATGGTTTGCACTAAGATGAAAGGGCACCACCTAAAGACAATCCCATATTGATGCATTTATCGGTCAACCTCAGAAACTGAGCTAGAAAAGTAACAGATGTTGCAACCAACAGACTTTGTGTCATTGTGGTCCTTCTCTCCAGTCACTACTCTGTGTTGTTTGTGTGGCATATTTAATTGTTTAAACCCTTACTAGGGATGAACATTTTCAGTTTTAACGGTGAGGAAATTTCAAATTAAAACTCAAATTAAACTCAAATTATAGAGGGGAATGTGCCAGTCAGTGACATTTTAACCTCACTAAAATCCTCCAAACCCAGGCCCTTGCCCAGACATTAAATTGTTTTTCTCTTTTGAAACAAATAGGGAAGATGTTTTCACTTCAATCCCCTGAGAGACCATGATGCATTTATTACGCAGAGGGAACTGTGCCGTGATTGGGGTCACAGATCTTTTGGGATAGACGACTCTGAATGCTGAAAGCCACTTAGGATGCATTTCATTTAACAATATTGCCTCCATTGTCACTTGTCCTTCCTGCACTACTGGTGTCTGAGAATAATGTCCAAGTATTCCTAGTAGAGACATCCATTACTGGGTCGATTCGTCAAAAGGTGTTGTTAAAAACCAATATCATTGAAATGTCGGCATCACGCGGAGCCTCATTTGTTAACCTGTCAAAACCCTCGATGATATGTATTCAAAGGAGAGTCCAGAGGTTACGATAAATAAATTTTCCAATCTATGACCACAACTCTCAAGCAATCAATCTAAAACTGTACAAATGTGAAAATATCAGCACTGAAAATAGCGTGTTCAAAAAAGGATAAAGTCTACCTTTACATTTGTCTAAACCTGAGAAACTGTAAACCAACAGATCATGTCTTAATTGTTTCTCCGAATCAAAAATGTGCCTTGCTCAAGTTCTCTCCCAGCTCCCATAAAACGTAGTCATTTCACACACAGAGGCTTTTCATTGGGATTACTACTGGCCAAGAGAGCGCTAGGATAGGTCCTGAGCCGTGCCCAGGAAAAAAAAAACCTGACATGATTGAAAAAGCAGAGACTGACCAGAACATCCCCACAAGTCGGAGTGCCTAGAATTATCTGCTCCGCCATCTTGTCTTCGATGTTAAGAACTGCATGTGACAAGAATTTGATTACAGGGTGAAAGGCCAGATGGACTGTCTCGGCTCCCGAGAGCGCAGCTTTAGAAAAGACAAACGTAGAAGAAGGAATTTGTCTACAACCAAGACGATCTTTTCGAACAACTCCAGACACGATTAGTGCAACGCTCTTCCACTTTAATCTTTCCCTCGCTGTAACCTTTTGCTCATAACTCTCCTCTATTCCCCGAGGGAAGAGACCGGGAGCACATGACTCTTGACCCCGAGAAAGGATGCCGTTTGATGAACGACCAGGGAAGGTCAGACCTCTGATTGGTATTCAACCTCCTCCATCTGAGATCGCAGAACCAAAACGCCAAAGTGTGTCCCCAAGAGCCTAAATTACCATTGTGACATTGATAGATACGCAGCATTGGCGGACACTGAATTTTCACTAAGGGGATGGAGTGCGAGCGTAGGCCGAAGCGGGCAGGGCAGCGCCGCGGATAATCTGTCACCGATGGGCTTTCTGACAACCTCTAGGTGTCCCGGTCACACGTAAAGACAAGGCTGATAGATGAATGACCCCGCTGGCCGCTTTACAGGGATACTTGACAAGGTGTGATGGAACTGGAGACGGCATACGGAGCTCATTTCTCCCACCACCCTATGTTTCTTTACAGCGTCTCCTCCTCCTTCACTTCCACACACACTCTGTCTTGCTCACGCGTAACACACAGAGGGGTCACTGATGGTGCTGAAAAGTAAAGAGGGAGGATCTTTGACCTTTGAGGGGTGTCTGGAGATCCTTACCAGACAGCAACCACTGACGGAGCTGTGGACGAATAAGGGAGGCGAACTGTTCACTGTTCATTCTTTGTATCCACAGAGAGATCTAGCACATACCTTGCATATTCCAGTTTTTAACCTGTGATTTAATACTTGATAATGAAAGATGAATTCATATCAGTTTTGACAGAACTCTTGCAGGAGCCAAAACCCCTTATGCCCATATACAGTGTTTCAGAGTCGATGAAGAACTACCTGTCCAGTTCCTCTTTTTTTAAAAGGGGACCAGCTGTGGTGCTGAACTTTTACATGAAGGGTTATTATTCTCACAAGCACAGATGTATGGCAGACACACTCACCTAACAAACATTTTATAATATATATTTTTATTTTGGTGGATGTGAAACACAACAGGCTGGTTTAGCCATATAGATATCAATCTTTCCCAACCCTTTTGGCTCAGTGACAACTCGTCACAGTTTATACGCCCTCAGTGTGGACATGAATCACGGAGCAGCAACCTGACCAAATAGTGATTGTTTCATTTGAATGATGTCCAGAGGCCCAGACAGATGAGGCCAACAATTAGAGAAAATTCTTTGTGTAAGAAATGTGCATGTTATAGGGCCAAAACGATTAGCTGTTTGCACAGACATTAATTCTTTTCTCTGTCACATCATTGTTAACTAAATGTCTTTGGGATTTCAACTGTTGGTCAGACAAAACCAAAAAAAACTCAAGTCACATTGTACACTAGAGGGACATTGTTGCCGTTTTCTGACATATTATAGATGACTGATCGATTAATGGTTAAATTATCAGATCATATTGATTTGATAATTGATGATGAAAATAATTGTTAGTAGCAAACATTGTATGCTTTTTTCTCTTTTATCATTGTTCGTCTTGGGACTCCAGAGGGTCCTGACCCCTCAGGTTTGAAACTACAGGTCTATGATAAGCCTATGATATAACTAAACTGTATTTTCTTTTTTTTGTAAGACACATAAACACGTTGACCTAAAAACTAGGTTGTTGTTAGTGAAAGTTTCTTATGATGATCCCCTTTCCCTTTACCTCTACAGTAGGCCTAGCCTCCATCAGGGCAGCACCGTTTTCTCCTCCACACAGCATGACAGTGTTGACATGTTTATTCAGCTGTTTGCAAAATGGAACTCCCGGTTTAAATTAGCTTGAATTCCCCCCGGGATGCGGGGCGTTGTTCCAACAGGCACGAGTGCTTCATCATCAACACAAAGAGCATCTGAGCCGCTGCATGTGCGCAGCAGGCGAGGGGACTTCACAACGTGTTGGATTTCACCTCTTGCTGTTAGTTAGTATATGGACGCGGACCATGTGATGTGCGCTGTATGGTATTGTCAATCTCATTTTAAAAGTAGGCCTATAAAGGCTAAGAATACTAATTTTAAGTCCATGAAGTAATGCTACACATTAGGACAACATTAGGGACAAAACATAGGCTACACTTAAGAGCAATATACAGCATCATGAAGTCAATGAGCAGCGCAGTCCAAGTTCCAGGAATACACCACTGCAGGGATATTCTGGTCACAGTACTACACTTGTACCGCGCATGTTTCAGTAGCCTACGTTTCGATTCACACTCGCTGTCTTTGTGTCTTTAACTACAGCCGAAGAATAAGCAGCGATTTATTGCAGGCTACGGACAAAAGCATGCATGCAAACCGTGCGGGCAGGCGCAACGACCCGGCCGTCGTCCCCCCCCCCCCTCCGCTTCTGTGCGGAGGTAACAAGGGGAGATGACAAGTGGCGGAGCGGATGGGGATGTTGTTGCGCTCTGTAGGCGAAACCTACCTGTCATCGTAGCAGAAATCTGCGTCCAGCGTATTCAGATAGAGACCCACAGCCACGGCGGTGCACACCAGCTCCGTGATCATCTCTCAAAACCAAAGTGGGAGAGGAGCTGGGATAGAAATGACTGGAATCAGGTCCCCCTCTTCTCTCAAGTCTCTGTGTGTGTTATTGTGCTCTCAATTCAGCCGCTCGGCAGCACATTTCCCGTGACATGCAAAAGTGTGTCAAAGTTAGCCATATTCCCTGTAACCCATTGTTTTGAGAGACGGGTCAGGGGTGTTGGGAGGTGAAGCTAAAGCCGGGTATGGCTCGGAGCTGTGCGCATTTCGGTGCTGCGGTGTCCTCAGTGTGCGCATCTCTCCGCCTTGGCACTGGAGAGAGCAGAGCGAGGGAGACGCATGTGGTTTTCAGGGAGGCTGAGCATGCGCACTGGGCTCTGCACTGTAGGGGAAAAGGTGGGAGTTGTTGGCGATAAGTAATTGTGGTTTTTATGCGTTACTGATGGAGCAGAATATATAAGACTCAATCGTGTACAGGAAGTCTCATGAAATGTAAGTCTCATATTAACCTTGAGTTTCAGTTTTGAGTTGTAAAATGTATTTTCACCTGCTAAATTTAAAATAAATGACCTAAACATACATCGCACAAAGAGAACCTGGTTAATTAACTCAACTCAAATAATTTAAAGCAATATTTACAATGTCAAAAATATATGAATAGATTATGATATAACATGTATAAAACAACTAATATTCTATATATATATATATATATATATATATATATATATATATATATATATATAGTCACCTTCATAAAATAATTGCCTAAGTCATTTTTTCAGGTTTTTCAGAAAACACAAAAAATAAAACTGCCTAAGTCACATGCTTGACATAAGCAATTTTACTAAAGGTGTAGAATCACATGACCTGTTCAACTGAGGATGTAGGCAATTTTACCAGAGGTAGCCTTCACCATGAGGAGATGATTTAGGCAACAAAATCAAAAAATTCCACTAATTAACCCTGACAAAGCACACCTGTGAAGTGAAAACCATTTCAGGTGACTACCTCATGAAGCTTATTGAGAGAACACCAAGGGTTTGCAGAGTTATCAAAAAAAGCAAAGAGTGGCTACTTTGAAGAATCTAAAATATAAGACATATTTTCAGTTATTTAACACTTTTTTGTTAAGTACATAATTCCATATGTGTTCATTTATAGTTTTGATGCCTTCAGTGAGAATCTACAATGTAAATAGTCATGAAAATAAAGAAACACATTGAATGAGAAGGTGTGTCCAAACTTTTGGCCTGTACTGTATATATATATATATATATATATATATATATATATATATATATCTTCTGTAGGACCAGGGGATGTGCAATTATGACCAAATATAATTCCATTGAGGACCCCTGGCTGTTTTAGACACAATTATTTTTTACTGGTAAGATGAACATTGGATGTCTGGTTGTGTAATACATTGGAATATCCCCCCCCCCCCCTCGTCTCTACAGGGAGACTGAACTGGGAGGTGTGATTGATGAACTGTTGTACCTCGCCCTATGGTGGGGATGCACATGGGTGTCAGTTTGGAAGCGTGCAGCCTGGTCCTGCTCGCTACCAGCTGGATCAATGCCTGGCCCTCAGTCGGGGCTCCAGGCAAAGAAATCCAGTGCGGTCAGTGGAGAGAGTAAAACAGATGGTTGGAGAGGGATGAACAGAGCAGAGCACAAGGGCATCGGCCACTGATGGGTGAGACAGTGACGGAGCATTACGGGGCAAGAGTAGTCATTTGTAACAGAGGCACCCAGCCACCCTGACTCTGAAAAACTTGGCCTTGACCTCACGGAACCCTGTTGAAAGGCAGACTGCTGTGTTTTTTTTTTACCTGAAACTTATGAGGTGCTTCCGCTTCTATAGCATTCATCAGTGTCCAGAGGCAACAAATGAGTGTTTGGGTTGTAGGAAGACACTCAGTCATTTGACATCTTTTGACACTTTATCTGTAAGCCAACCTTAAGATACAGCCTTGTTGTTGTTGTTGTTGTTGTTGTTGTTTTTGTGAGATTAGGATAGATGCACACTAACACTAACGTTATCATAACATATATATACCCAAACAAACCCACACAAAGCCTACAAGATACATACTGCGCCGTTACTCTGCCCCATGGGGAGTCGGCCCAAGTGATGAGAGAGATTAGCTGAGGAAAAGAGGGAAAACATGTTCCTGTAGAGAGAATAAACAGGCCCAGGGAAAAACAAACACATTACAACCACAGGAGAAGAAGTGTTTAGTCCCTCTGACTGATTACCTGCTACGTCCTGTGCGCTGTAATGAATATATTGTTAGATGTAAACAGGCAACGGTCCTAAATAAAACATATTTTTGGGTTTTAGATGAAGAGGTCTAAAAGGGGCAGTTAAGGGCTCTATTTACATTCATAGATGAATGCATTTTCTTCTTTCTCTTGATATTTTTTCATCTGTTATGGCAGTGACATTTAGTCATTATAATTAAAAGCATGTGGCTTTTCTCATTCAAGCCACATTTTGTTTTGCTCGTCAACAAAGCAAATGTTTGCATATTTGACTTGAGATATGACCAAACTATTGTTTGTTGAGGCCTTCAGAACGGGCCTTCATGCTTTTATTGAGTATTAGTTGCACTTAGCTTAGCATACAGAAACAGGGGAAACAGGACTTCTTATTAGCCATCTGGATTCTAGGGTCAATTTGGCATAGCTTTCTATGCATTCATTTTTGTCTTTGTTAAACTTTAAATCTGTCCTCTCACCACATGTATGGAGTTCTTTTTTTCAGAACAAACGCAGCTACAACTCTGACTTACCATTTTGTCAATTTGGCAAAGTATAAAACCGTCCGGAACCCAAAATACACGAAAAAAAGACACTGGCTAGGTTTATAAAAACGTACACATCCTTATTGATGATCACTCAAAATATTGTTATAAAACATTTGAAGATTGTAAAAAATAATCATACACACAAATCTAACAGAAAAATGTAAGAAGTACAACTTTACAGTCCATTTACATGTACAAGTGATTTTGTCCAAATTCATTTTTGTGCCTTTTTTAGTCTATGTATGCCTGCAAATGTATGCCATGGTCAGTGTATTTACCAATGAACAGACGGACGGATATTTTGTTACCTTCCAAAAGAGCCAGGCTAGCTGTTTCCCCCTGTTTCCATTCTTTATGCTAAGCTAAGCTTTATTTAATGCACACCCACACACACACACACACACACACACACACACACACACACACACATACACAGATACAAGTGTGGTCTCATGTAACTCTTGGCAAAAAAGGAATGCGCAAACTTTCCAAAATGTCAAACCATTCCCTCAAGCATTATTATGCATTGTGCAAGGGTTGTTATGCAAAATACCTAATGGCATGGTTCTATATGTAATGTTTTTTTTCAGATTACAAGATAATGCTCCTGTTAAGTTCACTCATCTAATTGAAGAGACAAAACTGACCAACAGGACAATCTCTAACAACAAACTGTAATTCTATCGACCCGGTTATTAGGAGACTTCCTCTCCCCTTTAAGTGACACAAAGCGAGTAATGGTAATTTTCCTGTGCTATTTACTCCGGAAAAACTGCTTCTTCACCGCAGCAGATAAACATCACGCAGGAAACGGATAATCACAGTAGGAAGGACCGGGCCCTGCCCTTACAAAATAGCACACCCATGGTATTAATATCAACTCGGCAACCTAAAATCAGGAGACATCACACACCAAATCAAATCCACCCTAGTTTGTGAAACATCCGCAAGGGCGTCACCTCTTCGTTCTGCTCAGGAAGATCAGAAATATAACTGTGTGTGGGGGGGGAACGATTGTTTGGGTTTGGCGCTGAATTAGGAAAGGATAATGAGTGCTATTGTTAATGATGGACTGTGAAATGGCTTGAATCGTGGCTAAAAGGTCAGCGTATTGCATTGTTTCAGAATAGACAAAAATAAAATAAAATAAAACAACATAAAAATATTAAATAAAACACCATATCATAACCACAAATGCAGCAGCTCAAATGCCCTTTACTGTTTATCACTACTGTGTGCAATAAACTCAATGTGTTTCAGAGTCTGAAGCTGCCCTGTGGAGGGGGAATAAAAACGGGGAAGAATGCAAAACCTGACTGCTTAAATTAGTTCAGCGATACTGTAAAATAAAACCAATTTATACAACTCAAAGCATGTTCTTACCTCAGGAAAGTCGTTAAACACAATGACAGCAAAGGGTAGTATACAAATACTGAGTGGTTTACTCAAAATGACAGGAAAAACCTTTTAGAAATTCTTAATCTGTGTGGTGGTCCACATCAGTTTCCTTCTGTCGCATCCATTACACATTGCAGTTTGTGCCAACATGATGTAAATAGCCTACTACAGGACATATATTTTACAATATGTACTGTAAAAATGTCTCAGTTGCCCTTCAATCACAGCTCACTGAAGATGTTTACAGATTCAGGATGTCTATTCTTCATCCAGGTTATTAGATTTAATCAACATACAAACAAAGCAAGTTTTAATCATGTAAATCACATTAAGCCATGGGGAAATGAAGCATTACATTTAATTTGCAATTGTATTAGAGGTTGAAGCTGTAGAATTGGAGTACTACTTTCTACAAACCATACAGGACAGGGTTTCTAGTTTATCTCCCACTGTTTTTCATGACTTGTTTTTGATATTTTATCTGAATAACATTCCAAAAGAATGGACAAGATTAATGGAAAATGTGAATCAGAAGGAGGACAAGTACTGTTCTTGGATATATACGTGATGACGTGATGATGTGTGTCACATTGAAAACAGCAGTTGTCCGTTCTCCGTCAAGTGTTTCTTGAGGGTGACATTGTTTGAGGCTCAGAATCAAACAATTACACAGCTTGACACGCCTGTTTACGCATCCACAGATACATCGCTGACAGGTGTAAAAAAAAAATTTTTTTGTAAATGTGGCTCTTCAGAGAATAAATCTGCAGTGACTTGATGTGATAACAGCAGATTTCAATCTAAAACGAGATGTCCAGCCAAATCCACTCTTCCTCACAAGCAGGGCATCTGGCAGAGAAGTGTAGTCTGTTTGTGACTGAAGGGGCATGATGATGGCAGCCAGGGCTACTTCCTGGCACCCTGCTCTCTGATGGCTGTCTGCCCAGGCCCAACACAAAATCCCCAGGGGCAGTTAAAAAGGGACAACATGATGACCATGCTGAAAGATGGACGACATTAGGACACTGTGTATGAGAGTGGATGTACAAGTAAAGGTGGTTAGTGTGCGGGTTTAAATGGCTTTTTCATCATCACCAAATTGATCATTTCAACCGACCCACGTCTTTCTCTCACTCCTTTTTCCCTAATCTGCAAATGGTGTTGTTTGATTAAGCCTCCCACTTCCCTTCCAAATTTTACCCTTTGATTATTTTGAGTTCACTGATTAAGAAGTTGGAAGAAATTGCATTCTTTAAATCCAAAACATAACATCGGCCAGCTGAGAACTACTTGATTGGATGATGTTTAAAAGTATACAAACTGCAAATGTAGGAGAAACCCCAAGATCATTTTTCAAATCAAGGAGAGTAGCAGGAACTTGATTCATATCCTAACACCACCGTGAGAAACAGAGATCACAGCATAGGACCAAAGTGTTTGACGCACTCCCCTCACTTCCCCTCCACTTCCTCTCATTCCTGCCTTGCAATGAAAAGTCATCTGAGGTGGGGATGCATTGCATGATGCAGCCTATTTCTGTCTCCAATCCTTCATCACGTCCTGTAACCCGTTTTCCTGCCTTAAGTGCAAAGTCAGGAAATTGTAGTTTACCTACTGCAACGCCTGGGTAGCTTTTGCTGTTTTTTTTCCCACAAGTTGGCATGTTTGTTTGTGTGCATTGGAAGCAGGGCTTTTATCGTGTCATTTTTCTTGTCTTCAGTGTGGGCACATGAAAGAGGACTGTGCCAGGGTGTGTTTATATATACATACTGTATATGTGCGCAAGCACGCATGCAAGTACCAAGGACGAGACAGATCGACAGGACGTGACTCACTCGGCCACAACAAAACCCGGCAACATTTGTATCCCAAAACAAGCCCAGTTCACATCTTGAATTGCTTGCATTCGTTTCAGTCCGGTTTGGCCACTAGAGCAGGCTGTCAGTGTAAAACAGTGCCGGATCCATACGTGGTCCAGACGCAGAGGAGAGCCTCTCCGTCTGTCTTTACCGAGATAAAAATAAAGCTCTGGGACACAGTTTCACACCGACAATGTTGTCAGACCTATGGATGGCCTATAGATGTGCAGGCTGCTGCAGCTATAGTATAAAAATAAATAACAGAAGCAGTATAGTAGAAGATGTGCTTTATACAAGTACGGCACAGTGGGAAAGTGCATCATATTCCTTTTCGTTTCAGGCTAATTCATTGTTCACATGCACAGCTGCCATGACCATTACTGACTCATTGCTGGGTACTGAGCGACACACAGGGCACAATATGACAGCATTATGTTCATTATAAAAGAGATCATCTTTGTTGTCAGACAGACCCATTTGAATTTATTTTAAACTTTTTGTTATTTAACTATGAATGACATAAAAGTAAATATTGTTAGATTTTTTTATATAATGAAATGTCAATGTTTAGGCTGGTTTGGTCAAGTCTGCATTCATGCTACCGCTTGGAGTGGCAGAAGCTGGATGTTTCAACCATTTATCACTTAATTTTAGCTAACTATTTCATCCATTTATCCATTCATTTTAGCTAACTATTTTAACTCCTTATCCATTAAGTTTGGCTACAGTATTTCAGTAATGTCTTTCACTTTAGCAGGATTATTCTATCTATCCATTTGGCTGCTTTAAGCTAAGTGATCTCTAATCGCTAACTACTTTTCATGTACTCTTCACCGCAATACGTGGTGTTAAAAGTGTTAGCTGACTCAATAAGCGGATGTATTTTCTCAATTGAATCATAATTTATATTTTTTTATTATCTAAACTACCCTGGCTAGTGCAGAAGCACCCCTGGTTGGGAATCACTGACCTAGGCCATCTCCTTGTAGTGTAAAAGACAATAACAGAAGAGTAACTGAGTGAATTTCCAGTTCCGGTTCTTTTTATCTCTATCTCTGTCGGTAAGGTAATTACAAGAAATTGTCACTTGTAGCATTTCAAATAGTATATTTTAACTTGTAAGTTGAGTTTAAAAATAAGTAAATATCTCATTGTAAAATAATTGTTTTGTTAAATGTTTTGGTCCCCTAAATACTCCATTTCCCTCTTTACCTCTTGTGTCTGCTTTATATTAGCTTTGGTGTAAATCCCACTACCGTAATTCATGTGTGCACTCAAGACTATAACATTTGTTATCAAACATGTAAGACGAGCGTGATTTATTAAATGACCAAGCGCAAAGCAAAACAGAAGTAAAGCGGGGTCAAGGATGCCTCTCTTGCCCTGTCCATCTTTTCCCCTACTACCTCTGGTTTGAGAGCCTAGAAATGGGGTTTCCAGACCTGTCAACAGAGCCTCCTAAATCCCACAATGCCCCTGGCTCCCTGAACGGTCCTTAAAAAACAAGTGTTTTCTCAAGAGTCACGAAACATAAAGACAAAAGCCTGAGATGGATACAATCCAATCAAACAGGAATGACAGTTTTTCCAGGTGTTTTGAGCATGTGTTTTCATGAGGAGCACACAGCCAAGGACGGAACGCTAAAAATACAGAAGATTTATTTTTCATCGCAAACAGTAAAGTATATAAAACAAAACAAGATGTTGCTGAAAGTGATACAGAGAGAGACTGTATAAATAAATCACAAAACTTAGATTTAATCATACATGTAATCAAAACAAGCACGAGAGAACACATACATTTACAATCACTCAAGTGTGATTGCTGATATAATCGCGTATAATCATGACCTCTCAAGCAGCGTATTATAATCGTGTGCATATGTATAAGTTCATCAACATGAAATTCTGTCTCCATAGCTCTTCAGTCCGATGATAGCGTAACATCTCGGTGACAGCAGGGGATCAAAGAGTTGCACCAGTGCAGAGAATGATAAATCCTCCTGCAGGGACACAAAGGCAGGCACACACACGCCCAAAAAAAACAATAAGACACAATAGAACTGAATAAAAAACACATGGACATACAACTCTTGATTCTTCTCTCCAGTTTTGGCTTTGTGACCCATTGGCATCCTCTGCTGTATGATTTTCTCACTAAGACTTCTCTATTGAATCCCCAGAGAGTAAACATCTGTACAAATATTGTGTCAGGTGGACTCCTGTTCATGTGTAGAACAAGTTTGTCTTCCTTGATGGCTAGCTCTTTAGTTAGAGGTCATTTTGGAGTAGAAAAGTCTTTCAACCACACTTTGTAAGGCTGTTCTTTCGCTGCATCCCTACCGTGTTGGTAGAATTGCAAGAATAGGAAAACCCTCCCATTATTCTTGGAGATGTTCATGCATTATTCCATGCTAGCTTCTCGACGGGCAGTTTAAATAGGTTACACGCCACTTTTGTTGTGTTATGCATTTGGAGGAGTTCCTTAACAAGTGGAACCAGATACTAATGAAACTAAAACTAAATGTATTCTTAATTCGTCACATACAATTTGACAGTACAATGTAGTGAAATTCAATTACTGCATTTAACTCCATCCAAGTATTAGGAGCAGTGGACAGCTATACACACAGCATCCGGGGAGCAACTTGGGCTTCAGTGACTTGCTCAGGGACTCTTTGACATGTAACAGTATAAGCTGCTTGTAAATTAGCTGTATCTAATCGAATTAGTGCTAATATTGAATTGTATTTATATCTTGCTGCCAGTGATGGAGGCTTTGCAGACATTTTTGGCACTAGTTTGTTGACACTTCTGTAAGCATGCATCAGCATACTGAAGTGCTCACAATGACAATTCTAACATGCTGATATTACGTTTACCACGTTCGCCATCTAAGTTTAGCGTGTTATCAAGCTAACATACAAGCTGATTGGAATGTCATTAGTTTTGCAGGTATTTGGTAATGAACCAAAATATCGGGAAAAACAAAATCTTTGCCCTGATGATGGCACTATATGGAAAGCTTCATCCTCTGGAAACCATGAATGTCTGTATAATGGCAATCCGTCCAATAGTTGTTGAGATATTTCAGTCTGGACCACAGTGGTGGACCAACAGACAGACCTACCTATCCCATCACTAAAAACAGCATACACGACACTATTTTCCATGAATTTGTTGCTAACACACACAACCACCGATGCCTATTTTATCATCATCCACTTTTTTGGTCCTTTGACCTTTCAGCATACATCACGTCACAGTGTATACATTGCTTAATAAGTGCATCATTGTTTGACTATCGACAATGGAGCGAGGGCCCGAAGACTTTCTGGAAACAAAAACAAAGATCTACAGTATGTTTCGGATAATAATCACAGCTCTTGCTCAGAATTTAAACAACCTGACCGGTGTGTGTTTATATCAGTCCGAGCATGCTTCAGCGCACTTATCATCGCATGGATCATATTCACATACATCCATCACCTTTTCTTTTTTCCTCCTCTGCTCCTCCTCCAGGGAGACCTCTCAAAGCTAACCAGCTCTCTTGACGTTATATTGTTTGATTACACGACCCTGTTAAGGAAGTCCATCTGACACACAGCCACGCATGTAATCACAACTTCAAAGCCTTTGGCTTGTACATGTCTCATCACAATGACTCAATGGCTAAAGATTAGCATGTTGTGTTTGGCTGCAGAAGCATGAGACGTTCAATTGCAATCCGCCTTGAATTTAGCCAACACCTATATTATTATTATCAGAGGGCTGAATCAAAAACAAAGAAAAAGAAAAAAAGGTTTTGATATATCAGCTGAGATTTTTGAGCCTTCGCTTTCATCATCTGGGAAGCAAATTTCAAATCCCAATCAACGAGCTGTACAAGCAAATTATAAAGATGAGTCCAGCTGAAAAAGTAGCATGCTGGTGAATATCACAGAGTCATGATTGCACTTGTTTCAATGTTAGTACAGTTTTTGTTTTTTTATTTTCTCGTTTGAGACTTTTTAGTGAGGCACTCTTTTTTTTCTTTCTACATACACCTTTACCGCTGCACTGCTGCTGACAGCCCCCGCGGAATGACTCGTTTTACTATCAGAATTTGATCCATTCGGTCCGATAACATTTGGAAAGTTTAGAAGAGCCGCACAATTAAATCATATCTAAATTAAGTTAGTGGAGACCCGCGGAGGTCTCTAGTTTGCCTGCTCTACGGGCTGCACAAAACGGAAGTAGTGCCGATCATCCGGGGAATTTTAGGCTCCATAGAGGTGAACTGCTCTTGTAGGAATAAACGGGGCTTTGCCTCGAACACTGTATCCAGTTCTTATATGACATCCATGTGCACCACTGCCTACTACTGCCCAGCAAGTTAACCTCCCCTGTCTCTTCTTGGCTTTGTGTCTATTCAGTATGACTTCATGTTTATCGGACTTTTGAGTATTCCAGGTTTTGCCAAAAGGGGTCTATTATGAGCCACTCTTCCAAAATGAATTCATAAATATTTTTTGCAATGAATGATTAATGAGAGTGTCCCGGCTGAAATAAGTTTACTTACCTGTTCTTTCAGGTAGCAGAGGCGATCAAGGAGAATCAGACCTTCAATACAGGGAGCCAGGGTCACCTTCAACTACAGAAAGATGATGATGAGAGAAGATTTAACATGACCTTAAATATACATTTGTTTATTTCATTTCATATTGTTTTTCACAGGGACTTTTTTTGTGGTAGAAAATTGCTTGTAAGTTGTCCACATAAGCTCCCACATACTAAAACCCACCATGACTAGTGTCTACCCAGTAGCTGGTGGGCGATCCCCAAAAAACATTTTACTGCTTTATGTCATAAAAGAAAATGGTATGTTGGTTGACACCACAATTAGTGGCCTCCGCTGAAACCAGAGGCTGGTTTTCTTCCCATTCTGTACAACAGTATTACTTCCCAGCAGACTAATGGTCTGCAATTTATTGGCATTATACATATAATTTTACAGGAATGAAAATGATTTTCCTGCTTACCAGTTCTGTTAAAATGTTATCAAGGACCTACCATGTTAAAGGCATGCATCTCGCCCCTTCGTGGCGTGTATGTGTCGTTGTAATCCTGGATGTCACTGTCAGAAAGCTGATGAGAGAGAAAGATGCATGTGAGTCAGAATATAAAAAAAAGGGAACGGAAAGGAGAATGTGAAGAGGAGTTGAAGTAGGAGAAGCAAAAGAAAAAGAGGGTTTATGTCTTTTAACATACAGACAGAAATACGTTAGCCTTATTCCCATGGATCCCCAGGGCAACCAGATGACCTCAACATCCTAAACCAAGACAGCAAGTTTCTCAAGCTCCTGTTTAGTTCACTAACCTGACATAAATTGGATTGCATTTTCTTAATAAACGGCAACAAAGAAACATGTTTCCCTCTGATTCACAATGCAAAATAGAGACTGCTTCCCACAGTGTGTGTTTCTGGAAGGTCTTGTTTGTAAGATGATAATAGTCATATTCTGGTCCTGACCTTTGTTTCATCCAGTTCCAGTCTGCTTAGAGCTCGGCGAACGTAGTCCACAAATGATTTAGCCTTGGAGTAGACATTCCCAACTCGCTTTTCGCTGCAGAGCAAAACACACATACTGTATGTACACCATTTCTCAGTCCCTGAACGTCTCATTTTTGCCCAGTACAATAAATAAAACATTTTTTTGTATAAATGACACTATAGCAACCAGAATCCAACACTTCTAAAAGTACTAAACGGTGATGAATAGGCACTGCTTGGAGAAACATAATAGATATTGATGTTGGTTATAAACTGAAGGCCACAGAGCAGGAGGGGGGCCGGGTCAACGCTTGGGGTCGTTTAAAGCATTTGATAAGGGCTAATTGAAATTTGCAGTACTTAATAGCTCAGTTTATTTAGTTAAAGGAGAGCAATGATGGCAATCTACTTAAGATCTGGACCGAAATGCATGAAAAGTGTTAGCGATTAGGAATGCAAAATAACAACAGCAAATTACCCCAGAACTTCATTTTGTAAAGGTGTAAACCAGCAGGTTTTGACTTCTGAGAGCCAGCAATTACTCATGTTTAAAAAGTAAAGCATAACAAAGATAGATACATTTTTAGCAAATTATTTTTTTCACTTTGGCAGCCCTCCTATTTTCATTGAAAAATATAAGAAAAAAGTGAAACATGCACCACACAATTTCCTAAAGCCCAAGATGACATCTATAAATAACTTGATTTGTCCAACTTAAAGTCCAAGACCCAGATATATTCTATTTGCAATTACACAAATACATTTAGGAAGCTGGAGCAAATATTTTGTCATTTTTGCTTTAAAGCTATAGTGCGTAGTTTCTGTCGCCCCCATGAGGAATTCTAAGTAATGACAACAAAACTGTCGGCGCGTCCACATGATACAAGCCTGATACAAGGACACGGAGGATTAAAAAAACACAATGGACTCTTCAGAAGCGGTCATTATCTTCACTCGAGTTTCTGCGCGGGAAAGTCGCCAGATGACACAACAAAGCTTCTGAACACAGCCATACTGAGAAAAACAGAGAGAGTTGTGTGGAGCTGATGGTCTTAATTAGCTTTATAGCAACTCATTTGGCAATGGCTTGAATTTAACGGACGTTCATAAATATCAAAAGGTTACGCTCTAAAGCTTGAAAGGATTTTATTAATTGACTATCAAAATCGTTCTTGATCAAAATGTTCTGACGGACTAATCCTTATCTTAAATCGACCGCGTTGTTTCAGCACTAAAGTCTATGATGCAAGATCAGGTCTGCTACTGAGTACATGTGACTTTTGTTTGCAATTCTTGGTTCGTTTGTAACCTAAATAAACCAGAAACAAAAACTTTTCTTTTCTGGTTCAGAAAAAAGAAAAGAACAGTTTTTTTTTTTTATCCTTTAGACTGCTACTGAAATGTGAAGCTCTACCTCACGTGTGTTACTGTATGTGGACACTGTGAAATTATACTTATAAAATATTGTGTGATGTGTAAGTGCTTTGTACACTTGCTGTAATTTCTCATATTAAAGTGATGCCAGATGTACAGTACTTGTTGTTACCTTTTAAAGGAGCTGTAGTGATCCCTCAGAATAACATGAAGCACCGCTCGGTAAAACAGAGACTCCATCTGAATCTGCAGAAAAGATCAAAGATAACTTGATGCAACATAACGCAGTTTACTGTATTTTTTCACATAAAAACTTTGTTATTCCCTTGTGATTCATCCAGCATGTGTACGAACAGTTGATGAATATTTCTGACACTTTTCCGAGTCTGATGCAAAACTACCCAGCAATCAAGCCTGTTTTTGGATTCAGAACCCCCAGTTCCAATAAGTAATCAATCTTACCATGATTGCATTAATATTTATAAACATTCCATATTAATGGCTGGTGGTATCGTGTATCAGGCTTTGGGCCGGAGTTCCGAACTCTACATTTTTAAATAAATACACTGTAGTCAATCACAGACTTAAAACAATAGCAGAATTAATGGGCTGATTGTTTGAAGATCTGCGATGAAGATAACACAGTCTTGAGTGATTGTGAACACCCATATTTAATGTTTGAAATAATTTGAGAGATTTGTTTGGATGGGTGTGACGTAATGAGAAAGACATTTCAGTCCCATTCTTGTGCGATGGGGTCGATTCATTTATGTATTGATTACACTTAGGATGCATGTCTTACTTACCCCTTGGCCGAGTGAAACTCTCTCAAGTGCCTGTGTTTTAGAAAAATGGTAAATCGTTGAGACAAAAATGATTCTCGGGAAAAACTGAGCTGTAGCTGTAGTCATAAAAGGTTAAAAACCACTCATTAAAAACCTACTTCATCCACATGCCCTGCTTATAACCTACCATAAATAAAAAAAACTAAAAAAGACAGTTTACTTTGTAGGAAAGATGCTGTCCAAACTCACCAAACACGCCGACATCCTGGCATTTCTGCCGCAGAACCAGGACCGGTCGCGAAGGTACTGACTCAGAGGGAACCCACACACACCTGGCAAACACTCTGCCGGGGAATACACAGAGATAATAGGAGTCAACGGATGGATCAGTTGATTCATGGGGGCGTATTTTTTATTTATTTTTTTAAACAACTGCAATCCGTGGGTATGAATTTCTAAAAGGATATTGCCAGGGAGACATCAAGAGAGCAGGATTAGGAAACATTTTAATTTACAAAGACTTTCATCCTCTTCTTTTCAGTGTGTCTGTCTTTGATTCTTTGAAGAAAAGAAGATAAAACTCATTGCTCTTAAATATTTTGCCTTAGAAAGACCTCTGATTGCTGTCGTGAGAGGAGCAGTAAGTACCACACATATCTGACCATAGCAGAGCTTACACACACACACACACACACACACACACACACACACACACACACACACACACACACACACACACACACACACACACACACACACACACACACACACACACACACACACACACACACACACACACATTCCCAGTGGCAGGGCACCGAGTGTGACTACTTGACAGCATGCCATCCTTTTCATGTCATTTCTAAAAGGGTCAGTGACTGAGGCCAAGGCGCAGTGAATCCAGAGGGATACTTTCAAAAGAAGCAGTAATAACATGTGCAGCTGCAGCTGGGCTCTTGCAAACTGCTCTGGACCCGCTAACATGTTAGCAATCGGGTTAGCTTCCCTTCTGGCCCTCGGAGGCAATTGAGGTGTACAAACCTTTCCTCCGCCTGAAGGGCAGATTACAGTACTTACACAGAGCTGTTTATAGTAGCAATGCCTCATGTTGGCCACAGAGTTCACATGTGAAGTGGCCACGTACATGCACTCCTGTTCAGAAAGACAAATATTTGTGATCGTAGACTTGCAAATATTTTATGAAGAGACACGCTGGCTCCAGAGCTTAAGACGCCTGAATGTACTTATCTTGTTGTGAGTAAACAGCATGAGATTGGACTCTCGATTCGACATAAGGTGCTAAACAAGAATGATGCATTTCAGGAATCGCTCCCCAAATGACCAGATCACATACAGTACAGGCCAAAAGTTTGGACACACTTTCTCATTCAATGTGTTTCCTTTATATTTTCATGACTATTTACATTGTAGATTCTCACTGAAGGCATCAAAACTATGAATGAACACATATGGAATTATGTACTTAACAAAAAAGTGTGAAATAACTGAAAACATGTCTTATATTTTAGATTCTTTAAAAGTAGCCACCCTTTGCTTTTTTTATCAATAAGAGAAAAAATTCCACTAATTAACCCTGACAAAGTACACCTGTGAAGGTAAAACCATTTCAGGTGACTACCTCATGAAGCTCATTGAGAGAACACCAAGGGTTTGCAGAGTTATCAAAAAAAGCAAAGGGTGGCTACTTTGAAGAACCTAAAATATAAGACATGTTTTCAGTTATTTCACACTTTTTTGTTAAGTACATAATTCTAGAGATGTTCCGATACCGATACCACGTAATAAAGCCCTAAAGAAAATCTACGTTAAAGTAGTTTATTTAGGTTCTTTTTCCTTTATAACTGACTGTCAAACTGGAGAATAAAAGAAAGTTCTGTGGCATTCATTGTTTGTGTTTGTTCATGTTTCACAAAGAGTTTAAGCTGAGCCAGACAGACAACAGAGATAGAAACCATATCACATCCATACAGGGATAGTAGTATACAGTTGTTAAAACATAATAAAATATATGACACACTGGTATCGGATCGGTACTCGGTATCGGCCGATACGCAAGTTCAGGTATCGGAATCGGTATCGGGAAGCAAAAAAGTGGTATCGGGCCATCACTACATAATTCCATATGTGTTCATTCATAGTTTTGATGCCTTCAGTGAGAATCTACAATGTAAATAGTCATGAAAATAAAGAAACACATTGAATGAGAAGGTGTGTCCAAACTTTTGGCCTGTACTGTAAATGTAGCCTTCTATAATGAAGCTTTTCAGCTCTTTGCATCCCAGACTGCATTGTTAGGCCAACAGGGGAGATAAAGCGTGCGTGTGTGTGTGTGTGTGTGTGTGTGTGTGTGTGTGTGTGTGTGTGTGTGTGTGTGTGTGTGTGTGTGTGTGTGTGTGTGTGTGTGTGTGTGTGAGAGAGAGCTTTTGTCCCTTCTTTAAAAGATCAAGCTGGAGTTCAAGAAACAAGCATGGAAAGGAGTGTTTTCAATCAGCTGTCGTGATATCATTTTCCGCTCGCATTTGGCTGTAGCTACGATGGGCCCCGATGACGTGAGGGTCGAAGGTCACGCTGTTAACAAGCGATGACGCGATACTGTATCTACTGTAGCGAGGGCTCTTTCATATAGATACGCAGAGGCTACAGTCACAGCATGAGGACACACGTAGAAGATTTCATACCTCGTAAACTGAGCAGCCAAAGGAGCATGAAACGACGATGATATCAGTCCTGATATCCAGTTTCCTGCGTTTTGGCACCTGAATTAACCTCCAAGATGAGGCGGCTGTAGAGGCTGCCTTGCAATCTCCTCAGTGCTGTATTCTAGGCTAACTAAATAAGAGCAAAGTCCTCCTATGCCAAGAGTAAATACAACACGCTAGTTGCTGAATCAATCACAAAGGTCAAAAGAATCTCATTTTAAGCAGCCTTAAACAGCCATCCTAAATCCATAAATCCACTCTTAATGGCTCAACAGTGAGTTTCTGAGCTCAACTCAATCTCCAGAAGGGTAAGTTGGCTGAGTCTCCAGATTCTCAGCGGAACATTTGACTTGTTTACTATAAAATATGACTATAAAGTGTTTATGTGGCTCTCTGTGGGAAGACGAGATTTCATTTCAGATTGGATCAGAGTGATGAAGTGAACGCTGCAGGTGTCTCAAGGTGGGATTATGGGACGTGCGTGAGCGAGAAAAGAGGGAGAGAGACATAGAAATAGAGAGGAAGAACTGTGAGCTCGGTGTTCAGCGGAAACCATGTGTTCCCGAAAAAGCGGGTGGAGTGTGTGTGTGTGTGTGTGTGTGTGTGTGTAAACACTGTCACAGCTTTATAACACACAGAGAAACAGACACAAACACACTAATCTGTCTCTGGCTGTGATCTGTATCTGAGTATGTCGCTGCCAGTGTGTGTGTGTGTGTGTGTGTGTGTGTGTGTGTGTGTTACCCTGTCCTGCAGGGTCAAACTCCTCAGACAGCAGGTGATAGCAGCAGCCCACGCTGCAGACTGAGGCCAGCTCCGGCTTAGCCACAAACATCCTCAGGGTGCTGGGAGCCAAGTCGCCACACGTGTGCAAGCCGACCATGACCGCATCCTGGAATGCGGCGAAAGCACGCAGAGAAAGGAGAGAACAGTGGAAGAGGTGGGGAGGGGAGGAGATCGATGGTAAAATTTATTGATGATGACGCGCTGCAGATTTGGCACGGCGATAATGTCCCAAACTTGCTCCAGTAATGAAAACTCCAGCTGTTGGGGCAGACTTGTAATTCCAGGAGCTGCTGTGGGAATCCTGCTTTGCTACTATACTGTTTACTGCGCGGCTGGCCTCCTATCTGCACCACCACCGCTGCCCAAACACACAGTGAATCTATTTTCAATCTTTACTTCTTTCCTTTTTATTTTACTTTGGATTTGCTCACCTCCAGCTCGTTGATGAGCTCTCGGAGCTCTGTTTCCGCAGTGACGTAAGAAGTGAGGGGTGAAAACATGACGCTGGCGCTGGCGGCTCTGTCCTGTGCTTTCCTCTCCAGGTTCTCCGTCTTCCTCCTCTTCCTCTCCTCAGCGCTGAGTTGTCTCGGGGGAACTCTGGGGGATGTAGGCTGTAGCACATCCAGTGACAGGGCGCTGAGGAAGAGCTCGTCTGTTTCGGGGTTGGGCTCTGAATGCCTTTCCGCTGCAGGGTTGACATCTGATGAGCCGATTAACACCTTCTCCTCCTCCTGTGACACAATTCCTGCTCCATCGCCATGTAAAACATCATTGTCTCCATCCGTTCCAGGCTTTATTTCTACTAACTCCACCTGAGGTGAAAGTGTGGCGGCCTCTCCCTGTCCCCTAACTGCCTTGTTGCGTTTCTGGTACACCCTGGAGAACTTCTTTAGCTTCCTGTTCCTCTCGTGGGCTCCGTGGGTGTTGGTGCTGGAGGAGTCGATGCCATAGACCCGGAGGCCGTACTGCAGAGACAGGAAGGAGCTCAGGTAGCCCTTCCCCGAGCCTACATCTATCACCTGGGTGGGAGACAAAAGACAGAAGGAGATAAGGAGACTGAGAGAGATAAACTTTGTTTGGGGTCCAAGGGTTCAGCTCTCCCCTAAACAGAGCCTTTGAGGCACTGTTTGAAACTTTAAAAATGTTACTCTACCTGTTTGACTCCACAGCGCTGGGCCAGACAGGCCACCACCTCAGACATGGACTGGACCTCATGAGATTTCTTAGAGTTCATAAACTCATCTGTCTCCAGCTCAGCACCTGGGTTAGACGGAACAATTTTTTATAAAGCATGTAAATTTTGCCAGCAATGCCCCTTTGCAAAGACCTCAAATAAATTCCGTGATAGCTGGACAACCCTGAAGAATTCTTTACTGGATTCCTTCTCTCAGCATGGAACCAGACAGTCCATTCTCCCCTACCTATCTCTGCAGGTGGAGCTCCAGACTTTGACCTGTTCTCTCTGAGGGCCTGCAGTAGCTCATCCCTGCTCATGCAGACTCCAAGGCCAGGGAGAGAGTGGGCTTTGGCCGCCTGCAACAGTTCACAGACATCAACCAGCCGGTTTGTATCATTGCAAAACCCGAATGTGGTCCTCGATTGCTCTGTTTATGGAGACAGACACAGAAATATGGGTAAAGTTGGACAAAATTGTGCTTGGATTTTCATGTAAACAGTTTTTTTCTTCTTAGTGAAAATGTGTATTTTGTTCTGAGTGTATGGTAGATACTATACACATTCAAATTTCAAATTTAGCAGATGTTCGTGGTAGGAATGAAATCCCATAAAGGGTGAGTTCACCTAAATGACAAAACAAACATATTGTCTCGCTTAAGGTTTTATGCTGCCATCCCAATACAAAGGAGGGGAATGCAATTGTGTTTGTTGCTCTTTCGGCATTGAAAAAATACATTCTAAACATTTAACAGCAAGATGGATGAGCCCCAGTTGACTGTGAACAGTTTTCATTGAAACAACTTTCTATTGAAATAGTCCCCATGAAAATCTGTTTGCTTCAGGTTCTCAAAAACAGGGCGACTTATATAAAGTAATAATGTATGATGGATTTAATTGAACTTTTTTCTAATTTGGGTGATACTTTAAATCAGACCCTTTTTTTAAGCGATAAGAAAATTATGTCACTAACAACTTTTTTGGCTAACAGGTTTTGAAAAGAATATTTCACTTTACATTTGGTAATAATGCAGTAATAAATGTTGGCATTCCATTAATAAATGCTAGTTATAAAAATGATTTTGGTCCAGGTTCTCCGCAATCTTTTACTATTCAATTCAATTCAATTTTATTTACAGTATCAAATCATAACAAAAGTTATATCGAGACACGTTACAGATAGAGTAGGTCTAGACCACACTCTATAATTTACAAAGCCCCAACAATTACAGTAATTCCCTCAATACTAGAAGCTGTGGTCATGCCGTCCGCACTGTCAAGAGGCTTTTTCACGACATGTGGCAACTAATAAGTTGTTCTAACTGATGGTTTCTAACTCATCTATAAAGCATTGTATCATTTGGTCACCATTAATAAAATAAACTAAAGCCGTTAGTTCAACACCTTTTTTTTTTCCTTTCTTTTTTAAAATAAATGTATTTATATCAAAACAACAGACTGACAAGAACCACTTCATCTATCTATTGATGCCAGTTATATTTATATTTTTCTTTTATTTAATTTCTAAGGCGGCTGAAGAACTGTAATGACCTTTTGCTTTGTGTCCTGGCTCCCTCTGCTGGTCACTAGCCGGGCCGAGTGTTGACAGGACCTCCTCAGGTAGCACGGCCATGAAGCGGTTCCACACGTCCTGGGTGTAAAACTCCACCGTGTGAGCATTGGCGATGCTCAGAGTTATAGACAGAAAGCGCTGAACTTCATCGATTCGACGTTGAATTTCTGTGAGGCTGTATGAGGAGGATAACATATTAAACAGCTCTCCAAAGAAGGCCCGAGTGAAGCATGTACATATAAGAAGTCGTCCACACTGCTGATGTACGTCTAGACATAAGCAGTCGAAAAATACTGTTCGATGATTTTTCAATAATGTATTTATTTTTCATAAAATATACGTTAGCATACATACAACGGGAGGCATTTAGGCTGTGCCAAAATGCGGATTTTTAGACACACTTAGCGGCTCATTGTGAATATTTACTATATATTTTATAACATATCTTTATCTGATTATTAACCCGATTCAAAAATAAATTTTAAGTTATCAATTCAAGCAGTTCGTCCAGTTATTAAGACACCGGTTGATGTGTATAATTGTCCACGATGACATGACTTTAAAAATGTCCTCGTTTATAACGAATCGCTCGAAATGTAAACACGTTTAATCGAAATTGCTCCATAGTCGATTTTCATGTCTGCGTTGGAGTCTACGCGTCATCACACTGCGTCTGTCAGGAAATGGCACGCAGCCCAAACAGCCTGAACCACGAGTGAGAGTTGTAAACATTTCACTTTTCCTGGCAAGATTTAACTGAAATGGCACCGACAGATCAAAAAATGAAGAATAAGAAGTTCACCGCGAAAGATGGCAACTGGAAGAAATCCAAAAATAACGCACAGGGTGTCAAGAAAAAGAGGAAATGGGTCCCCGAGCACAAAGTATACGAAGGCAGTGTTAAGGAAGGTAAGTGTGCTAAACAATACTTAGATCATTGATAGGAGTTTGGTTCATTCACCCAGCTGCATTTAAAGAGAGCTTAAATCTTTTTAGGTGTTTTGCTCAATATCTCTAGTCTTATAGTAAATTAGGCAGACAAATGGCCATCAAGCATCCCTTCATTTAAAAAAAAGTGTCAACTTAATATAGCATGGAATGCCTTTGTCTTCTGTCCTCAGGTCAGGGGTTTGCTTTAAAGAGGAAGCAAAAAGTCCAACATGAGTACAACAAGCTGCTGCGGAAGGAGAAGAAAAAGAACCCTGAGTCCAAAGCGCTGTACAAGGAGGAGTACCCAGAACACCTCAGGCATCTATACGTGGCCGAGGCAGAGAAACTGAAGAACGAGGCCTGGACCAATAGATTGAACAGGAGTAAGCTGAGAATGAAAGGGCAGGAGAAGGGAGAAGAGATAGATGACAACGATGATGATGATGCTGATGATGCTGATCCAGAAGTTACCGGTGGATCTGAGCAGACAGATTCTATAACTGGGAACCCTGAACTAACAGCAGCCTCTGAGAAAGACAGGTGAGAAAACATTCTGGACTCGCAGCTCTAAAACAAAGTGACTTTAAGTGATCATTGTGATTGTATGAAGAAATAGAGAAGTTCCATTACTACCTAAAACTACATTGAAGGTGAAGAAGTGCCCATTACCCTAAGTATTGCACATGGGAGATGATTTGTGGAACCTGGTTTGAACATATTTTAATGCGTGGGCCTTTTAAAATGTAGGATTTTAAAGGGGATCTGCACACATCTAAACATCAAGTCTGTTCGCAGGTCTCAGGGAGTACTACTGCATATGTGAATAAGTTGTTTAAAGCTTTTTCATGACTCCAGAAGGAGCTGGGTAAATCTGATAAATTGTCTCAAGTGATGTCACTTGAGTCAGCGTTGGTTGTGTCTGATGACACAGTTTGAAAATGACAAATCTAAAGATGTGAAATAAGAAAGCGTAACAGACCTCTGTAGCCTGCTCCTCATCTGTCCTTGAGGCCAGCTAACGTTATTCGAAGCTACATTAGTATAACTCACCCAAAACTCTGACTGAATTGTTGGCGGACAAGTTGCATTGTGGGTAATGTAGGCCCCTAAAAGAAAGAGGCTGTATACTGTATATATGTTATTATATTATAACTAATTTGTATATATGTTCCTGTATTTATTGTAGGGCTGGGCGATATGGAGAAAATCAAATATTGCAATATTTTTGACCAAATAGCTCAATATCGATACCTCAACGATATTGTAGTGTTGACTATTGGTGCTTTCACAAAATATTTTCACAATGAGATTTTTGATAAATAATCATCAGTAATGTGGATATAATGACTAAGTGGGTAAAGGTAAATAATAGAACAGTTACAACAGTCTGGTAAGTTCAGAAAATGACATCACTTTACTGTAATGCAGCCTTTAAAACCAGGAAACACTTATGCCATATTATGATATTACAAAATCTAAGACAATATCTAGCCTCATATCACGATATCGATATAATATCGATATATTGCCCAGCTCTAATTTATTGTTTATTTCATATAAATGCTTAATATGTTTGTTTATGTATGCACCAACCACCAAGCACATGTCCTGTAAGTGTTACTTACTTGGCAGCAAATCCTTTTCTGATTCTATATATGTATCATCATGTGTTAGATGCTCATCATTGCTTTGTATGATTGACAACAATGCATTCTTTTACTTGATCATCCACTGAGTTTCTAAGGTCTCCTAGAACACTATACATGTTTGCAATCTACGGACAGAAATCTGTCACTTTAAGTGAAAACATAAACTCTGTCTAAACTGGAGTGCATTCTCAGTATTTGTTTTATTCTTCTACTGTTAATATTTTCATATATATTGGGGAATGCAGAGTAATACTTCCTTCATAATATTCTCTTCTAGTCTTCCATTGAGCAACCGCATGAGGAAGAAAATGCTAAAGAAGACATCCTACCAGAAGACAAAAGAGGAATTTGAATCAGTCACAGAAAAACGGAAAAAGAAGAAAGAGGTGTTTCTCTTAAATGTTTATTGTTAACTATTACCCATGAAGAGAAAAAAAAAAGAACAACATTAGTTCACAGTTTTAGTTTTTTGAGACATCAAATTACAGTCTGACTTTCTACTGACCGGTTGTCTTGTTCTTTTTGCATTTATTGTTTGTGAAATCCCAGGAATACATTAAGAACAACAAGCAGAGAGAAGAAGCCATTCAGAAGTACAAACAGAAAAAGCTGGAGACATTTCAGATGCTGAGCAAAAAGACCAAGAAAGGACAGCCCAATCTCAATCTCCAAATGGAGTATTTGCTTCAAAAGATCACCCAAGGAACTGGGAAATGACTCCAAAGTCAGAGCTGTAATAAAAAAAAAGACTGGACCTTCACTTTGTTTGACTGTGGTGTTAAAAAAAAAACAGTTTTAAAAGATGACCTGAGGACATTCAGGATTGTGCTTTTCACACTCTCTTCAGTGGTGCTTTATACGTCGAGTGGTAATCTCAAACCAGATTGTCTCTTTACTTCTGTATTGCAGGTTTTCTTTTCCGGTATTTCGCCCCAGAATAGCACATTTTGTGGCTCATGTTAATCTCAGACCACCAGATGGCAATGTAAGACATGAAGAGATGTGAAAACATACTCATGTAAGATATTTTTGAATCAATAAATGTTTTAGCTTCCTGTAAAGAGCTGTTAATTTCACATGGCCAACACTTTTTCAGTTTTAGCTCATTACCATGACACAAAACAATCATTCAGTAGTCAGTAAGGTAGCATCAGTAGTCAACTCATTTTGCTTTTATAAACCCCTTAAAAATGACATACATTTTCTAATTCAACTTTGCTAACGCCAAAACCTAATGCTTTTTTGTTCCTAATAAAAACCTCTTTTCAATAACACATTGACATTCAATATACTAGTCTGTCGTCATAGATACAGGCGATATAAACATGTCGCAAACACATAGCCCGCGTAAAGAGAGTTGACCCTGCAACCCTCTCTCTCACTGTGGGAGCAATATGTGAACGCAGGCTGCCAAAGCCTCCGGCTGCTTCCTCATGACATCACATGGTTGCAGAATGACTTCTCTAACATTCATCTGTGAGGCGAGACTTCCTAAACACAGAGCGCGGCCGCTGCTCTGTTGATACTGAGAGCGGAAAAAGGCTTCACTTTCTTGTGCTTATCATTTGTAAAAGGTAAGACCTCTCCTTCTGTTGCTGGTTTATTTAAAGAAAGACATTCAAGCCATTTGTAGTTCATTTTAAGTAAGTTAAAACTGTATCTGGTTAAAGTAGGAAGATTGGGAGAAGAAAGCATTTGCCACAAGTTTTGTTTGTTGTAAAGAAAGACCCAATGCGTTCCTTGTCTTTCATACTGCATATTTAGAAGATTCTAACTTTTTTTTACAGTAATATACTGCAAAGGGTAACAGCATTGAGGCCTGTGCATATAGGAGAATGTATTGGTGTTCAAAAAGTCCTTTGAGGATACTAAGAGGAATGTAATGTATTTAATGTCTAATTTACAGCTTTTAAACATCACCTTTTGTTTGCTGCAAAGCTGCAACCCAACATCTTCCCTCACAAGAGGTTAGTTCCCATGTCTTGACTTTAAAACCATGTATCTGCTTATCATATTTCTACAAACTGTACCCTGGCTCTTAACTGCAAATAAGACAGTACTTTAAAACCTAGTTTGAGTCATCATGAAGTTGTGATGACAAAACAAGAAACCACTGTTGGGCGATACATAATAGCTCTGATTTTTAGCTGTGACTCTGCCTCTTGGCTCCTGCAGTCTTGCAGGCATTATACTGTCATGTGTTCTGTATGGCTGGGTATTAAGATAATCCTTTACACTGTGTTTACATACCTTTGTGAGGTACTTGTTCCTGGCTTATTAGAAAAGGGAACTACTGTATAGTAAAAAATGTGGTACTGTTGCAATAATGTTCTGATCACTTGTGTAAGCAGACATTTTCCCACTAGTTTTCTCAAATAGCTAAGAAGTGCATTTGTACTGTTTCCTCTCTGTCTCACAGGACCTGCAACCAGTTTTGAGTGTGTGTATTAGCCACAACAAGTTATCAGTGATCTCAACATCTGATGCTACTTCCTGTCTCTGTCGTCATGGCGACTTTAAGAACCCCAGAGCACAGGCTACAGGGCCAGTGAGGAGAGGCCTGATGTCTAATTCCACTCCTGACTGCAACTGAACTACATGCAACGACCACACCGTGCTGCTCCTTAAAGAATCCCAGACATGGAGGAAGAAGGCAAGGTGAACGGCTTCGGCCTGAGCCCAGGGAGGAGGCGCTCAGACTGGGGTCAAATCGCCCTTCTGGACAAGACCAAGGAGTTCTTCCAGACCTGCGATGTGGAGGGCAAAGGCTTTATTACCCGCACCGATATGAGGGTCAGAGAAGCTGTGTGTGTGTGTGTGTGTGTGTGTGTGTGTGTGTGTGTGTGGGGGGGGGGTTTGAGGGTTAAGACTTGGTTTTAGGATTATGGATATGGTTCAATATGGTTATGGTGAAGGTAAGGGTTACGGTTAGGCATTTAGTTGTGATGGTTAAGGTTAGGGTATGGGAATCTGCTGAATACTTTATCGATTAATCAATTCTTTATTTGGTCTTTTAAAGGGACAGCCATTTTTGAAAAATGGCCATTACAAGTTCTCGAAGCTTAAAGCTAAGTCTTGAAAATGCATTCATTCTCTGAAAAACTGTTCTAAACACAATGATATTCAATTAACTATCATATAAGACAACAAAACATAGACATTATGCACATTTTAGGGGCTGGAACCTGCACATTTTGGCCTTTTATTTTCCAAAGTTGTCAATTAGTTAGTTGTCAATCAACTAATTAACAAATGGACTACTTGGTTCAGCTCTACATTTCTACTTTAAAGCACAAACGTTCTCTTTCGAGAGGTTTGTTTTTCCTATTCACACTCGTTCTTTAAAGTCTCACATTCTTCCTTTTAAAATTCACCGATGCTCTGTGAATGCATTAAGCCTCCGCTAAGAAGAACAACAGGTCGAAGGGGACACACATTTACCTGTGGCATAATTAAGTGTCCCGTGGTGCTGTAATGTGAATGGCAAGCAAGAAACACTTAGTGCCGCAGCTGCCATTATCGCTTTATTCTGAGATTATAATTTTTTTTTCATGTTATATCACCATTGTAAAAGAAAGCTCTTCAACCACTCAACACGCTCGGAACAGTCGGTGAAGTGGCAGAGTAGCACCATTAATGGAAATGTTAATGAGTATAGATTTACCTAACTTTTAAACACACACACACATCATTTTACTGGCAGAAACCATACACTCAAGCCTCTTCAAAGTGCTAATAATGTCCGAGCTGTGTTGTCAGTTAATTAGGACAGGGCCCTTGTGAGCAGCATGCCTTTTGTTGCTACTGTTAGTGTTGAGGGTTTCCAAGAGAAGCTTTGTTCAGTGACACATAAAGCAGCCACTTTGTGCCAGCTCTTATTCTGCGCTAGGTGTGTTTTTGTTCTAACAATACAGAGCCAGATATGACAGAATAGCTCAGAATTTGTAGGTGACATTTATTATTTAGATACTAGTTCTAGTGTTACTTTAAATGGTTTGTAATGTAACTCCAAACCACATCCATAGGTAGCTGAAGCTGTGGCTCATGTTTTGTATTGTTGATAATTTCTGTTCGGTTCAGCACGACAGCATTTTAAATGTCCTGCGTGTTTATGTTTTCCTGGCAGAGGCTCCACAGAGAGCTGCCTCTGTCTGCGGAGGAGCTGGAGGATGTGTTTGACTCTCTGGATACAGACGGCACTGGTTACCTCACGCTGGAGGCATTCTCCTCTGGATTCAGTAGGTCTCCTGCCGTCAGAGGCCTTTATACAGCTTGCTTTGATCCGTCACAGACACTATGGTGCTGTGGAACATAAAGAAAGTAATTCAGAAAGTTGCTGTCATGGAAAATAAAATGCATGTCATGCCCTTTGTTTTGTGTTTGAAGTCTATAAATGTTTAAAGCTAGACTGTAATTTTAGCTGAACAGAGTCCAAGTGAAAATTAAAGGACAATAATACATGCTAAAACATAGTGGAACAGTAACACAAGGGTCATAACGTCACTGAACTCACTTATGTCAGTTACACATCTGTCTAAAGTTTGCTAACAATTGCCAACATAAGCCACCATAAGCTACGGGTCATACATGTACTGTAAGTTAAGGCTGCAGCAGCAAAAAGTGTATTGTATCAAGCAAAGGTGTGTGTTATTACTTATGAATTCATCTTTTTATTTGTGCGGAAAAAAATATGATTTATTTTTTACAAAGTCCCGCTTTAAAATTATAAGTGCCTCTGCACACTTGTGCAGAGGCACTTATAATTTTAAAGCTAAACAGGAAAGATGACAGTATGTTTTGGAAATTGTATTTACCGTCAAGCTAAAGCTAATGTCCAGAAGCTACTGAGGTGATTTAAAAATGCTGTGTGGGTGTATCTCAGGTCAGTTCCTGCATGGCCGGAGGATCTCTGTGACCGATGACCAAAATCAGGCCCCTGGCCCTGTCGTTAGGGCTAACGAAGCCTTTTATCAGAGCCAATGGGAAGCCAAGCTGTCAGGAGTTGACGAGGAGGAGGGGCATTTCTGTATGCTGCTGGAGAGCCTTGGGGCCAGTAATGTCTTTGAGGAGTGAGTGTTATCACTGCAAGTCTTCAATCAGGATGCATTTTGGTGTGTTTTGTGCTCGAAATCTTGCTGTGTGACTGCCATAATTCATACTTGATAAAAGAAACCCTCTTTATGTCTTCTCCTTTTCCCTCTCTCCAGTCCAGGCGAGGTGCGCAGTCTTTGGGCCCAGCTCAGGCGAGACGAGCCTCACCTCCTGTCCAATTTTGAGGAGTTCCTGGCCAGAGTCACCCACCAGATTAAAGATGCCCACCAGGAGAGGAAAGAGATGGAGAGCGCCCTCCAGAGGTAGTACGGCAGGACACACATGCACTCATAAAGAGAGTATCCCCTTTAACTGTGGTGTCTTACTCTTTTCTTTCTTGCAAGAGGAAGGAAGGGAATGAAAAGGGGGGAGGGTTTGATCCTGGGTTAAAAAGACCACATTTCTAAATTGGTTCCCACACTTAAAGTGTTTAAGTACTGTACTTTATGTACCACAAATATGTGTGTTTGTGTGTTTCTGTGTGTTTCTGTGTGTGTGCGTTCATATTACAGCCTGAGACTGTTTGCATGGATTTACCTGTAATTCTCTATAGAATGACCCCTTTATCCATGTCAAATGACCACTAATCTGGAGGCCCGCTCCAAAGTCTGACCACATTCTGCTCTTTTGGAAATCCATTAAAACAATGCCTCAGGGGGCATGGAAAGATATACAGTATATATATACACTGTATATCTTATTGCTATATATATTATATATCATGGTCAACATATTTCATAGATTAACGAGGAACATTTTTGAACGTCAAATTGCAGGTGTCCGTGTGCAGAGAATAGAGTGATTTTAGGCTGTTTGTAAAACATGCATAGTTTTCCCATGGCACTGCATGGTACTGTGTAAATGCTTGTTATTCCTCTAGACTTTACTAATTGGCTGTTTGGGTCTTAACAATTGTCAGAGGGAATGTAAATACCACTCAGTATTATTTTGAAAAAATGATCCTCAGTTGCTGTGTTTCTGTAGGTGTGTGTATGTGCTCAAGTATTTACATGTAATTAAAGACACCGCATTAAGCTCAACCCTAGACAACAATGCTGTTCTGTTCCTAGATATTTTATGTTATGTCGTACTTCACGTCTTTCAGTTATTCACCACTTTAATAATTGTAATGACTCTGCTGTCCCTCTGTGCAGGAAGGCTGCAACACATGACAGTGAGATCCGTTATTTATACGAAGAGATGGAGGCGCAGATTAAAAACGAGAAAGACAGGCTGATACTGAAGGTAAAAGAGCTGAAACACAAACAAAACCTACTAAAGCAACCTCTCCTTTAGCAACAAAATAACAGCATAAAATTTTTGTATGGCAAGATGTTTAAAGTTGCCCCCCCAAGATGTTTCAAGTTGCAAAACGTTTTGCTTATTGTTTTGCAACGTGGATGTTTGACATTCACTGTGCAGAATTTGTACATGTCTGGAGGGGATCTTAATCATGTGCCTACTCCTTAACCATTTGACCTTTAACCTTTTCTTCTTCTGGCCATGCAGGACTCTGAGCGTCTTCAGTCCCGCAGCCAGGACCTGGAGCACCAACTGTTTTCAAAGGAGAAAGAGCTGGAACTTATTTTCCAGAAGCAGAAAAGGGTTAGTAAGTGCATATTTCCAAGTCAAGTCATCTTTATTTATATAGCACATTCAAAACAGCATAAGCTGACCCAAGGTGCTTTACAACCAGGGCAGATGGGGTGAAATATGCCTCGATACATAGATAAACAACAGCAGGCTACATGAATAAAAAAAAAAAAGTACATAACAAACACAACATTACAAAACGACTTGCATGGTAAAACCAACGTCAAAAAAGAAGGAAGTTAGAAGAGTGAATTAAATCAGCAATGGCTTAAAAGCACTATAGGGAATACAAAAGATCAGGAGGGGGCTTGACAGAAGCCAGCAGCCTCAGACGTCGCTAAAAGCAACGGGGGGGGGGTCTTTTAATTTAGATTTTGAAGTTTTCGTAGAACATGCCTTAATATGCGACGGGAGGCTGTTCCCAAGCCATCTCATGACTCAAGTTAAATGACAACAACATCCCTTCACACAACATGTAGATATTAAAACATTCATTTGAAATGATTGACTCTATATTTAAACAAAGAAAAGGCTTTGTGGTGCAACTCCTGACAAAATAATGCAAGACAGATCCTATTCTTAGGTGTAAAATAAAAGTCAAATTCAAAATGTTGAAACATCTGACAAAGACATTATACACTAAAATGTTAGTCAAGTCAGAATCCCCTGCGATTATGGTGAAGTGTGGTTTTAATCCTTCCCACTAGTTAACAAGTATTGTAGGGAGGGGTTTAAACAGCAGCCATACAGTTCATTTCCCACTGTAGATACACCTTAAGTACACTCACCCAACATTAGTGCATTTCATTCTAGTGAATATTTCCCTCTCCCTCCAGTTAGAGCTCCAGTGCCTCGAGCTGAACAGCGAGAAGCAGGAGAGCCACGTGGAGAACGTCAAGCTGAAGATGACCAACGAAGAGCTGTCCCGAGCCCTGCAGAGCACCAGCCAGGACCTGGCACTGGCCCAGGATCAGCTGGCCATGCTGCAGGAGCAGGCCGCCCAGCTGCAACAAGAGAAAGAGATGTGGGTATACACACCTATTACACATGCTTGAGAGTTGAGAGTGTTTCCTTACATTCGGCTTCCAAGACTACAAACGCGTAACTTTTTTGTTGAATTGTTGGGTCTTTGTAAATTATAAAGTGTGGTCTAGACCTTCTCTATCTGTAAAGTGTCCTGAGATGACTCCTGTTGATGATTTGACACTATAAATTGAATAGAATAGTACCTCTGCTGAATATTGGGAGTTCTGTCTTGTTTCAGGGAAATGTACAGAGTAACTGAGGGACTGCAGAGAGAGAAGCAAAGTCTCATGAAGCAACTTGATCTCCTCAGGTACAATCAGGACATTCCATGAGCACATGTCAAACCTGGGTAGTAGTTGGTTTTAATCTTTTTGGCTTCTGGTTAATTTCTAATTGGCAAACCTCACACATGTGACTGCTGAGTTAAGTTCAAGGTATTGCAACAACTCTGGTGCTTTTTTTTTTTTTCGTCTTTTCAATGCATCCTTTTCACAGCAGGTTCCATCTTTCTCATGCATCTTTCTTTTCAAATTTCCCAGGGAGATGAACAAACATTTAAAAGATGAGCGAGACATATGCTGCGGCGTAGTGAGTATACATTTAATCTAATTGCGTTGCTGCAGCATCCATCATGGCATCACCTGACTAATAAAATAACATACATCCCCTTCATTTCAATAAGCCTCGAAACTCCCTCCGTAAGAAGCAGAAACAGAGAGCGGGCCTCAACAGTGTGTTTGATGACACCAGCCAGCCGACAAAAAGGTGATCCCTTTATCTCCCAAATACTCCTTAACATAAATCCTCTGTCAGAGTATTTCCTGTGTGACAAAGAAGAATTCCCGCCTCAGTTTGATGAGAAAATCATGTATCAAAGGAGGAAAAACAGAGGATATCTGATTCTATACACTTACAACAATCAACTGAATTCACTTGTTTTGTTTAGATGAGACCAAAATCAGTATCATTTGAGTGCTTTGGCCTCCAGATTTGAAACTCAGTCATGTGACTTGACCCAGTATATCCTCTGTTTCTCCTCTGTTTTTTTTTTAAAGAGCCCCACTGTTGGTGGATGGGTCCTATCAGTCTCTGGAGGCCTTGCCTATAGAGCACCTTCAAATCGTGTTTGTTGCTTCCTCCTCCTGTAGTGAGGATGACACCACCATCACCGGCCCCTCCTCCTCCTCCTCCACCACTAATGTTAGCGCCCCCACGTGTCCACAACGCCCTACAGCAAGGAAAAACTCTGGCTTAGCCAACGGTTACACCAACCCTGCTCCGACTAAAGTGCACGATGTGAAGGCAAAGGCCAAAAAATCACCCGGCAAGATGGCCGCCACTAAGCGGGTGACGGGGAAGGACAGAGAGAGAGCGAAGAAAGTGGAAATGGAGAAGAAGACCGGGGTGGAAGAGGAGGCCTTGGACGCCCCTCCGGACGGATGGCCCCTCCGTCGTGTCATCTCCATCGAGGAGGACCACCTGCCCCACCTCCTCCAAGGAGGGCCTCACTTTCTGCTGCACCAGCTCAGTGAGGAGGAAGACGAGGTGAACGATGAGGAGGAAGAGGAAGCTCAGAGCGATGTCGAAACAACAATAAAAACAACAACAACCCCACCCTCTAGTCACGCCCCTGTGTCAGCAGAAGCCCCTCCGGCGCGGAATTCCCGCTTTACCCGCGCGATAAAAGACACCCATGTCTCCAAGAGGACAGCCGGTCGGGAAGGAGACGCAGCAAGTAGGTCCACGCAGCTCCATGGAGCTCCAAACATGTTTATGATCAAAAAATGTGTTATTACCTGCAGAGGTAATGAACCAAATGAAAATGAATGTGCGTCTCTCTGTCTTTGCTCTTTTCTGTTATCTGCTTCAAAAGACAAAAGAAGGAGCACTGTTTGCCCCGGACCGTCTGTTTAAAGTGGTCCTGGTTGGCAACTCGAGTGTAGGCAAGACATCCCTGCTGCGCTCCTTCTGTGAGGGCCGTTTCCACCCCTCCACAACTGCTACTGTGGGTGAGAAGAGAAACATTGTAATAATATTGGGTTGCATGTACGTAAAAAAGTGTCCGAGGCTGTTTTGAACAAATTCGAACGCTGTGTGTTTGTGCGCGCGAGTTTGTGCGTGCGTGCGTGCGTGCGTGCGTGCGTGCGTGTGTGTGTGCGTGCGTGTGTGTGTGTGTGTGTGTGTGTGTGTGTGTGTGTGTGTGTGTGTGTGTGTGTGTGTGTGTGTGTGTGTACAGTATGTGTGTTTATGGATGCTTGCACTGAAGATCTGAGGGCTACTTAGCATCACATGAAAGGGCTTGGGAAGTCACACTGCCTGTCTAAGAACCCTGGCACACATTGTACTGCAGATTATGTCACTTCTCATGAATTGTTCTCCTTGCTTTCATCTTTCCCAATCCTCACGCGAGCCTTGTTATCTCCACTTTGTAACCTCCCCCCCCCCCCACCCTCTCCTCTGGAATGAGGCACAGTCAGTCTCACGCCTCACCAGAACCCCCTATTGGCCGTTTTTGTCTTTGCTGCTCTGTGAAAAAAAACATGAATATCATCCAATTCAAATTGAATATGAGACGTGTAGCCACATATTTTATCATGATTTATCACCATATATTGATCTTTGCTGTGTCTTAATCAGGTATTGACTACAGTGTGAAGACACTAACCCTGGACAATATGCAGGTAGCCATGCAGCTTTGGGACACAGCAGGACAAGAGAGGCGAGTTTCTATTTATTTCTTTTAGATACAAAACAAGTGAAGCCAATCGGTTTGCAAGTTTAGTGAAAAAGTAAAGTGAAAATAAACATGTAATGAATAGATGTAGTAGTGAAATTATTATCATTTCAAACTGCTACACACACAAAGACCGAGTATGAATAATTTAATGACATATTGTTGCATAAGTCTTTTGGTAATCCCAAGTATATAATACTGTAATATACTTGCACTATACCTAAACATCAAGTACATTTGAAGCACATCTTTATTTTTGATGCTAAATTTAAGCGCTTGAAAAATATATTAACTGTGTTACTATACTACTTTAAAGAGTGTTATTCCTCTAGTAGTACTTTAGCGTACTAACTTTAAAATAAGTATGCTAATGGCAATACTACTTTGAGTGTACTTTAAAGCAACACACACTCACGTAGAATTGGTATATTATTAAAAGGTATGATTAGTTGAAATATACGCACAGTTAAAGTGGATTGTCGTGTACTTGACTGAAAAAAAAAACACTTTTGTCACACTTTTATAAATATCTTTTCAATACAATAATACTAATAATTCAGTAGTAGTGTTTAGGTGCACTTCAATGATATAATACTTGTAGTGGTGTTCAGTAGGTCAATGTGGTGACAGTCAAAACGGTGTCGTTGACGCAGGTACTGCAGCATAACCAAGCAGTTCTTTCGCAAAGCAGACGGTGTGGTGGTGATGTACGACGTCACAGTGGGGGAGAGCTTTAAGGCCGTGCAACCCTGGCTCACCAATGTCCAGGTCTGACCTTTGACCCAACCAAGTCCTCTGCATCTCTAGTTTCCTTCATGCAAAGAGTTGGACGATTTATGTAACATGGATCTGAGTTTACTTGATACTTTTCAGTAGTTACAGGTTTAAAATCATTTGTCTTCCCAAAATGTTGCACTATTCTTTGGAGTCTTAAATAAGTTGTTTTTTTTATTTATATTATAGACCTTTTTCACAGCAGCCATTTTAACTTGTTATAGTAAGAAAAGCACAGGTGATAACAATAACAATGGCTGGGTTCTATTCAAGTGTCCCAGTAAGCCATGACAGTGAGCCAATGTTAATTTTATGATGTGCGCCCGTGGTTTTACTACTGTGACATGTCATTGTGTCTCCTGTTAAAAAGGGCTATACTAAATCATTGGATTGCTCTTTTTTTTTTTTCAGGAAGCAGCAGGAGAAGGGATCCCCATCCTCCTCCTGGGCAACAAAATGGACATGGATGGAGACAGGGAGGTGTCATTCAGAGAAGCCGAGCGGCTGGCTTATGTAAGTTTAATTCAAAGTTCTTGGATCGTTCTGTTTTACGCGCTCGCTCAAAATCCTAATTCTGCCTCGATCCCAACACAAAGATACAATTGCTGAGCGTTCCGATCATGACCACCAGCGTGTCTTTTTGGCTACATTTACATTGCTAAGTTTTGGTTTAAAAACAAATATCTTTTGCTACGTTTACACTGCGCTGGCGTTTCAGAGCCCCTAAACCGGAGACATTTGAAAACACTTCTGACCCGTTTTGGTTCGGAATCTCCGGGGGTTGTGTTGCAGTCTCAACGGCCTCAAATGGAGACCTTTGGCAGCACCGACACTTGATGCCAATGTTTCGCCACCTGATTGGGTCATGACTCTCTCGTTCTCTGAGACTGAGCTGTTAACATTACCATGGCAACTACCAGCAACGGGTGGAGTATACATGCTGCCTCCTGTTTACCCCGGCACGCGCGTGCCCAGTATACAAGAATGTTGATGAGATGTGCGGTTTGGGCGTGATAGTTAAAACAGAGATTAGTTCTTCTACTGGAGCTAAAAACACTTGTGAGCTCAAAGATCGCTTTTTGTTCAAAACTCAAAAACCAAACCAAAACGTAGCAATGTAAATGTAGCCTTTGTTTGATTTCTTGACTCTCTCTGTGCGTATGTTCTGTGTAGGAAAACAAGGTGATGTTCTTTGAGGTCAGTGCCTACACTGCCAAGAATGTGACCGAGTCCCTGACACAACTGGCCAGGTAAGATCAAGGCTGTGAATTAAATAATGTTATATTAATGTACTTTTATTACACACCAATCTTCAGATGCATGATAAAAATTGTTGAGGCGTACATGGCCTTTTGTGCTACCTTTTTGTCAGGAGATTGATGAAGGTGTGTGTGTGTGGCAACAGCGTCGGCTCATGCAGTCTTCTCCCTGTGTCTCTGTCTTTACTCAGAGTGCTAATGGAGCAGGAGGACAGGGTGAGAGACACAACAGTCATTCTGAGTGCTCAGCCCATAAAGAAGAAAGCCTGCTGCAAGTAACATGTATACTCAATTCTCCGAGTTCTACGTAGATCACGTTTTACAGTGTTTAAAGACGGCAATGAAATCATTCTTGGGACTTGGTCATAGAATGTGTCTTTTAACAAGTGGTCTTCATTTTGGCCCAGAATTGCGTGATGTGTTCGACAAGTCGACACAAAGGGCTGTGTCGCCCAACATGAAACCTACAGTCAAGTCTGTTGAGTTAAAATGATGAAGCTCAGAGGAAGAGCTTGTCCAAAGTAAAAAAAAATAAGGTGCTGCACCATTTCCTGTGAATAATGTGTTGCCAAATCCCAGTAGTGCTGTCTATAAGATTTCAAATAGAAACATATCCTGTGTGATAATTCCTTTCGATAACCTTTATCCCAGAAGAGAAATCATAAATGCACTGTAGGTTTTTCATAACTGAACGCTAGCTTAGTTTCTCTGTTCGTCTTGGTTTTAATGTACTGTAGTTATATTTAATGTTGAATCAAAACTAAACTAAATTATTTGTAATTCATTAAAATAGCTGTTTAATTGAAAATCATGAGAGACACATCTGATTCTTTGACATTTTATTCATCACCGTGTTCATCTTTTTTTTTCATATTCTTAATTTGTCCAATCAAAACAAAGTGGTACATGACATATTGCATCTGTGTTTGTTACTGTTCTAAAGGCATTTTTCTGTTTCATTCTGGCACCAAAGTGCATTTGTTCTGACTTACCCTCGTTTAAAGAAATTACAATTCACACTTTTCTCTGAACTCCATGAAGCAAAATAAAAAAATAATAACATTCACATGCAAATAATACATAACAAAATAAAACACAAGTGATTACTGCACCATCTATACAATTACACAGTGCATAATACATCTTAACAATGACTAAAGGAAAAACAGATGATGGCTGTGCTGTAACCCTCTCAGCATCACACAGATCAATGCTTTTCAATTAGCTGCACTAACAATATAAATAATTAAAGATTATTAGAATTTCCATGAACTAGTGAGAAGAAAAAAAAATCAAGTTCAATTAGGATGTTACATTCAACGATGTGCCCGAGTTGATCAAGTTGGTACAGGTGATGGCACTATTGCTGATAGATACTTTCCTATTTACTTGCCTGATGACATCACTTAGGTGCTGGCATGATGTCATCCAATTAGATCTGTCTGGTCGCCCTCGCTGGCCAACTGGAATGCTTTTTGGAGAGCTGGTGCCATCCCCCTCTCCGAGTGTGTATGGAGAGGGGCTGAGGGTAGTTGGAAGGTTGTTGTCGTTCCTAACGCATTTTATAGTCGTGGGAAATGGCGGCCTCACATAGTTGTCCTTTAAAGTCTAGCTCCAAGGTGAACTCCAGGTCACGCTTTAATATAAAATAAGAACATTTTTAAATGAATTCATTAAGAAATAATTGGCAGAAGATATTTCTGCCACTCACTTGGTATAAAGTAGCCAACAAAATAAAAAAAGCACTTTAAAGGTATTTAAATGCAGTGTTTCAGGGGCAAATACTGTACTTTTTAACTCACATGTATTTGAGAGCTGTAGGTTCTTGTTATGTTAAAAAATAATGAAGATGTTACATTTAAAACTAACTCTGCCAGAAATTTAAAGCAAGACTATTGAGAATTTTGTGGCTATTTTTCGAGTCTTACCACATTCTTCTCATTGGGCCTGACAGTGACACTGCCAAAGATCTCCTCCCCCTTCTTGACAGTTAAGTAGTCCTCCAAGTAAAACACTGTCTGCTTCCAGTGTGTGCTGGCAGCATCAGGAGCTGAGGTAGAGGACAGGAGGAACACATGTGATACAAGGAATGAAAAGGAAAGAAGATACGATGTAAGGAGGTTAAAGATGAAAAGTGTAAAGCAGGAAGGAGATGCAGCAAAGAACAGGAAAGAGAAGTTAAGGGCAGTGTGAGAAATAATCAAATTTACAAAATGTGTCTGTTCCAATGGGCACTCAGTTTCCTTGGGCATGTTAATATGGGAGAAATTTAAACCGAAAAAGCAGCTGAAGCTCACTCAGGAGAGAACTCCGTCAGTGATGCTCAGCCTCAGGCCCAACAGACTCAGCCAAACATAGAACCACCTCTACACAACATTATGTAAGCACTGGATGCATGAATGTATTAACATAAGCTTACATAACAGCTTAGCAACTCTCTCCCGACACCACGTTACCTGAAGCGCTCAGTGATTCCGTCGCAAACACCGGGTTCGCTCATGTAACACCAGCAAAGTGGAGTCAAGAGCTAAGATGCTAAAGTGCGGTAGCTTCCATTTTAAGGACATTGATGTACTGCTTCAAAATGCTTGTGCTTAAAGATGCATTCATTCATTCAACCATTATTTAAACTCGAGAGATCATTGAGGAGCAACCCTCATTTAAAATGTTATTGAGTCAAATTACAAAGAACAGAATAACCACAGAAAACCCCATCATAAGAAAAATAGAAAGACAATAAAACTTGAAATTAATTAAAGGTCCCATGACATGGTGCTGTTTGGATGCTTTCATATAGACCTTAGTGGTCCCCTAATACTGTATCTGAAATCTTTTTCCCGTAATTCAGCCTTGGTGCAGAATTACAGCCACTAGAGCCAGTCCCACAATGAGCTTTCCTTAGTATGTGCCATTTCTGTGTCTGTAGCTATTGAGGAGGGGGGTCAAGGTGAAGGGTGGGGGTGTGGCCTTGACCAACTGCCACTTTGCTCGTTTGAATGATGTCTCTCTCTCTCTCATGGGTGGGCCAAATTCTCTGGGCGGGCAAAGCAGAGAAAGAGGAGGTAACCTTGCTCCTTATGTCCTCATAAGGAGAAGATTCCAGATCGGCCCATCTGAGCTTTCATTTTCTCAAAGGCAGAGCAGGATACCCAGGGCTCGGTTCACACCTATCACCATTTCTAGCCGCAGGGGGACCGCATATTAATGTTAAAAAACCTCATAAAGTGAAATTTTCATGCCATGGGACCTTTTAAGATAAAAAATAAATTAGGATAATATGGATGCAAAAGAAAGTACAATTATGTCAAGCAATTACAAGTAGAAGTTTGCAGGTTTAAAACCAGATTTCTAAATTGTCCAAAAAGCAAAATTGAGTTGATTTTTAAGGAAGTGTTGTAATTTGGTGCACTAAAGTTCCAAAAAGTCCCAGAGACATTTGTGCCTTTGGGATTTCTGCCTCGCTGAACCATTTTCAGCCGTTTTACAAGTACCATTCCTTTGGCCAAAAAGTAGTTCCAATCAAATCTGATCACAACATGTTCTACAAATTAAAGAGAAACAGGGAAAAAGGTTTCTGAAAAGAAGAACTGCTGCATATTACCTTTTCTCCTTTAAATGTCATTCACCCATGTCTTTTTGTTGTATGCTTTGCCATTCATGGATACACACATTATGTAGAGCAGCATAATGAATGTCCATATTTTATATTTCTTTGTGGTATACAATAGATACCATAGTGCCTGGCAACACTGCTGTTGTTTTCTTTAGTTGTTATTGACATAAAAAAGATCTTCTTATAAAAATCCAAGTATCAATTTGCCTGTCTGACTTCTTCTGAAACCTACAGGTTAAGAGTTTTGTCAAAAAATAATCCTCTCCTTCTCTTGAGGCTCCACAGATCAGTTGGATAGAAGACTGCTTTGGAATTGATTGAATTACATTTGGCTCAACCAGAAGGTTGAACCATAGAATCATAAACAAGTTGCCTTCACCTCCATTGTATTAGGGTGGAGGCAGAAATCTCACAGATATCTCATAATGTGGCCCAACACAACTAACTGTGTGGCTAGATACCACTAGGAGTAAGTGAGATAAAAAAAAAAAAAATTCTTGTGGGTGAACAGACACTACTCACCAGTGGAGAAGCCAGTCTTCTTGTGACACTTGGTGAACTCGATGTTAAAATAGGTGACCAGAGCATGGACGTAATCGTTGCGCTGGATCTGCAGACAGAAGGCTGAGGTGAAGGACAGGTCCTCTGGCTTCACAGTGTAGATGTCCACTTCCTGCAAAAGAAAAAGGCAACCAATTATTTCTGCTTTCATGAGATCTCTGTGCTTTTCAATTCATGAAATATCATGTCACAGCCAAACAGCACACCGTGTAAAAGCACAGACACACACAAGTTGTCACCCCCACTTGTCATTTTTCACACACGCAGTACATGTATAATGTCAATTCTTGCTTGATTATTCAACATAATTTTTCTGTGCGTGTGTGTGTGTGTGTGAAAGCCCACAGGTTGAATCACGGCTGGCAAACGAAGCCTGCTCACAGTACACATGCTGTGTGGGTGTCCTCTCTCAAGTCCACGAGGGAGGGAGGCTGTGTGTGTCTGTGTTTCTGTGTGTTCACTCGTGTCTAAATCAAGCACTGCCTTATGATTATGGCCACAAATTTAAGTATCACATGTTGTTACCTGGTAGGCATCACTTTGGCTCCAAAATAGGAGTGCAGCCGGTCATCCATGTAGATAATGTATTTAACGGGGGGGCGGGGAAAGAAATGAGGGGGGGAAGGGGGGTTAGAAAGCAACATGTTCATCTAACTGCCTATTGGGCCATGGATCACCTGTCCATGTGCCGTCAGCATGACAGATTGTGATTTAACACCTCTGTCCTTTCCAATGATACCAGGCCAGTATCATATACAGCTTATTGTGGAAGGAGAGAGAAAAAAGTCCCTTGGAGCAACTTTGTAATTTTAGTGTGGGAGGAATGAGTGGCAGTTTGAATTAAGACTGGGTGGAGTGGCTGGCAGCGGGGAGGAGGGGGTGGACAAGCCCTGAACACATACATATGAAAGACATAGAGACAGTAAGAATTCATTTTCAGACCAGCATGACTCTAACTAATAACCACCCTCCAACCTGACATATAAATCACCTTTTTGAACACAAAAGAAGGGCTGGTGCTTATACAAGTGATGGAGAGTCCATTGTATTCCCTCTGGTGATTCAATGCCTGCTCTTGTGTGACATTTCACCATCTCGCAGAGGTAGAGGGAGAGGGAGACGGAGACCTCCCCTGTTCACTCAAACTAGTGAGGCATGACATTGCTTAAATCCGAGGATGTGACAGGAGATGAAGGTTAAGAAGAGTTGATTAAGAAGGAAAGAGTGATCAATGAGACTACAACATTATAAAAGTAGAGAGAGGAATGAAGATATGGGATACTTGAAATGGAAAGCACATGATATAAAGCAGAGAGAAGGAACAGTGAAAGAGGAAAAGCGATTAAATGAAAGGTAGAGGGGACACACACCAAAGCTATCACTTCCCTGAATGCTCTCATCCTCTGTTCATTTGTGAGATGAAAGACAAGCCACTGTTCAAGCAAGGAAACAGAGCTGCAGACTATTACAGCATCATCCCCAGAAACCTCTATTATTTTCTAGAAAATAGTCTCTTTGACTGTTCAGAGTCTCTGGGATTAATCACTGTCACAGATTTCTTTAAGGATGCATGTAGTTGGTGGCAGAACACAAAAGATGAAAAACTTTGCTTGTTGGGGTGTATACCTCAAACGTGCAGGTTTTTCAAGGCATAAAACAATGGCGTTAAAGACAAATGCTACAGGTATACACCTTCACCAAGCATGTATTGGTACACCTGTAATGTTGTTGGTGTTGGGGTGGCAGAAGTTCAGTCTGTAGGAAGTCGGACCAAATTATGCTGGTGGACTGGTAGCTGGAGAGGTTCCAGTTCACCTCCTGGGCACTGCCAAGGTGCTCTTGAGCAAGGCACCAAACCCCCAACTGCTCGGGGCGCCTGTCCATCGACAGCTGCAGCCCCCTCACTCTGACATTTCTCCATTAGTGCATGTATAGTATAGGTACTGAGCATTTGTGTGTATTTCAGGCCTGTATTGTGTATTCTAACAACAGAGTGATAACATTTTAATTTCCCTTGTGGGATTGATAAAGTATAAATTATTATTATTATTATTATTATTATTATTATTATTATAGACTAACCTTTAGGAGGCAGGCGGTAGACACCACCTGCTTGGGATCTACCACATCCACCAGAGGCTCTTTGATGGCCACATTGCGAATGCAGCTCATGTCGAATCCATACACGTTTTCCCACCCTGTGCATACACAATGAATAGACATGCACACAGTATGTGATTTCTGGGTTTCTGCTTTCTGAATTTTTCATACACTTGCAAAGCTCTGTTCTCTCTGTTCCTGCCAAGCTGTCAGCACACAAAAAAGGTAGGAGAGAAAATAAAACAAAGCATTTAACCCTGCCACGAAAAAAATCCTGCACTCACGCTGTCTTTCTGTCTATCCAGCCCCTATGTGGAGATAGACAAGTCCCCCCTGAAAATAGACTCCAGCCTCCTCCAACCTCCTCCAACCTCCTCCACCATGTCTGGCAGGCTTTTTTTATTATAATTTGGGCTGAAAACACACCAAGCAGGCTTTCCCTCCCCCATTCCCCCTGTCCCTCCACTCCACCTCAGTTTGTCAGAGGGCCAAACGCTGAATCTGAACGATGAGAAGGTGGAATATGCCACCGACGCAAACTAAAAATAAGAGCGCGAGGGTTTGGGTAGACTGAATTCTTTGGGATTCATGTGAAAGCATGAACTTTAATGTGCATGAGTAGATGTAATAGAACAGAGAAGGCCACCTGTGCAGCAAAAGGAAACCCAGTAGGAGTTATTTCCCCAGATTCAATGCTTAAGTAAGTACTACAAGTGTGAATGCAACCTTTAATATTGGCGCTTTGATCTAGATCGCAATGTTAAGCTCAGCCCTCCTGCTGTGAGAGCTATTTGAACACATGGAGTGAGCAGAGAATGTACTGCAGGATAAAGGCACCTCACTGGTGTAAATACTGTTGGTTAATAAATACTTTTATATATATATATATATATATATATATATATATATATTTTTATATATATATTTTTTTATATATTTTTTTTTTTTTTTTTTTTTTTTTTTTTAATAACAAGCCATTTGTACATATAATTTGGGCTAAAAAAAAAGTATCTGTTGTATATCTTTTTAGCTAGAGTTAACTCAGCTTGCTTGACCAGACATTTCAACCACCACCAAAATCCAATATGTTCACACTTCAAACACAAACCTTAAGGGTTATTGTGGTGGAGAAACTCTTTATTTTTATTATTAAAAACTGCAGATCTGATGGCACGTTCAAATGTGACAAACACACAACCTTTTACATTTACATGACTTTTTCATTTCTCACAATCTGCAGTATTACATCAGACAACTTTGATAAAGAAAGCCTGGTTAGAAAGTGGAACCACACGATTGTTATTTCTAATTGGACTTTGATTTGATTTCACCTGCACAGTGGTCATTAATAATGCACTGCACAGCTGAGAGGGAGACAGAGAGAGACAAAACGTGAAAGCAAAAGAGAAAAGAAAGCTTCCATCATTACTCACAATGAATCTTGAAGTCCTTGTACTGCCTGTCTTCGATGGCCACCACATAGAGAGCTGCTCTGTCAGGGAACATCAGGCCTCCAGGTTTCTGAATGCAATAAGAAGCTTCAGGTATTAATACACACACACACACAGGCCATCCATCACCTTTATTGTTCACACACCTGGCATGTAATATAAGATCACATGTGCTGAGTTTAAAGCCTGCAGGCAGCTACTGAGGATAGAAACCAAATCATTCATGTATGACCTCAGCATCTGGGCGGCAGACACATGCACACAAGCGTACTGGAAATCCTCTACTTCATCATTGTCTGGTGTGTTTATGTGTCAAAAGCCTTATGTGTCCAGCAAGCTACTCGCACACTAAGCCCAGCTTTCCCCAAGCCTCCAGCAGCACCATCATACCAGCCATTTGTCCCTGGCGAAGATGACGGTGTTGAGCATGGACTCGTAGAACAGGCAATAGCCCATCCACTCTGAGATTATGATGTCCACTTTCTCCACAGGCAGCTCCACTTCCTCCACCTTGCCCTTGAAGATGGTAATGACTGCGGTGTGGAGAGAGCCACAAAAATAGCAGGCAGCAAATTACTTCACGGCATCGTCATCACAATAACTCTATTCTCGGATGATGAGATTGTTTTTATGCTTTGGGATTTCTGTAAATTAGTACTTCTTAATTACTCTGCTCATCGTATGCCTCAGTGCTTTATGCATGAATTTGTCTTGTTTTCTGTTTTTCTATACTGGCCTCTTTGACCAATGATATGAAGATACTAGGGGATATATTTTAAAAAGGGAAACAGCCATAAAGGGTTATTATTGACATTTGGGTTTTAATTCTTTTATGACTTATTATGCCATCATCTTAAAATACCTGAAATGTAAATATAAAAGATGAAACAAAAACCAGCCTGATAACAAATGTGCAGGTTATGAAACCCACCATCTGTCGCCAGTCCTCCATCTGTGAAGTTCAGGGTGGGATTTTACAATGGTAATCAGCACCAATGAGGGGTTTGTGATTGATGGCAGGAATTATGGTTATTTGACATCAGAGGCGAGCTGCCAGTTAACCATCAGAACTGTGACTAATATTGTCGAGTGTGACGGTAATGATGGAAATATGCTGATTTTTCACGCTGCTTCTAATCCGGAGAATCCGTCATTGCACTGTTCTGCATTCAGACAGATGGAATATAAGGAATATAGTAGTAATGGAAAACCACTTTGACTTACCATTGTGCAGGTGATTTGACTTGATAATCTTCTCAGAATATTCGGAAATGCTTGAACATTCAATCTGTAGGCACAAGGAAAAAAAACCACAGATGTGGTGTCTTCTGAACAAGAAAATGTTTGCTGAAATTACTACATTGTTTCTAAGTTACATAGGCACTTTGTCATTTTAATAATTCATAAGATATGTGTTATATTCCTTAGTTGGAAAGAAAATAATGATTTCTTCGCCAATGGATGTGATCTGCAATGGTGTTAGCTAGCATTTTCCCTCCCATATACAGTAGGTTAACCTTTGGGGTAATATCGAAAGGGCAAATTTAATCAAATCCTGCCAATCCATCCAAACACTAATGTCCCTAATCGCTTATCTCAGACCCTGTGCCCCATGACAACTAATACATCATTTTGCTCTCCCATCCATAAGTGTAATACAGTATATGAATCATACATACTGTTGGAGACACTGCCGGCAATGTATGACCTGTGACGAGTGGAGCCAGATGTCTCTTACTGTGTGTGTGTGTGTGTAAGATTGTTTGAGAGAGATCAACAATTTCTCCACAGAACACAAGAAACTAGCCCTTAAGAGGAATTCTAAAAAAAAGGCAGTGTATGTGTTTGATATGGAGAAGGAACGGCCATGGTTGAGAGATAATGTGACAGCAGAGCCAGATATATTCATTTGGACAGTGAAAGGGTGTGGGGCTTTTTTGTCTCCCATAAATATTTAATAGCAGAAACTGTTGGATGATTCTAATGGAGAATATAAACTGTGGAGTATTTGTTCGTGGTCAAAGGGTGTATCTATCTGTCTCACCCCATACACGTGTTTGGCGCCGGCATTGGCAGCAAACATACAGAGGATCCCTGTGCCACTACCAACGTCCAGGACGATTTTATCTTTGAACACATGCTTGTTGTGGTACATGGCGTTCCGGTAGGTCAGCGTCCGCACCTCGTCTTTCAGCATCTCCTGTTTAAATTAGAGATAAAACGGAGAGGTCATAGCTGTGATACATACAGTACAGTACAGTCTTGAATAACATGCAAACCACTACAGCTTCTATACTGAACTGGTATAGACAACCTGAAGAATAGTGGGATTCATACAAATGCTCAAAGGAATACTAAACACATAATGTTACATAATGAACATACAAATGTGTATAAATTATGCTAAAGAGTAATTTCCTCAGCATATGAATACATCATTTCTTCATGTATAATGAGGAAGAAGAGGCAGTATTTAGGCCAAAAGCCTCTGTGGCAGTGGCAGTGCTTCTTGAAATAGACAGGAGTACAACACAAAGTCTTTGGGGACGGCCTGATATCCATCTCCCTGAGCCCATTCACACATCCCACTTTCCGCCTTCCTCGCTTTGCGCTCCTCTAATCAGGACACTCTCTTTGTCTGCAAGCAGACAAAAACCTGACCCATATGCTAAATATGGGAACTATTAAAAAAGGTCTATATGTCCCCAAACTTTTCCACCACCACTCCTTTACAGATCAAAGACATTAGCTAGGGTATAGCTCTGCAATTATATTTAGCAATTCACTGGCTGTAAAAGACAGACATAGATTCTTTTAATTTATGGAATACTGAACATGGACTATTATCTATTTAAGATGTTGGCGGAAAGTTTTCTCTGAGGTTTATGTTTAGAGTTTATTCTAATTTGGGGGAATTTTTTTTGTTGCATTTTGATATTGGAATAAAGGGAATTTCTAACTAGAAGTGCTTTAAGGATCTTTAAACGGCTTCTGAGAGATGTTTGTGTCATCATGGTTTTTTTGCCGTTTGGTTTCATACAGTTTAAACTCGTGTTTGAAAGTGCTTGAGGACTGAGGACTCCTCTTTGCTTGTATTTGTACTTTGTCTGGATCTTTTTTTTGTTGTTTCTACTTTCTAGCAGTTGTTTGGGCTTTTGTAATGTTACTTTGCAATTGATTTTCTGATCCAGTGAACCGAGACTTTGGAATCAAGTGTCTGTAAGGAATGGTTTCTTAGTTATGGATAAAATATAATACAATCTTCTATGCCAGAAAGTGGATTTGGACCACAACCAAAATCAAAGCCTATCAGTCCATGTAATTAAATCAGCAGAGGTGTTTGACACATCCTGCAGACAGAAAGCCAGACTAACAGGGTTGAAATTCTTTGGCAAGTTACGGAGCATCAGCATAGACATCTGGTCTCATTCTTTTACCCTGGTCTTACATACCGAGCTGCCATTTGTCAGCCTGGCGTGCCTACCTCATGGATGCCAAAGTGGGCATAAGAGTCGAAATAATAGTCCCGTGATGTCATTTCCTCCGGGCTGATGAACTTGGCAATCTTTCCTCGACCGGGACAGGTGGCCAGGGCTGCTACATGAGGCGTATGGGGGACGCAGGGCACATGGTGGGTAGTAGGCACTGGTTTAGGCAGTGGGGAGGGCTGGGCAGACTGAGAGAGTGGGGATGTGACAGGCTGTTGCCGCTGTTAAGGAGGAAGAAAGAAAGCAAGAAAGGGGAAGAGTTTGTATCAGCATTTAGAAATTACACACAAGAATGAGTGAAAAAGCAAAGGGTTTGAGGAGTGGGTGTCCAGTCATATTGAGTGAGCGCCTATAGGTTAATATTGGGCTGATAGAGGCAGAGTCAATTGATTGCAAAGGGATTCATATAATAAGCAGCCAAGAATTCACACATATAGTCTTCGACATTATAACAGACAGGAAACTCAGAGAAGAGCCGGTAAAAGATGCAGGTTCCGCTTCAGCACCAAGGACAGCGAACACAGACACGTTCAATACGGCCACGCATCCAAAAATCACTGCAATAACGGCCAACCTTCTGCATGCATTATCACAAGGCTACTAATGCAATTACAGCGGTCTACAATGATCACACACAAGATCTGCAGGACACTGGGGAAATGCACTTTGCTTTGCTTGCACGCTATCATAGAGCAACATTGATTATAAATGTGATTACGATGATAATAAGAAAAACAAAGACGCGTGCATAATAGTCAAGTCAAATATGATGTCACGATAAAAAATAAATAATAATAAGCATACTGAGAATGTCCCGGTCCCGTTATTGCCGGGTGCAGGACAACACAAGGTCCCTACCTCCGAGCTGTCCGCCTCCGCCATCTTCCGCCGTAGCAGCAAACAACGCGACGAATGCCTCAGTCCCATGAGAGCCGACGAGATTTAGGCTACAACTCTTTAAAGTGTGCGGAGGAGCTGAAATTTGAATAGAAACGTGTGGAAAAATAACACTAATCCACCGTGTATGTGGCTGGAATACACGTAAAGATGAAAGTCATAATAAGAAACGTGTTTGGTTTCACAGTTCCCACCAAATTAAATCCATTCCCCGGGAAAAGTTGTTGAATGGATTTGCGCGAGGGGAAACGTACAGTTATCCATACTATAAATGTGATACAGGTTGTTTTAGTGGCAGGGCTCAGGATGGCAGAGCCGTCTTTTACAGGTGCTACGACTAAAAGGTTGCAGGTTTGCAGCTTGTTTCCATCAACACCCGGGCGCCCCGTTTAGGTGTCCTCGTGCAAGACATTGAAGCCCTATATACCTGCACGCTCATTTTAAATCTCTGCGTAAGAGTGTCCGTAAAAAAAACGTTAAGTGTCACCCCCGACCAAAAACGCCTAGAAACCAAACTCCACAACTGAAATCGCTTCTTGTCTTCCACTTCTCTTTGAATCACTTGTCATGGTCTCTCAACGTTGGGAGTCGAATACTGGAATTCTTATCTTCGTGTGCGCTGTGGAAAATCCTTTGCGTATTCCCGAGGGGTTTCCCCGAGAGAAAGTTAAAAAGGGGTTCAACCTGTGAGAGTGACAGTGTACTGCCTTTGAGCTTCTTTGATGACATGAAAGGAATCGTGACAAAAATATATAACAATCTATAAATCTCTGCTTCCCAAGGACAGATGCGTCTTCACACACCAGACTTACCCACAGAAGCAGAAAGCGAGAGCTCTGGCAACCAATGAGCATCTCAGCCACTCGCTTATATAACAAAGGTGTTTTATATCTTGATTAAAAAGAAAAGAAAAAAAAAAACGTAGACCACCACGTTTTTTTGCCCATATGGAGGATGATATACTTCCTTTAATTATGACTAAATAAAATCCAGATTATGACATTTTCAGGTTCCGGTCACTGTACTGACCTTTTCAGGTGATACAATAATTCCAGAGCTTTAAAGACCTTTTTTAATTCATGTCGTATTCATTTTTACCTGAAGGGAGTTTAACAAGTGTGTATTTCAATGTATATCAAAGAGAGCTATTTGTGGTAGGCTATAAATAACTTGGTAACACTTTACTTGAAGGTATCTTCATAAGAGTGACAAGACACTGTCATGACACATGAACTCTAACCCTAACCCTAACCATAACTTGTCATGACAAAAACCGAATGACACTTACTGACAGAAGTTATGTCATAAACGTTTATGACCTGTTTATAATGTTTATGACACGTCCATGACAGTGTCATGTCAGTCTTATGTAGATACCGTCAGTGTAATGGATAACTTGAAGGAGACATTTTTGACAAAAGAAATAAAATAAAGAGGTTAAGAAAAGAACACAATTACATAGTTATTATTAAATCAATAAATAAAATTATTCAACTTAGTTTTCACTGCCACAGACAAAGTATATTAAAGGGTAAATTAACACCTCCATCCATCAATGGGAAAATAAATTAAATGGTTTTAGTAAAGTATGTATAAAAATAAGTAGAGCATTTGGCTAAGCAAATCCAGTGTAACTTAACCAGTACTATAAAGTATCTCTGAGTACATTAACTCAAGTACTGTACTCAAGTACAGTTTTGAGGTTGTTGTGTAACCCACTTTATTTGAGTATATCAATTTTAGGCTACTTTATATTCCAACAACTTTTCAGCTGGAAATGTGTACTCTACATGTATGCATCAGATTGTTATAGATTACCCAACAGTATGTTACGTTAAATTAGCTCCATTTCAATCAACTGCAACATTAAAGTACTGCTTATATATTAATGCAACAATAATAATGATCCAATTATATAATAATATAGCACAGACAGGGGCTATTTTGAATTACTTTGGATAATTGTGTGCATTAAGTGCATTATGATGTGAATACTTCTGTATTTTTACTACAACAACATTTTCAATGCAAGACTTTTATTTGTAATGGTATTGCTACGTTTATCAGTGCTTTTTGCCCCCAACGGCGCCTTCCTGGCAGCGTTGCCTGGAAGGCATTAGGATTAGGCACTGGTTATGGTTAGGATTAAGGTTAAGGTTAGGGTTGGGTGCTTTGAAGGCAGCGGTCGTCGCAGTGCTGCTTGGAAGGCAAAAAATCACCATTGAGCTATTGCTACTTGCTTTGCCCACAAATGAAGCTCAAGTGTGATTGGATATTCACACTAATGGCAGAAACATTCAGATTAGTAGTTTAAGTTTCCGTGCCATCATCAGTCGGAGGAAACATCGGCTTTAATTTGGGCCGATTTTACTTGTTGAATCGGCCAGTGGGCAGTCGGACGCAAAACCCTTATTGAAATGACGAGCGGGATGAGCGTGACGAACGGCTCTCAAAATCTGACGAAAATCTTTCAAACTGACTTTTGTCAATCACAAAAAACAGACAGATTCAGCAACTGCATACTCTTTTTGTAAAATACAAGATCATATTCCGAACGAGCCGTCAATTATGATCAGGCTTTGAAATTCGGGAGAAGCCAGACCCATATGACGAGTTCGTCATTTCTGGTTTTCATTTTTTGGGCGACAGTGCAGATTAGCGCCTCTTGCTGTTATGGAGACGTATTACTCTTGCGCACGCGCAGAATGTACGCTAAAGTCGGCGTCGCTTCGGTGTGTTCTGAGGCACTTTTTGGATCGACGGGAGCCAAATGATCAGTCAGACTGACTTTTCTGTCGACGGTCGGACATCGGGTTGGTTTAAGCCAAGGACACCTGAACTGAGAGAGAGACAGATCAGGGACTCCCTAATATTGTATAAAATTGAGTTGCACATTAAGCTGTGCCTACACTTACATGTGGGTTGCCTAAAGACTTTATATATACCTTTTTTAGTGCAAAGAATACAAAGTTATTCAAATAAAAATTTTTTTTTTAAATGTGGCACAGTAACGTTAGATCTTTAGACGTAACCATATTGGTGGATGACTACCTTATGCTAGTAAGCCTATCATCAATGTGTTTTTTCACAAATAGACTGATTTATATTTGCTTATAATAATAGGTTGGATTCTTGTTAAGACATTTTAATTTTCAAAAAAACTTTAAAAAACTTTTTTTAAATTACAATAATTTTGTGTGTGTCCCTGCAGTAACTCTGAGGACCCCCTAGGGGTCCTGGACCCCCTGTTGAAGCTCTCTGTCGTAGAGTATTGAAAGCTTGTTGAAACTGCATCATTAGCTGCTAATTGCAAAACACCAGTTGTGTCATCACAGATTGGGGTATGGCTCTAGGTACAACATGCTTGCACTTTAAACCCATAGAAAGCATCACGATTGACCATTTTAAGACTTTTTTCCCCCAGGAATCTTCCAATATTTACTTTCTTGCCCTCAAATTCTCCCTTCTACTTCCATTGTGGAGAAAATGTACTCATATTTGACATCAACCTCGTGTAGGGCCAACCTTAAAATATGCAAGTGTATTAATGTCATTTTAAATTCACACAATATAATAAATGTATATCCACACAGAATGGAAAATCTCTCCAAAAATATCTTCGACTTCAGGATGTTTGATTTCCATTCTCTATAGCATACTGTCTGCATATCATCATCATTATCATCAACTTTATTGCCAGACTCAAAGTCCATTCAGAAAACACAGACATGACATACAACATACATTAAAAAGAAAAAGATAAACATATTGTATACATAGAACTAAAAACAAAAGAAACAACATAGTTACCTCTTTCATTACTTACTTGATCACTTGTTTCATGCTGTATCAAAAGATTCAATAGTAACCTACTCTGGAAAACATCAAGAGACATTTGTCACTAAAGAAAAATGGGCTTGTGTCCCATTAATGGAATCCAAACACACCGGGTGTTAGTCATAGTTATGGATGAGCTCCATCAGTGGTGCTAAAGAACATCAGCCCTCGCATCTCACTTGAGTATAATGTGTGCTTTCACTCTATTACACACACACACACACACACACACACACACACACACACACACACACACACACACACACACACACACACACACACACACACACACACACACACACACACACACACACACAAGTGTGTGGGCAGGAGAACATAGGCAGTAATCAGGAGTGAATGCAATGGGCATTTGATTGACTTACAAATCTTACCAAAAAAAAAATGGCAATGTATTTTAGTATGGTAGAACTTCTACAGGCAAGAGTTCAAATGTTTTACAAATGGGAGTTTAATATAGTTTGTAATTTTCCATCTGATAAATCATAGTCAGGGTAGTGGCTATAAACAGTATGGCTGGATTCAAAGGGCCAAGGAGATCTGTGTGATGTGATTTTGCAGGAAAATTACAATTTAACAATCACTGACAAAATGCTTTGTTTTGTCTTATCCAAGTAACATTAAATTATATCCCCATTATAATACAAGATCTGACAAAATTACTGTGTAACATTAGAATCAGTAGTTTACATTTGCACATTTACAGTAAAGTAGAACCTGTAGATAAAGAGGTCAGTAGATTACCAATATAACATTTAGTTTTCACTAAACCTGCTTTCTGAAACGGACCCCTGTTAAGTGTGTAAAAAGAGACCAATGTTCATTTTTCCGTGGTCTTTAAAGAAAGAACAAACTCAGTGTGTTTGAGGAACAGGGGTTATGATGATCGGGGCAGAGTTTGTTCCATTTGCGTTGCCTTGAGTGCAGAAGTATGGATACAGTTTCTCTGTAAAGTGGCAGCCAGTGAAAGAATAAATATCTGATTTAGAATTCACATTGTAGAAAGAAACCACTCCCTTAATATAGTCCACAAAGACGCCCACCTTCTCAAGCTTTTCTTTTAGTGTGATTTTAACTGTTGGTTTTGGGTATGCATAACATATACTGTCCTTAAGCCCAATGGTCCAGTAACCATTTTTAACTGACACAGCTATATCCTCCTTTCTATCAACAGACTCTCTAACTACTCCAAGAAACCAGTCAGTCTTTCCTTTCACTTGCACTTCATAGTAAAACTTCCCTGTTGTGAATCCCTCCTTTGCCAAAACTTCTGGATACACTTCAAATCTCTTTGGGCTGTCGGGAAGATTCTGTTCTGTGTCTACATCTTTCACCTGTTTTCCATCCTGGCTTATGACAAGTGAGCAAAATGATGTGTCAGGGTCAAAGGTCAAGTCCACTGCATGTTCTCTCATTTTTTTCATTTTGATCTCAGGAAGCTCTTCCATTATTTCATCAACTTTCTGTTTCAGCTGCGTCACAGCTCCTCTCACTGCCTTGAAAGACAGATCGCTGTGAACACCAATCTTGGCCCAGTCCTTGTTTAAAGGAGAGCACAAGGTTGGGAAGCTCTGGAGAAAATGGTGGTGATCCTCAGAACGTGACAGCTGCTCCAGCTGGGTGCTTCTGCTCTCGAGCTCAGCGATCTCCATCCTCAGTTCTGTGAGAAAACCTTCAGCCTTTTGCTTTGTTGCTCTGTACCTCTCCTCAATCACCTCAGCAAGCTCGGCCTGGCTTCTCTGGAAGGAGCGGATCAAGTCAGTGAAGACCTGCTCACTGGTTTCTTTCTCTTTCTCAGCTTCTCTCTGGCTGACGTCAACGGAGTTTTCAATCTCAGCTATTTTCTTGGACCGTGATTTTATCGTCTGTTGGATATTTGCCATGGTCTCATCTTTTATTGCCATCATTGCTTCATATTCTTCCTCAAGTGGGACAACGTTGTGACTCTTGTGATCGGTTTTGAAACACAAGACACAGATACAGGCCTGTTCAGTCCTGCAGTACAGTTCTGTTGTCTTGTTGTGCGTCTTGCACATTCTGTCATCAAGATTCTTCACAGGGTCTAATAATGTGTGGCCTTTGAGAGCAGCAACTCTCTGATGTGGCTCAAGGTGCATTTCACAGAAAGACACTAGACACGTCTGGCAAGATTTAACAGCATTTAGCTTCATCTCAGAGCAGATGTCACAAAGAACGTCTGCTGATCCAGGGAGATGTGGGTCTGGAGTTGAGGCTTTGATTCGAACTAATGTCTTAAACTCAGCAGCTAACTCAGACATGACAGTGTTGACTTGGAGTTCAGGTCTTGGAGAAAACGGCGTTTTGCATAAAGGACACTGGTAAATGTCACACCCGTCCCAATACGTATGAATACATGTATTACAGAAATTGTGTCCACAGGGTGTTGAGACTGGCTCAGTGAACACATCCAGACAGACAGAACACAGGAACTTCTCCTCTGACAGCAGACAGCTGGCAGTCGCCATATCTGGACAAAGTAAGTAAAAAGTAAGTAGTAAAAAATACAATAAAGTAAGTAAAAATACAATTACAACACATACACTTCAGGTCAATGGGCAAAATGATCTGTTGAAACTTTATATTTTATGATATGTGTGCCAGGAAACACATAAAGGAAAGAGAGCAGTTGAAATATTGTCTTTCTTACCTGTAAAGTAGCACGTTTTAAAAGCAGCTAAGCAGAAAAGTCAAAATAAACTACACTTTGGAAATTGTTTCCTCGTCTATTTGAGTTTCGTTTCAGGACAATGACGTTGTTAGAGGCTCCTCCCCTGCTCCATCACCATAGCCTAGTACTTCCTGGTCAAATTTAACTCTTTCAACTCCACTCACAAACGTATATCTTTGCATTTTAAAAAACAATATATCAAGACTATAATTCATGAATATACAAGTTAGCTATAGCTTTAGTTAAAATATATAACTTTGGGTGATAACTGGCACTAAAAGAAAATAGTGAGTGTATAGTTAACTTGATCTACAGGAGACTATTTCATCTCAACTCTCATCTTATTTCATGAAGAGAGTTGTTCTATTTCTACTTGTTACACACACATACACTTAAAAGTTGTTTAAATGTTTTACAGCTATGATTTTAATATTGTGACAGAGCTTTTAGGTAGAAATGACACAGGGAAATCAGTCTAGATGTGTAGTTTATGTAGGCTCCCTTTACAAATTCACACAAGCTCTTCATTTCAAACCACTGTGAATTTCAAAGAACCAGCAAAATGAAGAATGTATACGCACTGGTCTTTTCTTTCTTAGTACCACCCCCCTTCTGTAATTCTCCCTATGATAAATCAGTGCTATGGCTGTATACACAGTATGTCTTGATTCGAGAGGAGAATGTTACACTATTACATATAAAAAAAAACATTTAAATGTTACAGAGGCCATTTACAATATAACATTTGAAAGTTTCCGTTAACACTTTAAGCAGATCTGTTAAGTGTGTAAAAAGAGACCAATGTTCATTTTTCCGTGGTCTTTAAAGAAAGAACAAACTCAGTGTGTTTGAGGAACAGCAGTTATGATGATCGGGGCAGAGTTTGTTCCATTTGCGTTGCCTTGAGTGCAGAAGTATGGATACAGTTTCTCTGTAAAGTGGCAGCCAGTGAAAGAATAGATATCTGATTTAGAATTCACATTGTAGAAAGAAACCACTCCCTTAATATAGTCCACAAAGACACACACCTTCTCAAGCTTTTCTTTTAGTGTGATTTTAACACTTGCTTTTGGGTATGCATAATCCTCAAGCCCAATGGTCCAGTAACCATTTTTAACTGACAGAGCTATTTCCTCCTTTCTATCAACAGACTCTTTGACCACTCCAAGAATCCAGCCAGTATTTCCTTTCACTTGCACTTCATAGTGAAACTTCACTGTTGTGAATTCCTCCTTTGCCAAAATATCTGAAAACACTTTAAATCTCTTTGGGCTGTCGGGAAGATTCTGATCTGTGTCTACGTCTTTCACCTGTTTTCCATCCTGGCTTATGACAAGTGAGCAAAATGATGTGTCAGGGTCAAAGGTCAAGTCCACTGCATGTTCTCTCATTTTTTTCATTTTGATCTCAGGAAGCTCTTCCATTATTTCATCAACTTTCTGTTTCAGTTGCGTCACAGCTCCTCTCACTGCCTTGAAAGACAGATCGCTGTGAACACCAATCTTGGCCCAGTCCTTGTTTAAAGGAGAGCACAAGGTTGGGAAGCTCTGAAGAAAATGGTGGTGATCCTCAGATCCTCAAGGTGCATTTCACAGAAAGACACTAGATACGTCTGGCAAGATTTAACAGCATTTAGCTTCATCTCAGAGCAGATGTCACAAAGAACGTCTGCTGATCCAGGGAGATGTGGGTCTGGAGTTGAGGCTTTGATTCAAACTAATGTCTTAAACTCAGCAGCTAACTCAGACATGACAGTGTTGACTTGGAGTTCAGGTCTTGGAGAAAATGGCGTTTTGCATAAAGGACACTGGTAAATGTCACACCCGTCCCAATACGTATGAATACATGCATTACAGAAATTGTGTCCACAGGGTGTTGAGACTGGCTCAGTGAACACATCCAGACAGACAGAACACAGGAACTTCTCCTCTGACAGCAGACAGCTGGCAGTCGCCATATCTGGTAGAAGAAGTAATGAGTAAAAATACAATTACAACTCATTCAATTCAATGGGCAGGATAATTTGTTTACATAAACTGTATATTTTATCATATGTACAGCAACAAACACCTAAAGGACAATTTAACTATATTATCTTTCTTACCTGTAAAGTAAGAAGCTGCCCAAAAAGAATCAAAGGAAACTACTCTGTGACAACTTGTCCGCCAGTCTACGTTTTCGTTTCAGCATGGTGACATTGGTAAGGGCCAATCATTACCTTCTTCTTCTTCTTCTTCTTGTTCTTTTTCTTATTCTTGTTGTGTGACTTCCCTTGCACATTTGTCAGCTATTGAATTTCCTTTGATAAGATAAGATATACTTTCTTGTCCCCGAAGGGAAATTTGTTTTGGACTCTGTCCGTTCCGCAGCTTTACAAAGATAACACAGAATACAGAAAATAAGCATCTCTAAACACATACTGTCATGCAACACACACATGCTTTCAAATACTAGGTACCTATATAGTAAGCACATTTGATTCCCTGCTGGTATCCAAACAGGTGTTATATTTAGTCCCATCTTTTGATTGTTTGCTGTATCTCTATTTAAGCATCTGGTCTGCTGTCTGAATTGCTATATGCTTCAAGCTGCTTCCCCGGCTCTGTCACTATACATTTCCTGGCAAAAAAAATAATTAAATAAATAAAAAATAGACTTCCTGCAACTCTATTCACAAGAGTATTGGTATCTGTAAAGTGAAAGAATATTAGAGCATCACTTAAGTCAATATGATTATCTTGTGGGAAAGATAATAATAATAATAATAATAATAATAATAATAATAATAATAATAATAATAATAATAATAATTGGGATATTTCTGTCTAGACCAAAGTGGTAGCAAACACTGACAGACTGACATCGCCATAATGCCATTGCTACTGCGGCTAAAAATCAGTAATAGTATAGGAGTAGCCAGAGCCATAGAGACTCTGGGAGTAGCTAATGTCAAGTACATGTCCTGTTCCACTCCTATATTACAAAAAGACTCCCTTGACTCTCCCCAGAAATCAAGTTGGCATCACCCCTAGTGTTTTCTTTTGTTCTTTGCATACATGGTTGTGTTCTGAGACCGGCCCAGGAGCTTTCACTTTGGCAAATTCCTGCTTCATCTCTAACAGGCCCTTGGTTCAGAAATTCTCTGGTTGTCCTTTAAGATTATTATTAGTTTATCTTGGCTTTTCCATCACACAAAAGTAGTAATAAGGATAGCACAGCCTCATAGTTCTCTATTTCTTTTCATAAGATTCCTGTAGTCTGTTATCTCTTTTGAAATGTTGTATCATCTGTGTGAATTGTGCTGTAGTTACCTTAGTCAAATTTTCATAACTTGTAAAACTGGAGCTGCACTCTCTTGGGAGAGGCCAGCCTGTCATGTGACTTCCAGTTGAGTCTGACCACAAGAGGTCAGGCACAACAAGGAGGAGCTGAGTGGCTCAAACTTTACCCATCTCCACTTTTGCAGGGCACTCCTGGAGTTTGAACCTCTGCTCCATACAAAAATATACAGATTTAACAATGGAAACATAATATGTAAAATGCTTAAAAACTGTTTTGATTCTCTGTGTAATTTAGTATCATTCATAATTCAATAAAAAAATGTCTGTCATGTAAGATGATTTTTCATCATTTTATAAAAAAACAGAAAAACTTTCTGTTTACCCATTATTTTCACACCTTCTAACTAACATCTTCTTCAATTCTCATCTTCTCTGTGCAAGATTTGCCACGGGACAAACACCCAGCTGTCTACCTAATGAGACAGGCTCAAATCCAAGCAAGCAGATGTTGAAACCTGGCAAATATAATGTGAAATTGAAATGAATGGATGCATAAGGCTGCGGTAGCATGTGCGCGTCTTTTTCTTGTACCTATTATTACACACATACCTCTTTTCTATCATACAATCACACATGCACACACCAATGCACATTGTTTGCTTTCTCCTTAGCCATTTTGACATGCATGCTCAGTCGAGCCCTTCTCCTACCCCCTGTGGGAGAAACCACTGGAGGGCCACATACTAACTACATCAGAATGAGACTGGACGCAGAGGCACTGGCTAGGCATGGACATGATCTGGTTTTTCTGGGAAACCACATTTCTGTTTGTTCTACCATGTGTCACCCATGCAAATATGAGGAAATGGAAAATGGACAGACTCCAAATTCCTATCCATAGAATGATGCTCTTCTGTACCTTTTATCATGTTTTGTTTGGATTGATGCTTACTAGGGAAAAGTTGACCTAATGGATGACATCCTCTGCTAAGTAATGTTGTTTTGGTAGACTGATTGTCGCCAGTCCAGGTGATCACTGCAGAGTTCCTCCCCCTGCAGCCACCATCTATTCCTAATGGCTTGCAAACTTATTGAATTACTGAGGTGGAAAAAGAGGCAAATGCATAGTGAAGAGTCTGTGGAGAGGAAGTCTTGCTCCGATGAAGAATCATGATTACATAAAGAAGGGGACAGGGGCCGTCTTTCAGTTATGTTATTTAGAAAATATTTATGGGCTTTGATGCATGAGTTCTTATTTCTAAATAGTGCAGTGTCTTTATTGCTTGTTGCCTTTTCATTTTTTTACTTGTCTTTTATCTCATAGATTTGTCTTGTGGGTTTTGTGTATAGCTGCATTTCTTTGGTGATTACACAACTCGTGAAAAAGTCGATCGAGCTCAATGTTGAAATACCACATTACCATGTCTTTGGGGTCACAGAGGCGCTCTGTTCTGTCATTTGGTAGTCTTCTTTATTTAATGAAGAGCAATTTGAAAATCAATTGTTAGTCGTACTGGCTTGATGGAATTCTTAATGAGATGTATCCATGTCAACAGTAAGGGGTTCAAACTGTATTCAACTATTTATTAGACATTCATTTATGTACAAACTTGACTTGCAAAAAAGCCTACACAGTTTGTTTACTGTAGTCTGTGCCCCCCCTCCCTCTTTATCTTTGTTTATTCATGTGCACCTCATTGAGAAATTCTTCAGGGGCTATGTGGTTACATTGTAACCAAGGCTATGCTGTTAATGGCACGGTGGTATTCAGCCTATCTCGTGTCCATTTCCTTCTCACTCCACATTGTGACCCTTTCAACAAGTTCACACTGTGCTGCCTTCAAGGACTGTCAGAAATATGAAAATAGTCATAGAATAAAAGTCAATAAACAAGTTATATATTTTACCTATGTAATAAACGTACACTACTGTTTGAGATTATTGTGTACATGGCCCGAAACAAATATATTTAATGCAAAATATATACTGTTGTCTCATTTATAACCCAAATTCTGCCTGGTCTCTTTGACTTGGTTCATTTCTATGAGTCTACTACCTTCGAGCAAACGGAGTGAAAAAGTATTGTTATGCTTCTAAACTTCGAAAATACGAGCTGCACTCAAAGGCAGTATCCGCACGAACCTGCTGTCGGACATCCTGAATGCAACAAGCTTGACTGGGAAAAAAACGCTCACTGCTTCTGGGCTGTACACTGTGATTTTACGGGAATAGCAACAGAACGAGTTTTTTTTTTATCATCACTAACGTTGGTCTGGTGAGTATGTGCTCGGCTATGAAACGAAAACGTTAGTTTGTCGATGTAACGGCAAGGTAAATGGTTAAACTGTATGTTGTGTATGACGTCCTATCATACACAACATACATGTGCTGGATGTTTTTTTTCTTCTCAGGATGCTCGAAGCTTGCACCCAATCCCGCAAAAGGGAGGCAAGAAAGTTTGTCATAAACCGTAAAGGATCTAGCTATATATGTGCCCGAGTCATGGGCTGCTTGCGACACCTGCAGTGGTCAAAGTCGTAACGTTAAGTGCTATAAAATCACTTTAACACGAGGTGCCTGTTAAAACGACTGTTTTTAAGCAGCAAATAATAATAACTGCAAGATATGTAACGTTAGGCTGTTAGCCTACTGCATGTTTGTTTACTAAGTGACGGATAAAACGTTGAGTGGTTCTGTTTTGTGCATTCATATTTAGCTAAGTTGCTATAGTGTGGCTGGTCACAGCTAGGTGACTTTATGTCAGGTGAGGACTGGGCATGGGCTAATACTGTAGCTGTCATGGTCACCTCAAGTATGTATTTGTGTGAAGTCCTGTATCTTAAAAAAAAGTCTTCCATAATGTCCACTTCACTCAAAATGCTATAGAAATAGGGCCGTAATCTGCACGGTTTCTGATTCTAGCAGTATGAAGCAATACGTTATAGCATAATATTTTAACCAAATGTAAACAATTTTTTTTATCACCTATCTGTCACTCACCTGCTTGGTTTTATGTGCTAAGGTCTGGAGATATCCATCTCTGAGGTTTCTGCTTTCAATCCTTCACAATAGTAGTTTCAAAGCATTGAAATACAATACTCCATAATAATCCACAGAATGCACTGAGAAGAACAGTATAATTGGAACTGCTTTTGTCTCGAAGAAATAATCCATGTGAAAACTGTTCACACTGAGGCACGATTATCCAGAGAAATGGGGGGAACTTTATGTAAATAGATGAAACTGTTGTTTTTTTTTTCTTCCTGAATCTGTGAACACCCCAAATAAAAGTCAATTCACTACCATTGTGCCTGGGCAGATGCAGTTTATCAAAACCTTGGTGAATAAAAGCAAAAATATTTTGCATGGCCAGGTGCCACCGTCAGCTTTCTATGTGTTGGCATTTTAAACTTTGGTGGATTTATGAGGACTATGGTTAACTGCTCCTCAGATCTCTGCAGGGTAAATCCAGACAGCTTGCTAGACTATCTGTCCAATCTGAGTTTTCTCTTGCACGACTAAAACAACTTTTGAACGTGCACATGTTCCACTTTGGCAAACAACCCTATTTACCTATCTGTCAGTGTCAGTATTTGTGTGTTTGCTGTGTTATGCTTTTATTCTGTTTCACTTCCCTTTTATGTCAGATAAGGGCTAAGGCATTTGAGTATTATCAGAAGGGAAACAATTCAATTATATTCTGACTTTACATTTCAAAATAAAAAAATCAAAGTCAGTAAGTAACACTTTGCGATTTGAATGTGATTAGCTAGTCAAATGTTTGGTGTGAAATTTGATTCAACATTTAACATTTATTCCTCTTTTCATTATTATATTTACTGTTTTGTCAAAAGATAAATGCTGGAATAATGTTACATATCACATATTGTTTAAATACATGTTGTATTTTCAGTGGATTTTTCATTTTCATACACTTTTTTTTATTTTAACATGATCGTAGAAGGTGCAATATGTAGCAAAAAAAAAAAAATCACAATCGAATCATCATCACAATATCTGAAAGAAAAATCAATTAGTTCAGCCCTATTGAACATTAATATGAAATTAACATTATACCGAAACAAATATTTACAATATAGCTGTTTACCATGAGAAAAAAGAGGCTGAATGGATTGAGTGCAGAATGTGCAAAACATATATAGTATGTACTGTATAGTATTTGGGGTTATATGAGGAGTCTACACATTTATATTTCACACTGTTTATTTCCCATTATCCTCTTCATGCATTGAAAAAAAAAATCTGCACTTTCAGAATTGAACTGGAGGAAGGAAGATGTCGGCGGCCTATAAAGACGACCAGGAGGACTGGCTGACAGTGTGTCTCAAGTACCTGCTCTTTGTTTTCAACTTTCTCTTCTGGGTAAGTGAGAGCTGTAAATGTTGCTCAATGGTGTATTTTGCCCCCAACGGTGACCACTGCCTCCAAGGCACCTAACCCTAACCTTAACTCTAACCATAACCAGTGCCTAATCCTAGTGCCTTCCAGGCAGCGCTGCCTGGAAAGAGCCGTTGGGGGCAAAAAACACAGATAAACGTAAATGTTGTCCTCTTTTTAAGTCATCTACACTTACTAACACCTTACAGGAAAATGCTTTACAATGGTCACACTTTGTCATGTATTCACTTGTGTTTAGTCCATAGACTGTTAATATTAATGGACAACGCATCCGGTTTGCCGAAGTGCTGAAAATGCGGTAGTGCCTTAAACCTGCATTCTATCTGAATTCCAGCAGGGGGCGACACGTGCGGTTGCAAAAGCAGTTTGGTTTCTGTAGAAGTCTATAAGAAAGTGACCCACTTCTCACTTAATTTATTACCTCAGTAAACATTGTCCTAATGAGTTTATGGTCTCAATCACTAGTTTTAAGTCTTCTGCAACAAAGAATGATGTTCATTTTTTGAATTATGGTCTCGTTGATTTTAAAATCGGCGATAAAGCAGGGGGTGTTTTAGGGCGTGGCTATGATGTGATTGCCAGTGAAAGTGTGTAACGTAACGTAGAGTGTAAGCAGCTCCTCCCTCTCTCCTCCCTCTCGTCTAAAATCGTCACATCCGCAACCAGGATGGCTGTGCCCGTAACGGCAAACTCGACTTCAGATAGCAGATCTCCACAAACCAATGGGTGACGTCACGTCACATGCGCTGGCTATTAATATTAATAGTCTATGGTCTAGTCTCAATGTGGTGCTCAAACAGCATTAAATAAGCTTTGCATTTAACCTCTTTTGGTTGCCAAATCATTGGTATAACATTGACTGGTCTCACAGTGACTGTAAATATCAATAAATCATAATTTTAATATTGAGGCAAGTACAGTGATAAGGGTAACATTTCACTTGATGTATTTTAGTGAAACGGCATACATAATTTAATGCTATAACACAGTAGAAAATGCTTCAATGTTCCTTTAAAACTGCAGACAGGGAGACGTTAAAGGGAAGGAGCAATGTGGAAATGGGGAGGGGATTAAGGAGAGTTCTGAGTGTGGAAAGACTGAGCTATGGACTTGGTCCAAAGTGAGTCATAGATTATTTAGGGCTTGTCGGTGTACAATGAGGAACAGTGTGTCAAACCAGCTCTCGGCACCACACTTTTGATACTGCAATTCACTGCTAAAAGGGTATGCTCTTACAGCTACTCTGTAGAGTGTCTGGGATCACTTTGAAACATTTTCAAAGTCTGAGGCAAAGAGAATATTGAGAGAGACAGAATAAAATAAAATTATATAAACCCATCCTAATATTGTGTTACTGTACATATTTGTGTATTGTGTTTTGTCTGAAGCTTTGGTAGCATCGTTATTGAAACTTTCATGCCAATAAAGCCCATCGAATTGAATTGAGCGATTATTTTCCTATTGCTCAATTATTAACAATTTACACAAAACAAATTTCACGTTTAACACTGCACTGTTCAAGTAAAATGAATTTGTAGTGCAACCTGAAGCCAGACGTAGGCTATCAATCCAACCACAAAATAAAGTCACTTTCAGGAGGAATACAAAAATAAAAACTTAAAGTAAACGGAGCAAGTGCAAAAAGAGTAGCCTGTATTTGCGTTTTTTTAGCAGTAGGTCAAATAATGAATAAGCTCTTGTTTAACATCTAAGCTCTTCTCCCTTTAATTTAACTTTAATTATTTGTATCTAAAGGCTGGTTAAGTACTGTAGGGAGGAGAAGTTGTCTTATCCACCACCCTCACGCCTGTGGCCTACTACTGTAACTGACCCGAAGACCAAAGTTTTCGAGGCGGGGACGGCATGACACAGGAGGCTCCAGGCTGCAGCCATACAGTCTCAAAGTTTTCCCAAACTTCTTAAGGAGGCCGGCGGGTCCTCTAACTCTTGTGGGTCGCCACCACTCGCCATACTCGTCCTTTCGTGCTGCTATCTCTGACTCACTCACTGGACCGTCGACCTGACAAAAAAACTGCATGTAGGCAGAGGAGCTCGGCTAGCTTCAGAGCTAAAGCGGGGCTACAGATTAGGTGTCCCTAGAACCTGCGTATCTAACAGTAGTTCGCATTACATTAGTTCCGCATTACATTAATGAATTTGCACGCAAGTTTTATTTATTTATTTTATTTAGTGACGCGTTGACGAAAATTATTTGTGTCGACGCATTTTGGAATCGTCCCAGCCCTAATTGAGAGAGAGAGAGAGAGAGCCTCAGGACACCCCCCAAACCATCCAGCCCAACCAAATTATCTGCAGACAAAAAGAGAAATACATCATCAAAGCAAAATGGATTGTTACTTAGCCGTAAACCGACAGTACACAGTAGCTGAATACTTGAGCACCAAACTGACCGCCACAGACAGACCTGGCTGCTCTGGAGAGAGAGCAACACTTCCTGCTTCAACGTAGCACATATACAGACATTAAAACAGAGTTCTTTAGGAAAATTAAATGTAAACTCCCAGATTTTGATACACTCTCTGACCAGACAAAAATGCAACATCTACTTGGAGAAAGTAGTGTCAGCGCTGTAGAAGCAGCGAGATATGTGTCACACGTAACAGCTGTAGTTCACCTCCTCACAGTTTCCTCTGCCTTCTCATTTAGTCCTCTACTTCACGTGTTTCTCATGTTGTTGTTTTTTTGTCTTTGTTTTCTTCCTTACATTTGACACTTTACTTTATATTAATATACTGTTTTCTTGTTTTTAAATGTGTATATATATTTTAGTTTACTCAACACTTTGGCAATATTGTTTTTTGAGAGAGAGAGAGAGAGAGAGAGAGAGAGAGAGAGAGAGAGAGAGAGAGAGAGAGAGAGAGAGAGAGAGAGAGAGAGAATTGTTGGCTTTTCACCTTCTAATATTTTTTATATTAACAAAGACCAGTATGCAAAAGATTTAGCTGGTCATCTTGCTTAATATCGAATCTATCCACTTTGATATTGATGCAGCGGATTGGATTCATGCATCTGTGCTGAATAGGATTGTTAAGGATTTGTGTTAAATAATTGGTTTTGATACTGGACTAGGATATGATAAATGTAAACTGCTTTGACATCTTCATGCCAAGGACAAGCCATAATAGTTTAAAACATTAGATATAGTTTTTTGCAAACTTGCAAATCTTACTTGTTATAAATAAAATAAATGTCCTAAATATGCTAATAGTTAGGAATAGTTGTCCCCCGCAGGCCCGTGTTTATCCAAGTGGTACTCCTCGCTTGGGCATGTGTTGTTTTGAGTAGTTTTTGGATCTTGCGTTTGACAGACATGGAATGGGAGGAAGAAGGGGAGAGACTCTCTGAGGCATTTCCTCTCCATCCGCTTTTGAAGCTGATGATAGAAACAGATCCTGGACGCCACCCTGAGTCTCTTATCTAGGGTTGTTTGTAAGGAAGTGGTCATTATGCCCTGACTTGACCTTTGAACCCCCCCCCCCACACACACACACACACACACACACACACACACACACACCCCCAACGCACAAGTATAAACATCGGGCCACTTACGTAGGCTACGGCGAAAGCTCTGCGTGGAGCCTACGCAGAACCATAAATCAAGCTTTATTCTTTATGCCTGGCCACTTCTCACTGTTTCTCTTTCTATTTCCTCTCTTTTCTTTCTTATGCCCCCTTTCACTCACCCACTGTCTTTTCATGTTGCAATTTGTGACTCATCTGAAAGCGTTGAACTCACTCCCTGTTTGTCGTTTCCTGCCCTGTAAAGTGCCTTAATTCTGTTTGTCTTTTATTTGTCTTTGTTTAGGAGTGAACTGACATGGCACAATCAGTGTGTCTTCCTTTCTCTGTTCAATTCAGCCATATCACCACTTTCTCCTTTTTATGACTCATACCTATTCACCGTGCTTTTATTGTGCCTTTATCATGTCTTTCCATCTTGTTTTCCTTCTCTGAAAGCTTTTGCTACACCCATATTAGTTGTAAATCTTTCCTTATCTTTATATTCTAATGTCGTTTTCACCCCACCGCCTCGGTTCTCTCTTCCTTTACAGGTGGGTGGAGTAGCTGTTTTGGGCGTAGGAGTCTGGACTCTGGTGGAGAAAAGCGACTACTTGAGTCTGCTGGCCTCCAGCACTTTTGCTGTGTCGGCATATATCCTCATCCTGGCCGGCGGCCTGGTGGTGGTTACGGGCTTCTTGGGGTGTTGTGCTGTCATCCGGGAGCAGAAGAGCTGTCTGTCCACGGTGAGACCGGGGACCCATGGAGGGTTGTTTTTACTGAGGTTGTTGTAAAGGTGTGGGGTAAATGGTATGTTATGTACATGTGATGACGGAATGTGAATTTTGACAGATTTGCAATAGTGCTTATTCAAAATCTTTACATTTGTGATGCCTTTACAGAAATATTATTTTGTTTGCACATATATTTGCATTTACACGTAACTATTTCGGTTAGGATGAGGATCAGCACCTCTAAATCTGAGGCCATGGTTCTCAGCAGGAAACCGATGGAATGCCTTCTCCAGGTAGGGAATGAGTCCTTACCCCAAGTGAAGGAGTTCAAGTACCTTGGGGTTTTGTTCGCGAGTGAGGGGACAATGGAGCGGGAGATTGTTCGAGAATCGGGCGCAGCGGGTGCGGTATTACATTCAATTTATCGCACCGTTGTGACGAAAAGAGAGCTGAGCCAGAAGGCAAAGCTCTCGATCTACCGGTCAGTTTTCATTCCTACCCTCACCTATGGTTATGAAGGCTGGGTCATGACCGAAAGAACGAGATCCAGGGTACAAGCGGCCGAAATGGGTTTCCTCAGGAGGGTGGCTGGCGTCTCCCTTAGGGATAGGGTGAGAAGATCAGTCATCTTATTATATATATGTCATCAAAAATACAAAGCAGAGTCGTTTGCTCTAAAATGCTAAGGGGCAGGTAACAGTTATTTCTTAAATACCCTGGAGAAAGTAGCTGCACTGCAACTGAACAGTGGCCAGCAACAGAAGACTGCAGTTTTACTGGGCTGCAGCTTTTATAACGGGGGTGTGGCAATTATTTAATATGCAGGGTTCTGCTGCACTGCTAGCAAAACGTGAACAAGTTTGTGTAAGGACTGCCAAGTAAACATAAAGCAGACGATGAAGCCACACCAAACACCACAACTTCCGAAACAAATACAAAAAAATATGTAGTGCTAGTGCCCTTTTATTTCTATGTTACAAAGTGTAAGCTGGTCGAAATAGCAGAGTTATAGCCACGCGAGCACGGTGTATGGTCGAGTGAGCGAGAGAATGACTGAAGAGAGCGAGCGGCGGTGAATCAGAGAAATAAAACGTTTTCGACGTTTTCATCAGTACTAGAAATGCAGCTTTAGCAGGTATCTCACTATCACTATCCTTAAAAATGCTACGAATGATATCCAGCTACAGCAACAAAATCCAGAAGTTATAACGGAAGTACAGAGAGTCGTTGATAGAGATGATTCACCTCTGTGTATCATCGTCTCGTCTCATTGGTGTAAAGTGGCAGGATGAGCATTGCAAGTAGCTGCAAGTTTCAACTCGTCTCGTCATGAATCTTTGGTCTGAACTCGCTATGAATATAATCTGCAAAAAAATAGGGTGAAAATACCCTAACAAGGCATTCGCACATGTGCTCCTAAATACATGTTAAAGTTCGCACACATCTATTCTTACTCGCAAATGCAAGTGGTGATCCACAGTTCAATCTAAGGAGCCTGATTTGACTACCAATTGTTGTCTCACCTCTGCACAACTACTACTACATAACCACTATGCAACGACATAACCTACATTCTCTCCCTGGTCTAAGGTCTATCTCTGGATGCTGACAAATGGCTCTGACAGGGACCTCATTATTTTACAGAGACAGGGCCCAGTGTGAGAGAGGCAGGCGGGAGGTTAACAGTCACTGCCTGCCGCAGGACTATTTATAGGTCTATCTACTGCTTGCAGTGGTAAAAAGGTAGATGTGTAGAGGATTCGGAGTCTGTGTTGCATTTTGGTTGAATACCAACTGCATTGATGTGCTATTTATAGTCTGTCTGTCTGTCTGTCTGTCTGTCTGTCGAAGAAGCGGTGAAGTTAGCATTTTGTGTGGGCAGCAGGCACACAGAGACTGAAGTGTTTTATTTTTAATACCGTGCAGGCTGTGTTTCTGCATGACATGATAACTGCAAAACGGAAGCCAACATTTGCTAAAGTGTCTTTTATATATTAATACAGTGAGATTGATTCCCCCCTGCGGCTGTTTGTTTTAGACAGTAGTTTGCCATCACTTGGTTTCCAAAGTCACGCAGGCTGGGTATTAGCATCTGTCTCTCCATAATGGTCTCAAGTGAAGCAGCGCTGTTGCTGCTGTCAAGCTGCTGTGTCCGCGACAGTTGGGCCTAATGAGTTGTATGTGTGTTTGCATTCCATGGCTGACCCATGCCTGTGTGGGGTATATGAACCAATATATGAACAGTCAAAAGTTGGTGCTTGTGTTAGTTTTAGCTGGGATGGTGTTTTGAAGTTAATTATGATACATAATATAACTTGTTTCAAGCAGCATGTGGGGAGCTCTTTAAAAGATGCCCAAGAGAAATCTGATTCTACAGCCTGTCAAATTGATTTCTGGTTTGTCTCTTTTTGTGCATCATTGCCATCTGTCTTAGCAGTGACAGATGCAGCACAATGACTGATGGAAGTCTTTATTGAACCAGCACGAGTGCGAGCAACTTTCTTAAATGAGTTAGTTCGCAAATTACTGTTTTGATGACCGTGAAGCTGAAATGTCTGGCTTAAGGTGACTTTCTTTGTCTAATTTATTGAATTGCTTCCTCCTGTGTTCTCTCTCTCTCTCTCTCTCTCTCTCTCTCTCTCTCTCTCTCTCTCTCTCTCTCTCTCTCTCTCTCTCTCTCTCTCTCTCTGTCCTGTTTCTCATTGACAGTATTTCTTCTGCCTGCTGTTTATCTTCTTGATTGAACTGGTGGCTGGAGTACTGGCGTATGTCTATTACCAGAGGGTAAGTCAAAATATTCTAATATTTTAGGTAGCCAATATAATATAAGATGCACACAGGCATTGAGGGTGTTTTGCTGAGAGAATGTTTTAATTGTTTTTTAAGTTTGAGTGCTACAGATTGTGTGGGCCCTCTGGCTGTGTGTTGAAGGGCAGCACTTTATGCAAAATACTTAAAGGGGAACTATGCATTTTTTTTAAATATTTTTTTAGCTTAGTTTACCTTAACTGAACAGCTTCGGAGTCATTGGAATGGTTATATGACTTTTTTTTCGAGTTGAATGGTTGTCGTCTCGCTTCCCCCTAGCGCCTATGAGTGGAAAAACCACCCTTTCAACTTTCGGCCGGCTAGCTGCTGGCCCCAGCGTCGGGAAGGATCGGGTGATATCAGGTCTCGCGACGTAACAAATTGCTTCACAGCACTGCACACATACACCCATTCAGGAACCGGCTAACAAGGTAGGGATGGACATTTTCACACTATCGTCATGGCTGAGCCGGCAAAAAAGAAGCAGAAAGCTAGGAAAGCATTGTCAGAGGAACAGAGAAAGAGGAAACCGCAGACTGACCGAGCGAGGAGTCAGACACAAGTAAACATAGGAGCTTCCAAATATCTATTCCGAAGATGTAGGGGGAGCTCTATAGAGAAACCTGCAAGTAAAAAGCGAGAAAACAGCGAAGAAATGGCCAAAACTGCATAGCGCCTTTTTTAAAGCTCTACAGTGAAACTCCTTAAAACAGTGTTGTAAAATAGAGACTAAAAATGCTACTAAGAGTTTTTGTTCATCTCAAAATACTCCATCTGGGATTTTTGATGACGGAGTTCAGAAACTGAACAGTTGCTACGTAGGGGCTCAGACTCAGGGGCATCATTATATGCTTTGACGATGTTGGCAATGCCACATGCCTACTAATTAATCTATATGGATGCCCCCATTTGTTTGCTGTGTTGTCTTGGCTTGTGGAACCCCTTGATGTAAATGCAATCGACTGACTTTCTTTCTCGTTTTTTTTCTTCATCATTTATTCCCCAGTTGTAGGGTTGAGCATCGAGAACCAATTCCTAATCGGAATCGTTTCAAAAATTACGATTCCATCGGAATCGTTTCTTTATTGGAATCGTTTTGGAATTGTTTGGAGGATTTGGTTTCAAATCCAATCATCACTTTCCAATTTAACATGCGCAAGTTTGGGTTTCCGTAGCGGCCAGGTGCTTGTTGTGTTGCAGCCTTGGAGCACAGTAAGCGGTGCTCTAGTGTGGCTTTATTTTACGTTGAAAAAGCCCCGTCAAACTGCAACCCACCTTTGAATCAAAATAAAACTTTCCTCTTATTTGTGAAATAAGCATGTGACCCGTTTCAACTCCACCACTCAAAGAATCGGAATCGAGAATCGATAAGAACCGGAATCGAAAGGAAGAATCGGAATTGGAATCAGAATCGTTAAAATCCAAACGATGCCCAACCCTACCCAGTTGTCTTTTTTTTCCATCTCACTGGCGAAACTACACTTTCAGTGTTGCTTTTTTTTTGCTGCTCTTCCTTTTATATGTGTATGTGGTTTGCCACTGTTTTCCACCTCCACTGAGCGTAATGTTCAGTGTCTGGAGTTTATCTAACACACAGTTCTGAGGATCTTTCACTCACAAACATCTGCCTGTCATTCAGCTAGGACTGCAAAGAGCACCATGCTATCTGAAAGCTCGGAGATTTATTATAATGGAAAAGGGTTCAGCACAGGATAGAATCACTTCAGAGTAAATAAAGGGCTTTCATTCTCTCTCTCTCTCTCTCTTGTTGTCTCTCCTGTGTGCATGTACACACACACACACACACACACACACACACACACACATATATATATATACACACACACATACACATATCAAAGGCTATGTTTAAAGTCTATTTTTTACAATGTATTTTTCATCTGACTTTTCAATCGCAGCTCTCACAGATGCATGGGAATCGCTACCTGTCTATCTTGTCCTAATCCACCCACTCTTTCACTTTTGTCAAACCGATCACTTCAACACTCTCATCTTTTAAATATGTCTTTGCTCCTGCACATTTTTGCATTTGATGTGTTCCATGTGTAATAAATACGTTGTTTGTGTCTGCTGTCTCTCTCTTTGTTCCTCATTTCCAGCTGAGTGAGGAGCTGAAGCAGCATCTCAACCAGACCATGAACGATAACTACGCCCAGCCAGGGAAGGAGGCCATCACATTAGCTGTGGACAGACTACAACAGGACGTATGGACTGTATTTACAAAAACTTTTGAGGCGTTGTTTTGTTGTAGATTATATGCTACACTTTTCTTCAGATAGCATATATACTGTAGTACGTATAGCCACACTTTGTTATAAATGTGTTTTCCATGACTCAGTCTGCAGCTAGCATGTATGAAGTAGTTTTAAATTATGCTGAAAATTCAGAAGAAGAAATTGCTCATAGCTCTGTATTATCTGTTGGAGTTTGCTCAATGTATTGATCCCAAAATGACTAGTGAAATACCCAGAGCTAAAGTCATTTTGTCCAAATCCCTGCGAGGAAAGTAAACCACTCCCTTCATTTGCAGGAAGTTTATAGAATAATGAAAAACAAATATATATAAGAAGAGGGATGGGCTTTTCTAACAGTGTGTGACATCATGAAACCAAACCTTTCCTCTCTTTGCCTCTCCAGTTCAAGTGCTGTGGCAGCAACAACTCCCATGATTGGATGGTGAGTGTGTACATTTCATCAAAGCAGGCAGAAGGCAGGGTGGTGCCCGACAGCTGCTGTAAGACCATCACCCTTCACTGTGGCAAGAGAGACCACCCATCCAACATCTACAAGGTGGAGGTTAGTGCACTACACACTTCTGGGGGGGGACCAAGCGGCACGCACCATATTCAGTTTAAAGCTTGATTGGCCGAGCGACGTACGTCACCTGGCCGTGGCTTGGCAGCGTTGCATTTTCCCCGACTCATTTCCTGGTTCTCCTTCTCCATAAACAACATGAAATCAAGGAGAGGGAGAGAGTTAACTTTTCCTGTTACAGATGCCCCACCTTGGTCAGAAAGCACAGGAGAGAGACTTTATTTCTCTCACTATGACTCTAGAGTTGCTACTCGCTCCAAAGCTAATCATCGTCACTCTCACTTTCTCCCTCGCTCTATCACACACACACACACACACACGACGACTCGACGCACACACCAACACACAAGTATAAACATTGCTCCACTTACGCAGGCTACGGCGAAAGTTCTGCGTGGAGCCTCCACAGAACCATAAATCAAGCTTAACTCTTGGTATCAAATATCACGTTGCATTTATGGAATTCTCTATTGATTGTCAAAAATATTCACTGGGTAATGCTTGCTGGCATAAGACTATCACAAAAGTACTTTTGAGATTTTCCCATGTACTGATATTTTCCTACTTGAACTAAAATAGTTACAGAAACAGAGAAAACACTGTAGTTTGATGCTTTCTCTGATAAAAAACCTCTCTGGAAATGAATAAAAAATTAGATTCCACGCTGATGTCTCCTTCTTTGCTGCAACAATTTGAAAGTTAGCCACAAAGCAACTTTGAAGGGTGTGCAAGCTTCTTAATACTGTAGCTATTTGTACAGGGGTGTTTATTATCTATTAAATGATTTTAACTTTCAGCCTTTGACTTTGCAGGGTGGTTGCATCACGAAGCTGGAGCACTTTCTGGCCGACCACCTGTTGGTCATTGGTGCTGTGGGAATAGGAGTGGCTTGTCTGCAGGCAAGTAAAATATGATATGTAGTTCAGATAGTTGTTGGAGAACAAGTATACAATTTAGCAGTCTTCATCCTAAACAAACTGTGCTGTATATAAGCCCAATTATTATTTTAGCAAAAATGATATACTGCTTTTATCTCTGTGTATGAATGCTTCCCTTTCCAGTCAGATGGGTTTTAGTCTTCTCATTACTGAAAATATACCATCACAGGTCAACCACCTCTAAATGGACATTTCTTTTCATCTCACTCATCGTCATCATTTTCGGATTTTGTTCATTCCTGTTATTTGATATGTCCTAGCCCGAGATGGACGCAAGCTTTTAAGCCACACAGAGGCCAAGGAGGCATACATGGGGTGCTTTATTTTTCTATAATTCTGTGCTGGCTGACAGTCCACTTGTAGCTCTGTACCATCTCTTTGTAAATTAACTTGAGGGAAACTTGAGACCAAACAAACCTGCATTGATTCTTTCCAGTGGTCTTTGTATGACTGATATGCCCTTCAAATATCTACCATTTTACATGCTGTTCCCGGGCTGAACAGTTTTAATCAGGAAAATGGGAACTGAGAATAAGTCCAGACATGCTGCTGACATAAGGCCAGAACTTCTCTGCTGTAACAATAGAGGTTTGCAAAAGCAGAGAGATCACCATTCTTTGACAAAGACCTTTAAAAATAAAGCTGTAAAGATTGTTTTTCATCACTAAAAGATCTGAGGGGATTATGCTGAACATATAGATGAGGTACTAAATATATATATAAAACACACCAGGAGAAATGGATGTAAAAGCCAAAGTGCTATGTGAGCCTGTGTAGTGTGATTTAACACGTTTCAATCCAAGCATGTTTGCTTTCCTTTCATACTGTAGGCTTACTGTACGTCTTGTCTTTGTCAACTGTTTCAGTCTCTCTAAATGTTGGTACACTTCCCTGCCTCTAGAACCTGTCAGTCAGACTGACTGAAATAATGTAGATTTGTTGAGATTTGTGTTAATTCAGACTAGCTGTAGTTTTTTTTGTCAATTTACATGTGTGTCTTGTGTACCACACTAACATGTCTATGGTGAATTGTACTGTGTGTGTGTGTGTGTGTGTGTGTGTGTGTGTGTGTGTGTGTGTGTGTGTGTGTGTGTGTGTGTGTGTGTGTGTGTGTGTGTGTGTGTGTGTGTGTGTGTGTGTGTGTGTGTGTGTGTGTGTGTGTGTGTGTGTGTGTGTGTGTGTGGTCACTGTAGCTGGCCGGTGCTGTCTTGACAGCCTGCTTTATCTATCTGCTCTATAAAGAAGAGGAAGAGAACTTCGGTACATTGTGATTTAGCCCTAGAGCAACTTTCTGGTTTAATCAACTGGTGAGACAAGGTTGGAAGCTATTGTGGAAATTTGATATCTAACTGCATGTTTGTCCTTGTGTGATTGTCCGCTTTGTGTTAAATGTGAAATATCTGGGCTACGTGTATACCAAATGAACATATTTATGTTCTTACATGGTCTTTTGCTGAGTGCGATGCATGCAGCTGCCTGGCTTTGGCTGTACTTGGCAGATTGTTGCTCTGTGTGTTGTGATAATGGGCTGTTGTGGCTGATAAAGGTCAAACGCATCATGAGAATGGCTAGATTAATTAATTAAACTGCTTTTGCACAATGAATGTAATTAGCAAGAGTCATGTTCTGTATCTTTATACAGAAGTGCCTAATTCCCTAAAGTACCTGCGCTCAAAAGAAAAGACAAAACGCCTACTGTACTTGCTGTACATTTCTGTTTGCAGTTTAACTTCATGGCATGGTTCTCTGAGCCAAAATATCATGCTTCTACATTCCATCACTGGTAGTGGTGGAGAAGTGGAAAAAAACACCAGAAACTTGCCTGAAGAGAGATTGTGATGAGTCAATAATACACAATGCTGACTTGCTTGCTCGATTCTCAGAGGGCTTTTAGAGACTCTAAATTTGAATATGGGCACTTGCCTGTTTATCCATCAAGCCTGCCAGGCCCAGTGGCTTCGGTCAATATCTGTTCCTGCTGTTCTTCCTTTATTTTTGGAGTATAGTGATTCTGTAAGTCATGTCTTGTTGATTCTTCAAGGTACTGCGTACACCTGTGTCTTTAGCCTGATGCCAAGAGATTACAGCATCGCATCATGTCTTTATAAACCTAGAAACCTGCACATGAATTATTTTCATAGTCGATTAATCTGTTGATTATTTTCTTGATTAATGGATTAGTTGTTTGGTCTCTAAAATGTCAGAAAATGGTGAAAAATGTGGATCAATGTTTCCCAAAAACCCATGATGACGTCCTCAAATGTCCTGTTTTGTCCACAAATGAAAGATATTCAGTTTACTGTTACAGAGGAGAGAAGAAACTAGAAAATATTCACATTTAACAAGCTGCAATCAAAGAATTTTTACTTTTGTCTTAAAAAATTACTCAAACCGACTAATCGATTATCAAAATAGTTGGTGATTAATTAAAAGTTGATAACTAATCGATTAATCGATTAATCTTTGCAGCTCTACATTCCTTTTTTAGCCATTACAATGTTACTTTAGATTGTTTGGAATAATGGTCAGTCTAATCCCAAATTTCAGTAGTACAGTAGTAGTGTTGTTTGTGATTAATTATTTGTGCATAAATCTTCTTGTTGACCCCACCCCCAACGCTTTATCTCATATCTGCTTGTGCAAGCACACACATGCTTGTTGCTGCAATAATGGCTGCTTGACTCCTGCCATCCCCGTGGTAACCAGCTACATACCTTCCAGCAGGTCTCTAATCCCCATCACCTTTAACCCCTCTCTATCCCCACAGTAAATAGCATTCCAGCTTCCTGCAGTCTCCCGTGGTGCCATGGAGTAGCACTTTTTGACCTAACACTTCCTGTTTTCAGGTCTGTGGCATGGTGTTCACCAGCTGCTTGTACAAAAGGATCAAGATGGACCCTTACTGAGTACGCCAGGCCCCCCAACACACCATCCTCAACAGGCAGATGGAACAATGACCTGCTGACACCTTAACTTTAACCTCTGAATCTTGAACTCTGACCTGGTGATCTAAGCCAAGTGCACAGACACGTTCCAGGTCACCCAGATTGCAGTCGGAAACCAATTGTGCCATTGACCAACCAGGCTGATTTGTGGTTCCTCTTGTACAGTATTGTACTCGCGTTACAAAGTAGTTTGATCAAGGCTCATGCATTTCTGATACCTGACTCTGATCTCGGCCTACTGGAACATGTCTGTTTGCGTCATTGCCTTGGCTTGGATGCATGCTTTAGTTTGAGCAGGACAAAAGAAAGGGACGTGCGTAGTCATAATGCATCCTACTCTGATCAACTAATGATGATCCAAATTGATTCATCATGTTTTCACTGTGCAGAGAGACAGACTGGTGTCACTGCTAATGAAGAAAGGTAATTTTTGGTTTGGTTGTATATTATGTAAACACAATGTGCCTCTTTCACCCTTCTGCTGGTAAATGATTATGTATTAATTCTGGGCCTGAAATCTTAAAGGGAGCTGACAAAGCACTGATAAGCGGCAGCAAATGAAATCTAGTTTACTATCTTTATATTTGTAGTTATGTCTATATTCCTGAAAATAGTAGCACTGAATGTTGAACTGCAGGGTAGTTATTATAATTAAGTGTATGGCTACAAACATGAAGACTGTCTCAGACGGTCTAATAATTAAAGGAAAAAGTAAAATTCTTTTTCTTAAATGGTTGCCAGATCCTGAATTTATAACTCCACCTAGTGGTTAGCACTGGTCATATACTATACTGTGTAATATTTAAACTATACTTTAGAATTTCGCATTACATCAAAATCAGCTATTTATCTTAATGTGTGACACTCAAGATGAATATACATGTCAGATGGATATAACCTTAACAAATTACCTTCTGTGAATATTAGACTTATTTTTATCTGTTCCTTGACACACTGAGGTTTCATTATCTACAGTGAAGAAGAGGAAGCTTTGTAAGGAGAGTTTAAGCATGGACTATGTTTTTGCACTGCCTAACCACCTCTTTTCCTGTAGCTATTACTTGTGGAACAATGACTGGCCACTCTACTGCAGAGGTGATAAGACTTGTCTTAGCTGTGTGGATTATAAAGTAAGAGAAACCCGTACTCTGTGGATACAGTTGTTTCTGTTTCGAAGACCAAAAAGTTAAATATCCGTTTGACATTTTTTCATTTATATCGTTTGCAATAATACAACACAATTGCCAAGACTCTTGTAAAGGGATCTCCTTGGATTTGTGTTTGTTTTTCCCACCCCTGATTGACTTACAAATGAAGGGTGCTAATGTATGTAGATGGTTGTTTATGAGATGATGATATGACATTGGCATGTGCTCCATCTACTGACTGTGCTTTTCAAAATATTGATATGAAACGCATAAATAAATGTTTAAATACGACATTGCATTGTGTTAATGAAAGACAAATATTTCAGAGTTGTTTTAGACCGTCCTCTACGATGCCATGATTGTTGTAGATTATGATCATGGGGGCATTATGTCAAGTTCAGTCCGTTTATTTCTCTGAGAAAGAATCTTAAGTTTGTCCCAGAGGGCTTGACAATGTTTGCAGAACATGAAATTTCTCGATGGACTGAAATATTTGAGGGTTCTGTCAGCTGGAGTAGTAAACCACTAGAGGGAGACAAAGATTTTCCGTTTGCAGTAGATACAGGCTTGTAATCCAATGTCGTGTCAATATTCCTACCGTTTTGTTGAAACAGAGCCACTTTGGTCCCACCCGATGCTCAAAGTTGCATTCCCTAATAGCAAAGGATACTCTTAACCAGATTGTCTTGTAGTGTCATGTTTGTAAAGATTAAATCTCTTCTTCTCTGGGCCTTAAAGAGACATGCCAAATTAGAACAAATATGCCATTTGCATGTGTCTTGTTGCGTTTTGAAACCGTGAGAATCAAATTGATTCATACCAAAAATGATTCACCCTATTTTTTTCTTATTACACCCATGTCAAATCCAGTTTGCTCTTTTAAATGGTCCTGTGTACAATAGTGTACAAACAGTAAGATGTGCCGTTCATGATAATGTAAACTGGAGTGAGCTCATAGGTTGAGATTGGTTACATTATCATGAAGTGTGTGGGCTACAGTAAGAGAACATTGTTACTTGTGGGGTCTCGCACAATTCCACATTGGAAAATCTTGTAGTGTTGCCAGTTTAAACCACATTTATTCAGTATGCAGAGCTAGTGCAGTTTAGTGTGGTTTTAGAGTCTTGTTGAAGCAAAGTATCTATATATTAAACACCATGCCATGCACATAGATTTTCTGTGAATCATTGTGTGTGCTATATTGTTGCCATATGACCTAACTATTTGTCATTGAAGCACGACTTTCCCCTATTTCTTTGGTTCCGCGCAGCTCCAGATTACTTACAAGACGCTGTCGGTTCAGAGCGATCTATCATTGTCACCCATTTAGGAAAAAGGGCAAAAAGTTTTGAAGAGTTTGGATGTTCTCCAACAGTGTGGCTTCAGTGAGCCCATAGAGTCCGTCAGTCCCTTTGTCTTCATCAGCTATAGGAGGATGGCTCTCATTTCCTGCAGATGTCACACACACATACTGCCATGCAAAAAAAAGGGCACACTGATACTGACAAGATAGAAACACACACACAACTCCGAGGTTGTACACATTAGCATGCGGTTTACACCCTTTGCCAGAAGAGACCCATGAGGGAGAATTAGGAGCAGCTGGAGATTCACCACTCCCATGTGTTGAGGCCTCTTTGTGTCACAAGCGCACACACATGCACACATTCTTACACCCTCCATCCTCATCACATCGTAGCTGTAGGGGCAACATTTCAATGGGGACAGCTCAAGAAGTTACCTAAGAACACATGTTGCAATATCATTTTACTGTCGACTGTGAATGTGTGTTTGCAATGTGCAGAGATTAAGTATAATGCAAGCAAATCATTCCAGGAATGAGCAAAAACAAAATGTACAGATACCATCTTTAAATTCTAAATGAATGCCTTCAATTGTGTACAGTTCTGTGTATTTTCCCTTGCATGTGAGCGTGCTGTCACACACTTGATTTATGTGTTTTTTTTGTGTCTGAAAGGCGTTTGTTGAGCTCTCGTAAAACGTATTCTGGCTTCTACACAGCTATTGTCTCAGTAAGTGCACCTGTGTTCAATATGTGCAGAAAAACTTAAGTCCTTGGTTGTGGTGATCGGATAGTGTGGTGCCTTGAGCATAATAGATGTGTGGGAAAGGACTTCTGTAACACGTTTTGTGCTGAACGTAACAAGCCTGAAGTTACACAAGTCTGGTTAAGGAGGCCTTGTGTTTGCGTGGTTCTTAAAACCACCTCTGTGTACATGTCTGTATTAAGATCACAAAGACAATGCGTTTCTTGTCCTGAACTGAAACTAGCATTACATCAGTGTCCGAAGATTGGCTCTTTGTCTGGGCATTGTAGCTAACTAGACCTGCCTGAAGCCATGTGCAGACAAAATAATGTCAACAGTTTGTGGTGAAGGACTTTGAAGTTAAGTCCGTCACAATTACAGACACTGCTACAAAGGTGGGTCAGATTAGGTTGAATGTCAGTTAGCATTTGTCCGCCAATAAAGAGGTCTGGAAATGGACTTCAAAGCAACATGACAATCAACCAGGGTGCAAAAGACAAAATTATAGGCTCAATGATGTTTACACAAACTGCAGGTGCATGAATTTACCTTCACATAAACACTTTTTTACCTGTCCAGCGTTGCCAGTGTTTCTAAATCTATGTTGAACTTCCTACTTGGACTCGCGTTTTCAATGACAACGTCAGGCCTGCAACCCATTGCAGTAGCTCCGGCCGTGAATGTGTTTGACCGATTTCTGAAGTGATCAAAGGCGTAGGGAAGGAGATGGCATGTGTAGATAACTTCAGCACTGGATGTCGTGGCTAAGGAGTCTTAAGACAACCACGCTAACACTAATCAAAAATGATTTGTCTTTATTGAGTAAAAATACTTTTATTTGGCATTTAGAAATGTGTATCCATGCTAACATGGACAGCCGCTACTTCCAAACATTTATTCCAAATTGTATTACTTAATTCTTATCTTCCTCTTTGATTGTCCTCATGTTATTCATGGTATTTTTTTAACAGTGTAATTTCCCCTTTGGGATTAATAAAGTACTCCTCTAACCATCCATGTGCAGTATATGTGGAGGTGCCTTTGGCTGCAGAGGTCTCACACACTAAATCAACAGGAAATCCCTTAACTTCTCCCTGGAAATACAACATCAACACTTACTTTCCAGAACAAGTTTAGGTTTTGGTAGTTACTTTCTTCCTATGTGTGTCTTGGTAGTGGTTCATGTTTAACTTGTAGTCTTAAAGCAGTGTTTCCCAACCTACGGGTCAGTACCTAAGAGGTTGCAAGATGAATCTAAGGGGTCGCGAAATGATTAACAGGTTAGTTAAACAGAAAAAACACATTTGTGCTACACAAAACTATGTTAATGACTTTTTTTGTTTGTGAATTGCTGGATAGGCTTACATCTTGAGGTCCAGATAAAACAATGTAAAACTGTTGTTGAAATGGCCACCATGCATGTACCTAATGCAATCTGGGACTTGGGGTCACAAGTAGACAAAGTTTCACTTTAAGGGGTCGACAAGCCAAAAATGGCGCCTAGCATAAACCCAACTTTTGGCTGTATATATTAAATGTCCCCTCTAAAACGTATGGGTGATGTCACAATATGTCCATATAGTCTGTGAAAGGAAGACATGGCATCTTTAGGCTTTATGGTTTGTACGGACAGCTATCTACTTTTTAGCTATGAGTGCATACCCCAGACGCTTAATGTTTGTCAATGGCTTCCCAGTACCCCCACAGTTGAGAAAGCTGTGGTTTCTGAGGTATGTGTGTGTGTTTCACAGGGTGTTTGTGTGGGAGGGTCTTTGTCCATGGGAGAATGAGTTTAGATGGAAACAAACTTCAGAAAGTGTTTCAAGACAGCGTTTCAAAAGCCTGCTGTCTGATAATGATCATGAGCGTTGTGTTGATGAGGGTGTTGATTGATACCAAACAGATGGCGGGGGTGGACACAAGGTTACTCAACTAAATTGTGATGTATTGCACTTCCAGCACAGGTAATATAGTGGTACCTGGTGAAAGAGTGATAAAGTTGTCTAGAAATGGAAATGCGGGGGCCGATGCCAGTGTCCGTGCCCTCTCACTGAAATGTCCCGTGAGATGAATATAAAGTCAGTGATGTTCTGTTGTATACTTGACCAGCATCAGCCACTTGGATAAATACCGACCGTTAAATGATCATGCTTACATAATCTAGGTTTGTGTATCAGTGTGTTTGTGTAACACCCATAGATTGTTGTGATTTGTGGTATGTGATCAGATTTGCTTACATTACAGTCGGACTTGACAGCTTTGTTTCCCAGCGTGGGTTAAAAAGTTGGCTCAGAAGATTTGGGTTCAAAGTGATGGATGTTGTGTTGCTTATATGTGGTGAAGCGGGCCAACAGGGCTCTGGAATTCCGTGCTTCAAGTGTGTCAGGAGCGCTGTGCTGCACTTCAACATGGCTCCGTCGGCATTCACTGATGGTGTTGTTACACTGTAATTTATATGGGCTGAGTGGTGCTTCTGTTTAAAGCGACGGTTGGAGTCTGTAAACTTTTACAAGCTGGCTGTAGTCTGTCTCTAAACCCTATGGATTGTTCAGTCAGTTGGTTCGCATGCACAAAGATATACTCAGCTTTATAGTGTTTAAAAGGGGAAAAGCTATAACTAAACAGAATAAACTGCAACAATCGGTTTGCAAAAATACAATTTTATAAAAAAAAAAAAATTATGTGTTTGCCGTGTGTGTATATATCTGACGCACATGCGGTTTTGTGTTTGCGTGTCAGATGTCCATTGTCCACGTGATATCAATAATATCTACCTTTCCGGTCAATGAGAAACATGACATGACGGCTCCTCAGAAATGAAGAGCCCTGGCGCTGGTTTGAACACAGAGCTGTGAACTGGAAAGGATACGACTTGTATAAAAAAGAAAAAAGATTAGTCTGTCAACCTGTGTTTGTTTATGATCCGAGGTGAATTGAAGAGGAAGAAGCGGATATGATATTTGGAGGGGAAGTGTATTTATCATACACACAAATAAAGGGGGGCACAGGAACAAAATAGCGTGAGAGGAAGTTTTGGGTTCTCCCTCTGAGATTGATGGTACGGAGGAGAGCATGGGAGCGACCTTGACTTGGTCGTGAGAATGGTGGCGAGCTCGGAGACAGAAACCGAGACGGAGAGTTTGTAATCAGTAAACAGGCTCTCGAGTGCCCTTTAGGAAGTAAACACTTAAACATGAGGCGCTGTGCCATTACAGTGCATGGGATCGAGAGTCGAGATAGAAGCAATGAAGACAGATGGCAAATTGGTTCAAAGGGAGGAGAAAGATGTTTTGACTTTGAAAATCCATACAATTGAATGGATAATTTGGACTAAATGAGCACAGGCATCATACTGTGGTGCACACTCTTTGTTTCAGAAAGCGGACTCATTTGCCAAATGGTGTTTTTGCATAACTGCAGGCAAGATTCCTGCTAAGTTTATCAATTTTATTGGATAGTATACAGCCTTTTTTTTTTACTGAGGCAGGACTTTTTTGTTGGTCTGGTCTCACTCTGGTCATCATCAAAATCTCATATTAATTGCCTTTTAAGAAGGAATTCTGAATCACTTTTGTCACTCACGTGATTTAAAAAGTTTTGGCTGGTAATATCAAGTATGTTAGCCTGACAAGCCAGACCCACATCAAGATGTTGGGTCTGGGAACCCACTATTGACAGAGCTCAATCCGAGGGGCGGGATAAACTGTTATCTTTCAAATTCCCTCTGCACGTAATAGGATAGCGCTACAACCAGGCAGAGCAACGAAGAACGTAGCAGAGCTAGCTAGTTGATAGATTAAACTTTTGCCATATCCGGTCGGCAAAACTCCGAACACATCTTCCTTTTTTAAGAATAATTTCAGTTCTTTTCTCAAAGAAAAGCTTAACTCCAAGTCTTCCAGAAGACCGCTGTTCCCAGCAGCAGCAGCAGCAGCAGCAGCAGCAGCAGCCATAAACCCGCCCACCGACTCTATACACGATGTGATTGGCCTGACCAGAGTTTGGTTTTTCCAGCTCGCAAGCCAATGGAGAATGCCTAGACCCCCCTGGCTGCAAATTAAATTTGCTGCCGCTAGGGTGCGTCTTGATTTCTAGGCTACAAGTATGTAGGACCATTGGCTAACAATGATTGGAATGTATTATATGTTCATGTCAGGAAATCATGTCCCTTAGTTTTAATTCCTGACAAATCTCCTAGTTTCACATTTTCGACATGTAAAGTCTTAGCCTATTACAACCCTATTACAGCAATACAGAGGTTTCGAACAACCCTTCAAGCAATTTCTCTTCTTCAACTTCCCTAGCATCTGTCATCACTCATATCAGTTATTACTGCCTAAAAATTTGTTTATTACTTTGCTTAAGTAAAGTCTTAAAGTACCTCTGTTGCAGTCAGAAGAATGTAAACCAAGCGTAAGGATTTCCTCGTGCCGTGGCTCACCAGGAAATGAAGTGTTTACAAGAAGGAATATTCTAATTGACAGTTTCACAGCAGCAGTGCACTTGAGGTATTTATCTTAGCCTTGATATGAATATTGTTTTGACATTTACGAAGCTGTTATGCAGGTTTGGAAACGTAAACATGTACATGGTATTTCATGGGAGTTTGATACTGTTTATGCATGCGTCTCTTGAAGCATCAACCCTAATTTTGTTCTCTGCGGACAGAAAGGTGCATGTCTGGCCTTAAGGTGTGCAGCTGTGGGAGCTTTACCGTATTTACATCTGGATATCCTTTTCAACACAGGCTGGGATGAAACGTGTCTCAATAAATCAGGATTTATCCAGTGAACATGATTTTGAATGTTGTAGTTGTCGGCCCTGGCGGCGGCTGCTGCATCCCATCTGTGAGACACATCTGGAAATTAAGTGATTACAAGCTGATGTAATTTTATAAACAATGATAGCCTCCAGGTTCAGGGTTTTTCATGTAGCACTCCTATAGAAAAAAAATCACCCCTGTATGAAGAATAGCCGTACTGTATAATCTCTTAATACACTGCTGCTGAACCGTCATGAGCTTTGGGTTTACACACCTGGCAGTTTGGCCAGAACAAAATAAGTGGGCTTACCTTCAGTTGCATACGCTATGAAATTTTACCAATGTGAATGAAATAAATCGACACTGCCAACACTCTACTAGTGATCCTAAATCAACATTATTTGTCCTGCATGTGATTTCAGTCTAGGATTAAAGAGAGTGGTGGATCTTTGTTCATATATTGCTCTACAGCTGGTTTAATTTAACACCTCAGTTTATACGATTACATTTCCATTCTTTACCAACTTTTTGATAGTTTAAAAAGCATGTACGTTAGATAAATGACGAAAAAAAAAAACTAAAATCTGTACATGACTCCGTATCTTAGAGTCTCGCTTTCTTAAAGAAAAGGTCTGGTTTTCCCTCTCAGGTGATTTGAGTTCTAAACTACATGGGCAAAAGATGTATTGGTGACAGTCTGAACTTTGAGTGTGGTTTGGTGTTCAGACAGTTCAGCAGACATTGGTAAGCAGTTTCTGTTCTGTGTGGCAAGGAAAGTTTCACCAATACTGCGACCGCAAGTGTGTGTGTGTGTGTGTGTGTGTGTGTGTGTGTGTGTGTGTGTGTGTGTGTGTGTGTGTGTGTGTGTGTGTGTGTGTGTTACTCTGGATGACTCTAAAATGAGCCTACCATTGCACAGACACTCAAACAAATAGACACATGCTTCTTTTCCTCTGCCAGGATAGGATCTATGCTACATGCAACATAAAGACTGTCTCTGACACACATGCCTCACATTACCGCTGGCATCGTTCTAGCTTTACGTATGTAGTGAGTTGTATGTGTTTTTGTGTGCGTGTCCTGGCTTATCTTTTCTTTTTTTTTTTTTTTTTTTTTTGTTTGCATGAAAGATGAATCCCATGAGAATCCAATTTGGTTCTGTAGTACATAACACTAAAGAGCTGGCTAGAGTCAGCATTCAACATAAAAATAACCGGATTAGGATGCACATGTGATTCTCCTTTTATCCACCAGATGGACTCTGTGCTCTAAATGGCCATTTCGGCATTGAGCAGGCAGTCATCGCTTTCCAGACTCCCTCCGTGTTTGAAGTGTAAACCTTCAACTTGGACTGTGTGCTGATGGCTGTGATGATGGTGTGCATCTCTGGAGAACATGTGAATCATCATCTTCAGCAGTCCTCAGTAAAACAAAAACAGGCTTTTAACAAAACATTGTGAGCCTCTGAAGAATTTAGGAACTCTTTGTTCCCTGTAATTATTTCTTATTCTTGCATTCTGCATATTTATTTTGCACGTTTATGGTGCTCAGAGAATGCTGTGTAGAAAATGGAAATAGCCATGTGGTTATGAATAAGTTATTGTGTTTTTATTTTAAGAAACAAACACAGAAACAGATGCAGGGGGCAAGTTCACATGGGCACTAAAACAATCACCATGGAGACCAGGATTTAAGTGTGCGTGTCTCTGTACTGGTAAGCACATTCGTGTGCAGGCTCATGTGTGATGTTTCACAAAAGCTGACCCGACGTCTATTACAGAAGTGTCTCTCTGTGTAAGGACGAACATGCCTCCATTTGGCGAGCTAAATCAACCATGTCTGTCTCTCGCCAACTGGTGTTGTGTTGTGTTGTGTTGTGGTGTGTGTGTGTGTTTGTGAGTGATGATGGAGGAACACTGGTGAGGAGAAAAACAGGGTAGGTGTTAGCGATCATCACACAAGCATAGAAATATGATACTAAAGGCAGAATTGTCTTCATGAATAGAAACAGCCTTTTCAAAAGCTCCCTTACTTCATCTTGCCATCAGAGTTCAAATTTTCACATTATAAACCGATTCTAAGTGACGATGCAGTAACAAGTCTCTTCAAGACGCGTCTTAAGATACATTCGGGGAATCCTCTCGCAACAGAAAGGATTGCTTCTCCCAGACACTTATTGACACGCTTCCATTTTAATACATTTTTACCACTGTGTGCCTCTTGAGACAAAGAGTGTCACTGCCTGCCGCAGATTTCTGCCAGTGCTCATTATGCAATCCTAAGCTTTGATAATTCCTCCAGTGCACCGTTTAATTAGAAACACATGGCCCTGAGATTGCAGAGGAGTACAGAGCTTCTAATGTCTATACAGCCTGCGCCATGAGTAATTGTTTCTCCCTCGCTAGTGCCGAGCCATTTTTTAACTTGCTGACAGCCAGCAAGCAGGAGGAGGAGAGGAGGAGGAATGAGAGGGAGATGGAGAGAAAAGAGGAGAGATATGAGATAAGAATGAATCCATATCTGGGTTTTTGTTGTTATTATTTGACTATAGTAGAAGGTTAGGAAAGGAATGAGGAGAAGTGAGAAGCAGAGGCTTCTTTCTTTTTCTCCGAGTTGTATAGAGTGAGGGAGGTCCCAGGTGAGCTGGAGACCAATGGAGGCTGACATCATGACAGGACACTTCATCAAAGCCTGCGGAGGCTGTTTGGATACCTGCCCGTCTCCTATATACTGCCAGGCAGTGCAGGAACTTTACCGGATATCGAGATTGTGATAGGTCATGTAATATGTGTGTGTGTGCGAGAGAAAGACAAAGTGGGTCTTCTTCTTTTTTCTTTTCTTTTTTTTTACTCTGTCCAATTGGGGATATCTTGTAAACATTTTAATCTGTTTCCATTACTTGTCACCCCTTTCGCTCTTCGTCTGAGATAATTGATTTGTTTCCATGGTTATATTACTTTTTTGTCCCTTCTTACCTTTTGAGTACGTGTTTTTCACCAAAAGCTCCATGAGGCACGTACGTACGCACACACACACACACACACACACACACACACACACACACAGTACATACACGCATACACACACACACACACACACACACACACACACACACACACACACACACACACACACAGTACATACACGCATACACACACACACACACACACACACACACACACACACACACACACAGTCTTGTTTTCTACACTTTGAGGTGGGAAAGAGGAAGATCATTTTGATGCTAGCGTCTGTATTTCTGATAGTCCTGCATTTGTAGTTATGCTAAATGATTATGTGAAGTCTTTTCTTCATTATAAAAATGCTTAAAACCATACATTTAATTAAAAATGGATAAGTTACACTTTTTTAAATAGTCTGTATTTGGACATGATTCAACTGATGAAATGAGTGCTAAAACAAATTGAATCGAGTAGTCAATCAGAAAATTGTCATGTTATATTTGCAGATTCCATCTTCTTAAATATGAGAAACTTTTCTCTGTCGGGTATGATTGTTAACTGAATATCTTCGTGGTTTTGAGCATTTTTCGGACAAAACGAGCAACTTGAAGACATATTGATGAGCTGTGAAAAAATTTTATAAAAACAAAAACATTTTATAGACCTCATTCTCCCACCCCTCCCAAAAAAACAACAACAATTGAAAATGAAAATAATCATTGGCTGCAGCCCTAGATGATATTATTGAACTGAATGACTGTAACCAAACCCAGTTTTTTACCATAATTTCACACATTTCCTTCGAGGTGTCAACGGGTAACACTGAGGACATGAGGTCTATTCTTGCTGAGCGGATTTTTGTTTGTCATTCATCCCTGTGTCGAACTTTGCCACACTGTGTTCCACGCCTATCTCCTCTTTGTCAGTTGTCCGTCATTCCTGGCCAGCGGGTGCTACCCTGCTGGGCGGTGTGTAAGCCGAACTCAAATACCCACAGCTGTTCACAGCCGCTTTAGATGGAGGGAGAGGAAAGAGGGAGGAGAGCGGAACTTGAGAGTTGTGAAGTCGATCAGCTCCTCAAAAGTCCCAGTTAACTCTCCCTTCGTCTTTCTGCTTCTCTGTGTGCCCTGTCCAGAATAACCATTAGGCCGCTGTGGTTGGAATCCCAGCTCACATGACTCAAATCCTCCTCTGTGGGAGCTAACTGTTTGGCATCTCACGCTTGTGGGTTAGTGATGTCACAGATATGGGGGCCCCTCGTTGTCATCGGGAGCCGAACTCCAGGCTGATGTCACAAAATTGGCGTTGTCGTGAGCTACAACCGCTGACGGACAGCTTGGTGTGTTTGTATGGCACAGATGGTTGGGGAAGGGAGTGTGGGGAGGGGGGACTCGGGTGCCAGCTTGGAAGGTGGCAAAGACTCTTCTTATCAAGTGGTGCCACATGCGGGCTCTGATGTGCCATTGTGACAGGACGTTTTTCTCCCTTTCATCTAATTTTATCTCCTATTGTCTATTTGTTTCCTATTGTTCCTCTTTGCCTCATTCTTTAAAGTCATTAATTCATTTATCTTTATTTTTTTGCTCACTCTTGCTTGTTCTTTGTCTTTCTCTCTTTGTCTTCCTCTCTCTGGCTCGCTATCTGTTCTCCATCTCTTTCAGTTTGCTGTGTGTTTGTCGTGGTTTATCTAAGTCTCTCATCAGTGCTCTCTTAGCTCTTTCCTGCACTGCCTCCTCCATTTTCTAATTGGATCTTTTCTTTTTAATCCCTCTCTTTGTACGTCTCTCGTTTCCTCATGTGTTGTTTCCCTCTCTCCCTCTCTCCTTCCCTCCATCCCTCCCGTTATTCTTTGTCTGGGATTGTATCTTTTTTCCCCTTTGTGTGCTCTGACAGGCCTCTTCCTCTCATTGATAGTGATGGCAGGCTCAACCCCACTTCATAATGCTGCTGATATTTTTCCCACTGGAGACCCCACTGTTGCTTCTGCTCCACTCCCCTGCATCCAAAAAATGGACCGACACCCCTCCATCCCTCCCTCCCTCCCTCCCAATCCATACTTCTCTGTTTCCTCTAGCTCTGCCAAGCTTCTACCATTCATTCATCAGGGGAGCAGTTCAACAAGACTGGTTTGTTTTGGAGAGTCACTGGGCCCCAGTCTCATAGAGATTAATGCTTCAACAGACCGGGATGACATTTATGAGGCATAGACTGGAGTAAAGGATAGAAGGAGAAATAGTACGGGTAATGGTGTTGGATCAAATGTGACCCTTTGCACACACACTAGCACTTCAGAAGGAATCCTATTGAGAGACAGAATCAGGACTGAAGTGTGTTCGCAAGATGGAGAAAGGGGGAAAGAGGCCACATGTATACGTAAAAGGAAGTTCTCATCCTAGATAACCACCACAATGAACCATCCTTGTATTTGCCACCTCAGCATCATTCAGTGACATGCTAGTGGTCATTCTGAGTGATTGTGACAGACTCCGAGCCAGCCGAGTGTTAAAGTAACTTAAATAATTCATTTCTCAGCTATTTGCCCAGAGTAACCATTAATACATGTATCGACACAGCCCTCAGTTAGAAGTGATCACTGCACTTGAACATACACAGACACACACAAGCAGTCATGAATGCATCCATAAATGTCTCCAATTATATCTGCCTTCTGAAGAATGATGGATACTGCTCTATGGCTGTAAAAGGGTGTTTACTCTATGCTGCACTCTAACATGCACAGCACATTGCTACGAATGGTTCTAGGGGAGAAGTTATCAATATAGAGCCAAATTAGAATGGATCTGAGGAGAAGTACAACATGCACACTGCTCTCTCCCCGCGCCGAGCTCCATCACTCTTCACAGCCATGTGATCAATGGGGCCGAGACAATGTTGCCAAGCTGCTATCCATTCTCATTACTGACACCACTGACTGTCCACTTCTGCTTTCTCCTTGTTGTCCGCCAGAAGCTGAGAGAGAGAGGCTGTCAGTAGCATTGTTGAAGTGGATTTGCGATAGTGTTGAAAGTAGGCTTTAAGTTGCCATGTTTTTCGCCATGGAATTGGTGTTTTTAAGTCCTTTGGCTGAACTTGACATGTCTTCTGCAAGTAGTGATGAACCTGCGCTGTGCTTGCATGTGCATCGTTGTTGATAAAACGTTTGCCTCGTTAGAGTATGTTCCTTTTTGCTGAACTAAACTAGGACACATTCCCATTGTCTGTCCATTTCAAAATATATGGTATGCATAAATAATAACCCCCAGTTTCTATAGATTTATAGTCACGATCTGTATGAAAGTACATTAAAAGGATTGCTGGAAACAGGACATGCGATTTCATCCAAAACATGTAAGAAGCATGAATGGCATGACTTCTTTGGCCTTTTGTGCTTCTTCCCCCGTGAAGTCCTGTGGAGTTCAGATTATCATCAGCCTCTCTATAACAAACATTCCTTCTTCTTCTTCTTTGAAGTTGTCTAAAGTAAGCAGAGTCTCACTGATTCAATTCTATTTCCCAGCGATTTCATGAAGTCATCTGTGTCACATAGTAATTGCTTATGATGTACACATGCCATGCATGCATGCATAGTCACACGCACACACGCATTTGTGTATATGCACAAACAAGGAACCCCATACAGAATAGGAACGTATGGATTCACATTCACAACACAAAAGGCTTTGTCCGATCTGAATCAGAAATACTTTAATAATCCCAGGGGGAAATTATTTTAATGATGAGCCCAACTCCCACGATGAGCATATATGTACATGCACTATAGCCCGCAGATGTTCTGATGCAGACAAAACACAAGCGTTTGCACACGTGTGCACATGCGCTCACAGTTATGTAGCCTGATCTGTTGATTTTCAATAACTGGAGCTTCTCTAAGGGAAGATGTCAGAACCCAAGATACATCTTGCAATGTCTTAATTCGATTATTGTGGAATTCTAAATATCCATCCTTGTTTGTCTTGGTTGAGTTGCATATTCATCACCATTATGTCAACTAAGATCCCCAGCTCTCTACAAACAGCTCCATTGTGAGTTGGAAGCCTTTGGGCTGCAGGAGGGATCAGGGTAATCAGATTGAAAGCGTAAATTATTTTTTTTACAAGGACATCAGTGTGCTGTTGTCATGTATGAAGTTAATTGTTTTGGGGGTAAGAGACACACTAGTTGGGCACAAGAAGCTTTTTGTTTTACTGTATTGTCTTGTGTAGTCGAACACAGAGCTGTTTAAACAGCCAGAGACATTTGATCTGAGTTTTATGACATTTGGCATGGTCCTAAGAGCTTTGTGGTTAATGCAGACATGCCAGAGGCTATGGGAATTGCCAGTTGGGAAAGTTCAACAGTGACATGTTTTCTTTGTATAACTTTTTTTGTAGTTAGGCATACTCTTGTGCACCAGACATATACTGTATATGTTAGAGTGACCTTTTGAAGCACCACTTGTGTGGTGATTCATATCTTATCCGTGTTGCACCTGTGAATAAGGCCAATATTGTTACTCACCCAAGAGAAAAAGGAAGTAATGAAATCTTGCATCTGGACCATTCTCACCAAACAAAGCCCTGAGCCTGCTGTACGTACATAATATCATATTGTGTTGTCATGTAAATATTTTGAAGCATTCCTCTTTTATTAATCCCAGGTGAATTGTTATGACTGAGAATGGCCCACAGAGGCAACAGCGACCATGAAAGGTGATATCGATTTTGATGAATGCCAAATGCGCGCCGCTGGAAATGGGAGAAATTTCACAAGGGCTGAGGGCTGCATTAAAGCATAGTGTGTCTCTGGTTTCAACCAGTGTTCGTCTGGGAAATGCTGCATTCGATTCATTTGTCCCTGTGTGTCGTTTCATAGACGGGGCAGGTTACTGATGGCTTTGGCGGCGGAGCAGTCCTCTATCATGGCTGACGAATGTGACAGTAATGCAGACTGTAGCTGCTAATGGGACCGCCGGGACTTTCCGCTGTGTGCGACATCAATCAGGATCCCCAGCACGCTAACTGAAATGGCCCTCCTCACTCACTCAACACACAGCAGATGTCTTAGTCTGATCCTCCAGCACATGTATAAAAAATGCCAAATGCATGCTAATGATGTTGTTTTGTTGCTTTGACAAAACAAATCCCCATTATGCCTACAAATGGCTGCAAGGTGTTGGGCGTGTTCTTGCATCGTGTTCAATGCGGTTTAATGAAATTTAATTGTATTTCTGGTCGAAATAAAACTCCTCTAGACTGACGTTGGGCCATATGGTTTGTTGACAGGCTGGGTGTTGTATTACAATGAGTGGGAGTTGGGCTATCTGAACTTTGCTACTGTACATCAAGAGCCACTATGGTCAGAGCCTGTGATATGGCCACACTGAGAATGATTTTTCACAGAAGGGAAATAGCACAACATGTTAAACTTGAGATGACCTAGTGTTCAAGGCGGCATCCATGAACTGCAGCGTCCTTGGTATTTGTCCAGTTGTGGACTTTTGTTGCATGTCATTCTCCATCTCCCTCTCTCTCTCCTCTTATTTCCTGTCATTTCTCAACTGTCTGCACCGTTACTACAAACGTTGTCTTAGGCTTCATCTGTTGCTGTTTCACAGTTAAAGCATTACAGTGGTTTGCCTGTAAAACTCTTTTAATAAGAAGCAATAGCAGGTTGTGTTTGTATTAACAGTTACTTTAATGTGCCCTGTCAAGTTCTCTTTTAAACGTTTCTGTTTGTATTCAGTGTTGCTCACCACATGCATTGTGGGTCCCTGTGGTCAAACAAATCTATTTTCTTTGTTATAAAACATTTGCAAAACAGATTTGTCCTAAAAGATGGAAACCCACATTTTTTACACACATGGTAACTAACTTGCAGTCTTTCTTTTTCCTGCCTTTGTTTACACATTGCTCTCATTTCTTTGAGCATTATCGCCACCTGTAGATCAGTGCAATAGCATGCAACCATTGACGGGGATGTGCCAACGTAATACAAACAAAACAAGGACCAAAATAAGGGTGTTTAAGTTATTATTGGGAATTGGTTGGTAGGTGGTCAAGATTAGTAGGCAGACATTCCCACTTTATATTTGTCAGTATTGCCAGTTAACGGAAAAAAAACTCTTAAAAGGTAGATTTATGCTTGATCATCCACACCAAAAGGGTTGGGCACATTTGTCTCTGTGATGCAGCATGTGTCCCGCCATGGCTCACCTTACTGCATTGTTCCACTAAAGGGCGATACCAGTCTGTGGTGGTCCCAAGGGTCCCTGTTAGCAATAAAATGACTCACCTTCACAAAGGATGCCACAAGTTCTTGAGAGTAAGTCGAGATGTCACTTTATTCTTTCCCTTTTACCTTGTCCCTCTGGCCTGGTGCTGAATCGACACACCAGTGTCTGCTGGAGCGGAGCATCGATCCCTCCCCCAGTCAGCACGTCCTCAGGGGGGGAAGGAGAGAGAGGAAGAGAGCGATATGCTTAGAGCAGCAAAGGCCCTCTTGTATTAAAAATGCTGAGACAGAGAGGAGATGCGCTGATCTGTGTAAGATACACTCCTGAACACAGCATGATGGACGCGATAGACTGTAACCTTTTGGCAAAGTTTCAAGGTGTAATGTACATTAGTGTGAACAATGTCAATTCAATCTTGTTTCGGTTCTTGTTGCAGTTGTAATCTCTGTATGAGGGGCACAAAACCTTTTTCGGTGCACATACTGTTCTGTCACCTCAACACTTCAAAAGCAAGATAGCCCTTTTGTCTCAATGTACCTGCTCATTTCCTCCATTTCCACAGTGAGACTGGATTAAAGGCCCACACATTTCCCTGCTGCCATCATTCCTATCCCCTTTCACCCAGACAGGGAGGGCTTTTTGTAGTTGATCCCCTCCCCCTGTAGGCTGTAATCACCCTGAGAATGGGGTAATTAGGGCCACTGTAGGGTAATTACCAGAGCTTGAGTTGTTTAATTACGGCCTTCTCTGGAGCTGTCTGATGCCAGTGACAGTAGAGGCTCACTGATGGAGTGATTTCATCCTCTTGACTGCAGCAGCATGTGAGGGACAGAGAGAGATGGAGACACGGTGATAGACTGAGTGGGCGTGAGTGGGAGGGATCGCAGGAGTTGAATTGAGAGGAAGAGTAGGGTATAGGCAAAAAGCAAAAGATTGATAGAAGTTGATAAATATACATGTCTACAATAGTGAGGGGAGGTAATGCAAAAAAGCATAGCAGATTTCATTTCTGAACAAAAGTGTTAAGTGTTTGTGAAATTTATTTTGCCTGAATTGTTTTCTGTTGGTATTTGTTGCTATGTTTTTATTATTCCTCACATGATTTATGAAGCCCCCTCATGACAACATAATGTGCAACGTCAGTAATATAAGCAAGAGCAGGGGTGTTTGTGCACTGATTTCTTCCATATAGTGCTAATAATAATTATATAGAGTTGCTGAGTTGACTGACAGAAAAAACTTAATCAACAACAATTGTAAAGGTGGTTTAGGTTCTCCAAAACTTGTTGTGAAATATATCACCCTTCAACGCGCATGAGGCAACCTTCCCTTGTTGGTATAGTGGACAGTATTTCCGCTTGTTGCGTGGAGGAACAGGCTATTTCCCTTGGGATGAATACAATTCTGTCTTATCTCTCATCTAACTTCCAAGTATTTGTTTTAAACATTAGACATATCTAAAAGGATCAAGCCAATATATGTTGGCAGCTTTGCTGAACATTTATAAATGCCTTGCTCCTCGAATTGAACTGATGGAGCTCACTTTGGAGTTTGCTTTGGAAAAATACTGTACCGTATATTTCGACTCATGTTGTCAACAGCAGGGGGCAACATGACAAACGAGCATCCCATTGGCAGCGCAGCAGGTTCCTGTTTCAAGAATCACACGTGGACGTGACTGCGAATAGGAGGGCCTCCCTTTCTTCTCTTCAAAAGGGCCATAACACCAATGGACAGCCATCTTGGACTCCAAAAGTAAAAGACCTGTGGACCTGAAGATTTGTGGGGCAAAGGGCAGGGGGTCCTTCTCCAAACTAGGGGAAAGGAATTCACCCGGGCAGCCTGACATTCCCCCAACTGGAAAGATGACTCTGTCTGCCCAGTGTCTCAGACCAATCCCAAAATAGTGTGTGGCGAGAAGTTTCCCGCCACCCACAGACCATCATTGTAAAATCCTAACCAGAGATTGATGCACATGATTAAAACCCCATGTCCTAATATTTTGACCAAAAGCACAAGGTCACCAACCAGATGGCTGCAGAACAGTTTTGATTTATCTGGACTGGAAGCTTGAAATTCAGTTCAGACTCATTAATTTCAGTCCAATGTGGTCAGCAATTGAAAGGGTCTGCTGGACATATTTGCATGCATGTTTACCAAACATCAATCTCTCCAAATTTTTTATCTTTATGACTGGTGGTTGAGACCCTCTTTGATGGAGCGGCGACCACGTAAATCTTTGTTTGGATTCCAATGAGTTGCATGTGAGCTCTGTTTGTATTTCCATTGTACCAGAGAACCTCATAACTCAAAACACCAGATGAAGATGTAAGGACAGAAACTATTTTCTGACAGATGTGTCGATTGACAGTGGCCCTTTGGCCTATTGAACCTTGAGCTCATCCTTCCATACCACTAGGTTTAGTAGCATTGGCCCCGTTTTGGGTGACCCATGGGTATTTTTGTGTTGGTTGCAGGAATAGTTCATTGAAGCAGCATTTTAACTCAACTGATCCCAGCTCTTTAGCAGCACGTTGTAACTCTCCTTGTTTCTGGGGGTTGAATGACAGACATGTGTTTCATATACTGCTCTTCAAACAGATGAGCTACAGTTATTATGAATGCTGCAGATGTGACAAACTATCATTCTTTAATATATTTGGCATGGTGCTGGACAGATGTTACAACATGACAGTGGAAGTCCGTGGGGTAGGGATGGTGATAGATGAACCGGCTGCTTTCCGCTGCTGGTGAACCACAGCAATGCAGGGAATCACCTCTGCCAGAAGACAAGCATGACTGACTGTGGCACCTCCATGGTAAAAACCACAAGACCTTAAACTCATGACCCACTCAATAGCTCGCTGAGCTTTTATTTGTTTCAGTGAGTGTATATTAACACTCTGTGAATGTCAGTCAGGTGGAACCGTCAGGCATATGAGTGTAAAACGAGGAGACACCAAAGGCTTGTTGGGAAGTGCTATTTCCAGACGGCCTCGCCCTTCCTGGCGGTTGCGACGCAGGGTCGGATGGACGCACTCAAACATCTTTGACACTCTGCACTCACTATCTCTGTCACCAAGTCTGCTAATGTTTCTTCTACTGTAGAGACACTACAATTTTTGAGATGGTGTTCACACAGACAGTATTTCAGAGTGAGGATACAGCAGCTTTGTAGACAACATTTTTTTTGTCTGGGTTCAACGAGCACTATCTTGTGAGGGCCCGTCCACATGTTTTGGATTGTCTCTGATGTGTTTTCCATGTGTGGCATACTTTCATTCATTAATGAAGGTGCAGGAATTGTTTGAATGTTTTTGCTCTGTGAAAGCATTGCAATCACAAGTTGAAAAGCTGTTTGTTTGCTGTGACTTTGCTTTGATTGGCATAAGATTGATTGCTCAACGTATAATTAGTTGCTTTCAGCATAATTGCTCTGTCAGTGTCGAAGTTCCCATACAGAAATAACTGTACCGTATTTAGAACAAGTCTCTTTTGCCAACATGTTTGCTGCCTACCTATGGTCACCTGGTAGATTTCTCCTAGTTCAATAACGTCTTGCAGTCTCATGGGATTTTCTTTTTAAACAAAACACACCGCTTTTGAAACCATTTCAAAGCATTTGAAAGAAGAAAAGGAACTTCATATCAGTGACCTTCCTTAGTTCCAGCTATCTCCTGCATCCGTCTGTGAGTCTTCTCTCCAATTAGTGGGAGAAAAACAACGTAACTCAGAGAACTGTGACAAATTCAATCGCAGAGTGAAGAAAAAAAAAAAAAAGCAGCCTCAGTGTTTGATCTCTGCAGGCAACAGTAGAAAGAAACCTTCGCCGTAACGTGTTATCTTTAGAATAGACTGAAGCCTCACCTCCTCCACCTCAGTGACCTTGTCATTTGGCTCTCCATCTTATCAGAGGAGGAAATGATGTCAGCACCATAACAAGGGCTGAAACCAGACTCTCCTGCAGCCAGACAGTTAGAAATAATTAAAGTGGAGGCTCAGTGATTTAACAGGAGACCACAGATCGATAGTAGCCTGTAGTGTGAAGACTGAAATTGCTGGGTAGGTTTTTTACAGAAAATAAAAATGAAATAAAAAGCCCTCTCCGTGGATTCTGATGTGTTTCCAGCGTCACATGAGGGTCAGTTTAATGCAGTTGGCTGCCAAAGACAGTTTTTTAATTGGCTCCCTTGTGTTGATCATTGGACTGTTCTCCCCTGGACTCCTGAAGCAGCAGTACAGTGCTACTGCCTTGCTGCCTATTAGAACTGACAGTTTAGCATCCATCACTTAATCTGTGTCCAATTTCTCATCCTCCTGTCTCGAAAGATAACTTAGAAACTTGCTCCACTTTCTTTTTGTTATATCTGCTTTGTTGTCCTTTTTGTTCAGGTTGTATGGATGTATGCAGAATAGCATTAACCTCGTCCTCCAGTGTCTGTCAATCAACACAGTGCCTGTCCTTTGTGCATCATGTCACTTTAGCCGAGCGCCTTTAGCAGAGATGAAAAAGCCATCTGACCCCTTTTAAAGTGGAGCTCCGCTTGCAGCCCTGTGATCGCCCTACCATTTGTGCCCTTCCCCATGGTTTGGGTTTGCCCCCACATTTCATGGCTTCAGACACTCTCACTGAGATCAAACTCCAAAAGTGCTGACCACCTGCTGGGACTCCCTCTGAAAGTGCTAATGACCCTGTTTGTCTGAGGAGACACCAGCTCTTCTCTCGTGTCTTCCCCCCTCCCTCCGACTCCGTTCTTACTTTATTGTGATTACTTTGCCACTTGTGCCCTACTTGTCCGACCTTAACTGCCTTAAGGGCGAAGGACAGTTGAACTTTAACTGTAGGTCAGTGTCTTTGGTGGGAGAAAAGTGCTGGTCTTGTTTTGTTGGTAACAGACGGGGCAAACACCTGCTGACTTGCTGATGACACAGGTGTTCACATGTCAGTGAACACGTCACATAGTGTAGATTTCTATATTATTACTTGTTAGGCCTCCAGCTTTGGATTTAGAAACTTTTTACTGTATCAGTTTGATAAACCCGCAAGGACAAAATACTGTCAGTAGGAGGACTATTAAATGTTGACGTCAATGCTGGTTGGATGTTCACAGCCTGAAAATAAATCAAAAATTCAGTGTAAATCCATCCTAAATCATGACAAAGGACTGGCTGTATCATTTCCATCTGGCCATGTTTCAATAACACAAACTATGTAAGGAATCTGATATGAGAGCTGTGGCTGTGTATCCGGTGTTTTGCAGTGATGCGTCTTTCCTCTATGTCAGCGGTTAGGATTGCAGAGCGATCATCTGAACTGTGATGATGCTTTCCTGGGCTCAGACCAACTCTACATTATCCATGAGACTTGAATATGCCGCTCCCCACCCCCTATGCTTGAGGCCTCACATTACCATGAGCCCGCAAAGTAATTTGTAGACAGATAATTTCAATAACGTCTGACAGCAACTACACATTATTGGCTGTTGTCCTTGTTTGGCAGAATTACTCTCAGAGGTTCAGCTCGTTGCTAGTTTTTGGGACGCTGGCAAGAGTGTTTGTGGTAGCCCAATTAGTGGTTTTGCATGATGGGGCAGGGGATCAGTGTTAGTAAGTGGAGCACAATAATTTGCTTCATGTTTCAACATCTACGAAGATACAAGTTAACCAATGTAAGACAAAGACACACTTTAAAATGTCATTTTGCGCTTACTTTATGAAGAGACAATGCATATCCAGCAGGCTTAGTGTGACTGGATGCCATGAAAATCTCCTGCTTAAATATCAGAAACAGAGAAACCAGAATCAACTGAGAACTCAGCCTGAGTTTATGTATCAATCACTTGTGCCGATGCGGTTTTTCAGCTGTTATCTTTGATGCTGGGTTTTGTCTGTGGACTTCTCACTCTTTAAGAAACACATATAAACTCCTTAAAGGGTACCTTATCAACTCCAACCCAGAATTTAAACTGTGAAAGGCACTAGCTTAAATGTGAAAAACAGTCCTGTCAAGGGCCGTTCAATAACCAGTAACTGATATATGACAATGAACTGTGACCCTACGTAGACAGGATTACTCTCAACTCTTCCAATATAAAACAAATAATCTTTTATTGACGAGAATATGCAGAGTTCCCTCAAAGCCATTTTTGTAGTATTGTGAGCAGATTTTTGTAATGACAGGTCCATTGCATTCTCATTACAAAAATCTGTTCACACTATCTTTTCTTTTTTGGACAATGGCTCTTCTGCAAGAATGCTTATTCACATGAATTCTTAGATGTCAAAGAGTAACAGAACTTCACTGTCCTTACTCATCATAACATTTCAGTTATAAGAATACCAAGAAAAAAAATATGAATATATAATATGATGTACTTATTGATGCAAATTACAATATAATAAAAAAAATATATATATATATTTTTTTTTTTTTTTTTTTGATTGTAAGAGAATAAGTATTGGGTCAAAATTTAAAGCAGAAATGTTAAATATAAAGTAGCTTATGAAGTAATATTATGTAGACTGGCTTTTTGTTTTGCCCGTAATTAATGTCAAATTACCTGATGCCTCAATTAATTAAATGTTTCCAAAGTTTCCCCAGAATTTAATTATACTTTTTGTTCACATGCCTGTCTGATCCCATCATTTTTGTGGATATGAGGAATGTTTCCTTTTATTTTTGGGGCATTTTTAGGCCTTTATTCAACAGCACAGCTTGAAGACATGAAAGGGGAGAGAGAGGGGGAATGACATGCAGCAAAGGGACGCAGGTTGGAGTCGAACCTGCGTCCGCTGCGTCGAGGAGTAAACCTCTATATATGGGCGCCTGCTCTACCAACGGAGCTATCCGAGCGCCCAGGAATGTTTACTTTTGAAGTGTTAAAACTAAGTGAGTCAACATTTCTTCCCAAAAACCCATAAAACCAGGACAATAAAACAAGTCTTTGAGTTTCCGCAATTTTAATTACACGCACATTGTTTGCCTTCAGTAGGTTATCTGTTTGTTAGTTGTTATGTCCATCATAAGATGCAATAGTAGAGATGATAATATGCTCTTATTTATAGTCTGACAGTTATTCCTAGGCTATTGTGATATCCATTTAACCAATAACCTCATAACATTTTTGTGGATGCTTTTATGTGTGGGTTGAAAAGCCAGCCATTTCTTTTTTTTAATCACACTCTCTACATAGTTAAGCCGTCACATCATGGTCTGCATAAACTTGCAACACATCCACAATGAGCAGAAAGGCTTCATTTTCAGCACAGAATGGTATGGGAAAAATCAAAAAGCCAGTGACTGGATTACTTCTTGGCAGTTGCCTTGATTTTGTAGCAAAGGGCCACTTGTGAATGAGACAAACCCACTTTGGGGGGGTTCATTGCTGCTCCAGTACCTGTGAGAAAACCACTCTCTGTACACCAAGTCTCCAGTGTTTTTAGTCAAGGGTTTCAATGGTTGTGGTTTTCAGTGTAAAGCCTTGACAAGCATCCAAATAATCTTGTGGCAGCCCCAGAATAACTTCTTTGCTTGGTGAAATCTGGTATGCAGAAGCCGAGACGTCCAATGGTTGATTTCATACCCCTCGTGTGAATAACCAATCACAGTCAGAGATGAGCCATGGGAAATGTAAACACACTCTTCTATACAACAACGTAACTTCTGGGAGCCAAATCTTTAGATGGTTTCCTCCTGTCAGGTTGTGTTTAATCTGATTCCAAGCACAAATTATTTCAACATTGTGATTAATTTATGTTAGATGAAACATTTACAGGTTGTTGCTATATTTATACTGGAAAAAATGAACAGAGCTTTTAATTCCGAGGTCTGTTATTATTTAGAAATGATACAGATTCAAATAAATAATTAAATAATACAGTGCAATAAGTATAATTACACACATCTATTTTGTTTGTGCCTCTCACCCAATCAGTCCCCCTCTGCTTCCTCTGTCACCATTTGCAAAGCTTCAAACAGTAAAACAACAATTTATGAAACAGTTATTTCAATAAAAAATTGAACATCAGTGTGTGCAATTATTTATTTAAAGTTAATATATGTAACTTTTAAATGTTTCTGAAACTGTGTAATATTCCATCTGATGATCATAAGTGACCTGTAACAATTTTTATGTAGTTTTTATTAATGCCTCCGCCCGGGTCCGATTTTTCCCGCGATTTCCCAAAATGATTTACAGCAGGTAGACGGCGCTACAGAGCACACATTGTGACACGTGACAGATTTCGGTGTAAACACCAGGAAAGCCTCTGTTATTGTATCCAGCCAGGTGAGGGTAGCAGGAGATTTCTTTATATAGGCCTAATTGTATTTTAATTATTTTATTTTCGAAGTTATCTGTTGTAGTTATGGCTGATACTGGGTCAGGACCATCACAGGAAAGAAGGACATTAAACGAAGAACAACTAAAAGCTAAAAGGGAAAGCAACAGATGACGGCCGAAAACCGAGTCACACTCGGTCGGGCTTTCAACAGATGGAGACAATTAGGGGATTTTAAATGATTCAAAACCCACCCCGAATTGGCCCTCAGGTATGTAATATGTAGTATTTCATTCATAAAATAACTTTACAATGTGCAATGTGGTTGTACATCAAATACACCCCCCTTCCATTTAGCGCGGATGTTATATTCCTTTTGTCTGTGTTTGTGTTGGCCTACTATTGTCTTTTTCCTTGTCCCCCTGTCCGTGGGTTTCATGAAATGCGCTATATTAATCTAAGTAATTATTACATTGGTTGCTATAACAATCTCTTAATGCTCTGGCACGTGACACAGTGACAGTGATACCTGGTTTAGCTCCTGATTCATCCAGGATTAGTTACCGTATGCAACGCTTGAAATGCAACGATGCATCGTAACGTATTCTCTTATTGTAAATAATAATAAATAATAATAATAAATATATGTTTTCTGTTTGAGCAAAATATTCATTGCGACTATATAACCTCCCCTACCGCTAACTCCTAGACCTTTACGACCGCAAGCGTGGTAAAAACTCTACCGCTTTTGTCCAAAGGGGCCGCTGGAATCGACACAAACTGAAAGTTACATATAGCCCCTTTAACATACAACTACATATACATTGGAAATCACCACAATAATTAAATCTGACCAGTTTTCAATAAATGCAAATAAGATTTACAAGACAAACATTTTGGAAGACTTATGCTCCTGCTCGGGTGCCCTCATTTGGCCTTCTTAAAACTTGTACAAGTAGATCAATTCACAAATATAGACACATAAAATCATGAAAGCCACCTCAGTATTTGTGATTATGGCTTGTTTTGAATATCATGCAAGAAGTATCACAAATATGATATGTATCCCCCGCTTATAAATGAGTTTAATGGTTAGTGATGATTCTGTTAATCAAATCTACGCAACGCATCGTCTTCTGCTGGTTCTAAATTGCTCTGAGCAGTGGAGAGCACCCCATCACAGCTGGAATCGATACACTTTTCCAAGGAATGCGAGCGTTCCGTAATTACTCTTCATGCATGTGAAAAGAAGTGCCTGCAGTGCTGATTCTAGTGCTGCGAGTGTCGGTGTTAAAAGGAGCCGATAATGCCTGCAGAGTCACCGCTAGCTCTGAAACAAAAAGTAGGTTACAGACTTCAGATTTGCTGCTGAGGTGACAATACTCTATTCCAACACGTTATGGAGTGAAAGCAACACTCTGATAACGTTTTAATTAGTACAAATTAATTGTCCTGCTCTGTGTTTCAAGTCAGATTTTTTTCCCCAGCTGGGTTTTTCAGATCTCAAGTTTATGTGTAAGTTGTGCTCCATGTTTTCCTGGGGTAAAATGCAAGAGGATTGTTTGTTGTATCCGCTTTTGGTCCAAGATAGTGAAAGCTTTTTCTCTTTGCTCTTGAGTACAAAATTGGTGCATCAATGTTTGACCATCCTCGAGAAGGGGTGATTCAAGGGTGAGGGATGATGAACAATCCCCCAATGTGTTAAGTAACCATGGGTGGTATTAGAGAACGCAGTTATTGGCTATTTTGTTGTTAACATCGAGGCCATGTATCTGTTTTGTTTTACACATGACGGAACGAGGGGACGTCAGCTAAACACACGTCTGATTCTTTCAAGTGTTTTCATGATGTAACCTGCCAACTTGAGCATGACGGCCAAGTGCAGCCACAGGAATCCATTACAGAGAAAGAGAGGCTGATTTTAGACATGGCTCTACCGTGCCTAGATGAAAAATAACCTTTTAGAAGCCATTCGCGTTATCCTATGGGACTGACTCAACGCCTCCATTGTGTGTGTGTGTGCTGGATATTGTTAGGAAAAAGAATCAAAACTCATTTTTGTGCTTGAATTGTTTTTCTTCGGCGGAGCCAGAGTCTTTCCTGTAGGTATATGGGTTCACTCTCCAGCAATAAAGGCCCTTGTTGTGGTGTAGTGGCTGTGTTGTAGCAATAGAGCAATATAACAGATCTCCTGTGGGACACTGAGTTTGAAATAGGGCAGGTCAGCCATGCGGTATCCGAACAGGTTTAATGGACCTACAGGAGCCCCTTGAGGGCGATGCTGGCTAGAATGGGTCACAGAGGGGTCATGTTTATTCAGTGCATCTTGGAGTGTGCCGAAAACGACGTGGTTCCTCCTTGTCTCCCTTACCCCATTCACCTATTCTGTGTCTCAGACCCTGACTGACCGTGAGGCGGGCTCAGGCCACATCTGGATGCAATTCCCCTTTTAAGCTGATGCTGAAAAATCTTACTGAAATTCTTCAGGCTGGGGGAAGCAAGCAGGGAGATTTTAATATGACCAAAATGGAAGGAAGATGAAATTGTAAAATGGAACTGCTATTTTTTTTTCTTTTCTTTTTTCTTCAGTGGACCATGGTGTCTGTCAGCCTTAAACGATTGCTTGTACTGTGGGCTGTCAAATATGTGGATTTAGACAAATGTGACATATTTAAATGGATATTCATAGCCTTGTGGGATTAGGCGGAGGGAGCGCAGTTTCATATTTGAGGCATGTTTAAAATGGGCAGTCACTTTTCATTAAATGCAACCAGATTTTGGAGTACCTGCCAATAGTTAACTACACTCTGTGTGAGTGATGCAATGGGGGAAAAGACCATGCCTGACAAGCAAAATGTGGCACAGATTGTATGACAGAAAAAGAATAAGGTGAGACGGTTGACTAGCTTTCTATGCAGCGCTCTGGACTGTGCGTTACCTACAATAACAGCAGTGTATGATCCTCAGTGAAGGCTTGGCACTCGTGTGCAATGTAAGGCCAACCACGACCTATTACACTGTTAGCTTCACATTTTATCAATAGTTGGAAGAGAAGTTAGGCTCAGAAATGGGAATGTGTTCACCATTAAAAATCTGAAACCCTCCAATCGCCATGAAGTTAGTGGTAACTTGTAGCATGGTTTATGGTTCCTCGTTAAATTTAATATTTTGCACGATTTAGTGTCAGTAACAAACATTATTCATTGAACTCATGAGGTATAAATGGAAATAGACATATTTCATTTTAAACTTTAACAAATTAGGAAAATGTATTGCTATTGGTTTGCTTGTAATGTCACGTATTTCAAAGGAAAAAGAAGAGAGGGTCATAAACAAGGTCAACCAACACATTACATTAGAATTTCAGTCACAAAATGATATTGCACTCAGAGCTTTAGTAAAGCTGATCACATATATCACATGAATCTTATGTAAGTCTTTTTGAAAGGATCTTACAATTATAATTTTGCTCAGGTTACATTCTGTCTAACTCTAACCCTTCATTTCACATCTATAGTTTCTTCTGTAGGCACACCTTATTGTAAACCAGGCATGCTCCTACACAAGGTTTGATTCTCAGTCAGATTTACTTGAAATGATCTACATTAACTGGTTATTTTGTACTCCCAACAGGACAAACTGACATTGGTGCCAAGTAACTTTGACTCCCGAGTCTCACAGAAGCCCATGGTTACTCAGTTGGCGCAGACGTAGACTGAGTTAGATTGCTTGTGAAAGCTGTTCATGTGCATCGATGGGCTGTGAACTCCTTCTCACCCTTGGGCCGGAGGGCTAAAGAATGCAACTCCCATTGGCTTCAAATAGAGGTATTGACTTAAGGTGAAAATCCCTCTAATATGGAAACAAATAAATGCTGACACCTGTCATGTCTTGGAACACTGAGTACTAAGCAGCCAAAGGATATGAAACAAGGGTATTCACAAATGCTGTCTCTCAAAAAAATAGCATTCATTTGTGATTGTTGTATAGACACTTTAGTTTGTGCGTGTGTATGACCATATGTAGTAGTCCATAAGAGGTTTACTGAAGTGTTGACCATGAATGTGAATGTGGGTGTTTCTGACATAGGTGTGCACACATGCAAGTTTATAATTCATAGACATCAGTGGTCAGAGCCCAGTGGCCTACTGGGATTTGCGAGGTATCATATTCTGGTTTTGTAATCCGGTGTAGAACGTTGACTGACCCGCTACGACGGCAGACAAATCCAAACCAGCTGGGAGACGTCACTCAGTGTTTACTGATATTTATCTGTGACTCACACTGATTACATGCACGCTACCAAGGAATCGTGAGCTGCTGATGGAGAACGAGTCAGTGAGAGAAAAGTATCCGACAGGAAAGATTTGGTGAAATAAACGGTGAGGGAAAAGGAAATTGAGGAGAGGGATAAGCATGAGAGATGATAGAGGTGATACGGTCCGTTCACCCAAATTACCCATATAGATTTAGTTTTACCTGCTGCTGTTTTAAGATAGCCAGTGAGATTTTTGCTACAACCCAAATAAAATTGAGGTAAATGGAATTTTATTTTTGGTGCTCAGGGTTAAAAATTCTTACAATAAAATGTGTTCAGTGTGTTTCTGTGGATTCTCCAGAATAACCAGGATATTTATTTCTGGAATGACATGTTTCAATTAAAGTCAAATGTATTTTTTTCAATTCCAGGGGCACCACACACATTTCTTTTAACTCCATTGCTTTGGGTTTGCAGCAAAAATGTCAAAAGTAGTAAGCAAAAGTATTTTTTTTTGGTAATGAGAAAAAAACTAGAGACTGCAGACTTACTGTAACCCATTGCATATAATCCAGAAGCTTTTGTTAACGCTGACATGAGCAACGGGTTTCGATCTATGATCCATTAGATTCATAAAAATGTGCAATGGGCCAAAGGCATAAATATTCAAACACAGACAATCAATATAGGTGTAAATGTCATAATAAACAATATAGGAAATACAGCAAGGGAAAAAAAAATTTAAGTGGAAAGAAGTAATAAAAATTATCATATAAAAACTATTTATCAAATCAAATAGGAGGCAAATAAAATAAATGTAAATGTTATTGCTATTTGGCTGAATTGACCCTTTAATGATTTTGTTTCTCACATTAACTAAATGCTCGCGGAAACAGCTGCAAACCTTTGATAGAAAGCAACAAGGAGCTGATGTTACATGCTGAGATGCCTTCTCCACATTCCTCTTCAGCCCGACCTTCTCATCAGATCATGGGCACCGAGGTCAGGGGTCCGGCATCAGATCTCCCCCCCTCCCCTTCCTTCCCTGTCCTGTCCAGACCTCACCATTATCAGCTCTGTCAGATGCACAGACAGCCGAGGTCTGGGACCCTCTTTCCTGACCTGCCCATCAGCTCCCAGAGGAATTCCTCTAATGAGGCACTATGGGGAACAGATGCAGAGAGGGCAGCCCGGGCAAAAACAACCTGCCACAGTCACTTAATGATCACACACACAGTTATGTCACAGAGGCTTTCAGGACGGCATGTTTGTATATATGAGCATGTGCCTGTGCGATAGATTAATTTTCTCCGTTTCTGTTTTTGTGACTCTTCATACCATGTGTGCAACTAAATCTACAAACATCGTTTACTTATCCGCAATGTGAGTTGTTTTCTCTTTGATGACTCATTGGATGAATTTATTTTTTCTCCTCTTTCTTTAGTCACAAACTAACATTTTATTAAGCCTTGTATCAGTCCTTGTCTTCATTTGAGATAGTTTATTGGCATTGTATATGCTGAAGGCATATGGTACATTCATTACTATTGGCTTTCATTTCTGTAAATATCAGGCAGGAGAGATGCCCTCAGCATCTGGTGTGTAATTTCAGGAAGGGCTGTGCCCTCCAGTACACTATCCATCCTCTCCGAAGAGATGAAGCGGTTTATTATTACAGTACGGAAATAATATCAGATGCGATGTGTCCACACGCCAAGAATAATGCTCAGAACATGCCTTGAATCACACATGGTCACTGTTCAACCCATTACACATGCACTCCGTCTGCCCTTTGGAAATGGGCTCATTCGGACTCTCCAAGGTTTCAGGCCTCGACTTCAATCATTGCTGTAAATGTTAGGACATGTTTGTGTTTGTGCAATTGCCTGGTGTATACTCCAGTGCCCCGTTTTGTTTGCATCAATTGTGGTTGGATAGGATTAAAGGGCCAGTTCATTAAAACAAGTGGAGGCTGCCAAGTGCAAACAAGAGAATGAAAGTGCTCACAGACTTTTGAGAAGTTAAACTCTTGTGTAATTAACATAGTTTAGCTTTATTTCTGTCTTCTTGGTCAGTCTATTTCTTGATCAGTACTTAGTGTAATGAAGTATGACTGCACTGATCAAATGTGTTTCCTGATTTTAACAGGATCACAGTGCATCAAGGGAATGTGGAGGAGGGGTGGAGTTAGTTTCACAATGGGAAGGAGGCAATATATCTACTCCAGATGTGTGTTGACACACTGTCAAGTTGTTTGATCAGGTACCATGAGGCCCGGCCTCTCTTTGTCTTATCTCTTTTTGTCTCACACTCTCACTTGTCCTCTCTCTCCTTTCTCTCTCTCCTTTATTTCCTTTTCTGCCACCTTTTCCTGTTTTACCTCCTGTCTTTTCATCTTCTCCCAGTAAGAAACTTTACATCATGTCCATCTTATACCCACGCCTGTCCAAAAGAGAAAGATGACCCAGACAATGTAAATGAGCACATACCAGCTGTTGGTAGCGATCAACTCACGCTTACCTCAGCCCCAGATCGGACCACAGATTAAATACAAAACAGAAACCCCATGCTTACTGCATGTGGATGCTGATTCCGTTTCATGAGATTCCCAATCGCTTTTGGCACGGCATCAGCGGAGGCCCCTCTTTCATGTACATATTGAGATTTATGAAGTTCCAGCAGATGATATAAGTTGATTTATAGACTTCGTCAGGTACGGATTGTGAAATACAGATCAGGGTTGACTTGAGAAATATTATAAAGAATGATGTGGTCTTTTAATTGTATGTCTTCACCCTAACCTATTTTTCTTTCTACGGTGTTATATAAGCACACCAATGTTGCCTGCTTGGCACTGAAAAACGTTACAGCTTTCTAATATGTATCAGGTTTAAATTTACTCTCTGACTATTTCCACAACTTACCTTATTTCTCCCTAAACACCACAGTTTATATGTCTAGACACATTTATAATGGCTTGCAGTACCTTCCATTTACAACTAGTATTAGCACTTTCCTGGCAGGAAACTCAACATTGTGGCACAATGAAATCTGCCCAAAACAACTGGACCCACCCATATCTAAACACTTTAACAATGTGAAAATAAGAATGTAACAGAGGTCGTGCTCCGTAGGTCCAGCGTTGCTTAGTGCTAAAGGTCTTTAAAGGTCTCAGGGAAAAAAACAAACATTAGCACACTTAGAGTGAGGAGGCAGAGTTGGCACTCAATAAGACACATTTTGTGATTATGGTTTAATTTGCACAACCATGACAAGTTTCCCCAGATTAGCCTTCGGTAAAATACGTGACCTCAATGACTGACCTACAGGCACCTTCTCAAGCTGCCTAATCAGCACAATTGAATTGGATCTTGGCAAGTCTTTACAGATTTTGAACAGCCCTGTACTCCTATTGATTGGCCTCCAGGTCTGAGGATCTTCATTGATTAAGTCATAAATAAGATGCACGTTTTAGTGAGAGGGATTATACAACAAAGAGCTACTGAATTTGAGCGTTTGAAGTGGGCGGGTGAAATCGCCATGAACTTTGTAGAAGATTGACCCGAGGGCTGGAGTTGACTGACTTTGAATCTAAAATCTCTGTCGGGGTCGGCCTCTTGATTGAATAATCGAAGATGCACCGGGAGGAAATGAGGGAATCAGTTTTGAGGGATTGGGTTATCTAAGTAGAAAATTACACTATCGATTTTCATTAAAGCGCCTGGCCACATGTAAGAGTGAATTCATTAAGAGGAACTCTTTAGGTGGGTCTGTCTGCACTTTGTTCTTCGTCTTTTTCTCTTCGTATCCATCACTTTTTTCTCATGGTTTATAGTTTGGCAAGATAGTATGGAAACAAATAAGGATTTGAATCTTCTAAGCTAATTAAATACAGAATGTCAAATTTAATAGCTACTGCAAACTTAATACCATTTACCACTCAATTTATAGAATATATTACCTTCACCCACCCTCCCCCACACACACACACACACACACACATTCAGATAACAAAAATAATCTAGTCCAGTTTTGTGTCCAATATGCAAAAACCTACTATGAAGTTGTTCATATTGTCATCTAAATATATAAGTCAAGTCAGAAAATCTGGTTGCTCATATTGTATGGGTGAAATTCAGACTACTAATTTGAAGGTGAAAAACTTCAACGTCCTGTTGTGATCCAAGAGAATTTCAGATAATCGAATGACTTTACCTTGCACACTTGAAATTATATTTCAATTTGTGAAAAACTGAAAAACAACTGAAATTTCAAAACTATAAATTAAATTCCAGAAACCAAAAAATATTCAGATTGATGGTTTTATATTAGTGCTATATATTAATGATATTAGAATGTCATCATTAAGTACTTCAACTTACTACAACGAATGCTTTTATAATTCAAATTATTACGGCCTTTCTTTGCTTCCATAGCCAGCGGCCATCAAGTGCTCTCCAATCAAGTCACACAGGTGAATGCAGTGTGCTCCTCTGACAGAAAGATTTCAGAACCCCTCTTTGTAAAAGTCTCCTGTCAGAGAATGTTATCAGACTGCCTGCTTAGGTTTCTAATCTTCAAAGGCTTGACTTACATTCCTTTGGTTTTTTTCTAAAAGAATATTTTCTGTCTGCAAACGTTCCCACCTCTGCGTCCGGTTTCATGTTTCTGTCCATTATGGAACCTCCCTCGTAGCTGAGCATGAATGACGGGACAGTGCTAATGTAAGGTTGCTCATACTTAAACTCCAGTGGAGGAGCCAGATCGAATCTCACCATGGCACACACCAGAGTCTTGAAATGTCCCTATTGTACAATTGGACAGATTATTATCAAATACATGCTCATAAGATAAAGAGCTATTACAAATACAATGTGCCCTCTATATTTGCACCTGCCTGGGAAGCTCATTTAAAGCTAATATCAGTTTCACAGCAGGTTCACTTTGTGTGATTTTGATCCAGTACTAGAGGGACCGTTGCAGCTGAAGGTTATGAGGATTCTTCTTTTTTTTTTGTGAAATTGATATTTCAGCAGCTAAGATTTTATCCTGAAAAGGATGTTTTGGACAGCGGAATAAAGGTGTTTATGTACTTTACCTCTAACTCCTGTGAACCTTTTACAAAAGTGTTTTCTCAAAGGACTTCAAATACCAATAATTGAACTTAAGTCAAAATGATTGACCTCTTAAGCAGAATGACGAAACGGCACCTTCTGACCTTTGGGATTGTTCAAGCCGTTCTAAGTTTTTCCTATTGCAGCAGGCTGTACGTCATGATGTCAGGTTCCCAAAGCCGGCATCCATGCGTCATCTGCTCCACATAAACCGTCCCCTCTCAAACCCGTTGACCTCTGCACTAATACAGGTAACACCGGTAATACCAGTATTGAGGCAGCTTTGGTTGTAGGTATTGAGAGGAGAGCAAGACAAACAGAAAAGTGCTTGGCTGGGGCATGGGAATCAATGGCTAGGTGGACAGAAGGCCAATGCAATCAGGGAGCCGAATGAAGCGGACTCAAAGCCTGCTGAGCCAGCACCAATGCACACGGAGAGATTCATTTGGAACTGGGTGCCTTCTACTTGTCCTCTGCGCAGCAAACACCACCAAGCATTATTACAAGCAGTACTACAAGCATCACATTTTCTCCCACAGTTAATCTCCATCATGCACATACAGTACACCCTAATGCAAACTCACCCTCTCCTCTCCTCTCCTCTCCTCTCCTCTCCTCTCAGCACTGAAACCATAGCCTGGCTGTATTTATTAATAAGAGCCCCTGAGACAGAGATGGATGAATTCCATTTTGATTTCAATGCGGTTTTATTTGAGAGGAAAAATGGCTGCATCAGGAAAAGAATTATTCATAATTGAATGTGTTGTGTTCATAGAACTGCTGGTGAAGGAGAAAAAAAGGTTGATGTTGAGGTCACTTGGACAGTTGTGCAATGTTGTCATTTTTGTCCTTTAATTGTGTGTGTCTGTGTCTGTGTGTGTGTGTGTGTGTGTGTGTGTGTGTGTGTGTGTGTGTGAGTGAGATGCATGCTGCTTGCGTATGTTTTTCGTGGTCCTGTGCATGTTTATGTGTTTGCATTCTGCAGAGGCTTGTTAAAAGTGGTGACAGAGCACTGCAGGATTTCCAGGTTCACTTATAAACATCAGCACAGGACTGTTCTGCAGCTGCGCCTCCCTGCCTCAACGCAAAAAACAGTTTTTCAAGATAGGAAATCTCAACATAGGCGCTTGACAGGGAGATTTGTTTCATATAAGGCCTCAAACTCCGACACTCTGATTTACTCTGGGAGCTATTCCTTAAGGGTGGTCTAGTCAAACGCAGTGAGGTCACTATTTTTATTCATTTCCAATGAAAGCATGGGTGGTGTGGTTATCGTAGACTACAGACAGTAGTCGTTACTGTAAAATCAGCCCAAGACTAAACAGCTCTTGCTGTAGAAAAGACAAAATGGCCAATACGGCTTCCTCCGGTTGGAATAATACAGCACTGTTTTCTTTGTGAGATCTGTACTGGCTGGCCAACGCGCTGGCATGCTGTTTTTCTGTTAAATCTCGGCTAAGGTCTCTGTCCTCTGGCTCCATTGTGTACTCAGCTTCATCTGTGAGCACAGTGGGAGTTTTTCATAAGCCTTGTGTACACTGCACAGATTCTGTTTGTGCATGAATACGTGACCTTAAACGATTTGCATGTGCAAGGAGAATTATATATTTATGCGTGTTGTAGGCCAAAGCCTGACCCAGTGCAGGAAGAGCCATTGTTGTTTTGACATTTTCTGTGGAAATTGGAATTTATGAGAAAAAGTTTCAAGTAAGATAACCTATAGCAATACCCAGAATCAGACTCTAATTTTAACCTTTCCCTTACACTTGAAACTTCGACACAAGAAGTCTGAGGTTGCCTTTAGATTCATTTTTCATTCCACTTTTTATGCTCTTTGTAATCCTGTTACAATATTGTTTCGCGTAGCAGGATATCGCAAAAAGCACTCGATCAATGAGATTTCATTGTTAATGTGGATTTTTAATAACATTGTTTTTTTTAGCCATAACTGTGAAACTATTATTCCGTATTGTTAGGGAGTGTTGTCGGTGTCAATAAATCATTTTAACTTATATGAATAGTTATACTTTTTTTGTATTAAAGTATTGGTAATGTATGTTGAGTAGTTAATCCATTGAAGGAGTATGAATTTCTTCTCTTACAGGGAAAATAAAGTTTCAGTTAAAACTAGGAAAGTGGAAGAAATCCAAGGCCCTTTTACCAATATGTCAAATTAAAATAATCCATCTGTTTCTGTCATTTAAATGACTATCTGTGTTAAATGCCACAGAGAGACATTAATGAACTTCTTTATTGAGTTTTTAAAAGTGAACTTCACTGTTTTTTTTGTGCTGATTTTCAAAATTAGCATGTACAGTATTCACTGCCTTACTGTTACCATTTATGAAATGGAAATGTGCCCATGTCCTTGTGAAACTCTGGCTGTCTTGTATATATTTTAGCAGAACATTTATTCATATATCAAGACTGAATTGTTTATATGGCTGATTAGAGCAATATACTACTGAATAATGAATAAGGTCTCAGTAGAGTTTTTAGCAGCAGACTCTTTCAGTGTGTCAGCTGAGCTGCATTGGCTGTGTGAGAGAGCGTGTGCGTGCACGCAGGGTTAAGTGACCGACTGGGCAGTGGGAAAGCACATTGTGGTAACTCCACTCAGGTCAAACTCTCTCCAGGGACTGGAAGTGGAAAGTGAATGCTGCCAGTTTGGACATTGGGCTATGACAACTGCTCTCAGCAACATCTCATCTGACAAACCTATTAGTAGTGACGCCAACACACAAGCACAGACACAGTACAAATGGGAGAAGCCGTGCTTTAAAACAAAGTATAGGCCAAAAACTTTACATCTGTCTTCTCTGCATAACTCTCAAATACACACAGTAGGCATGCATGAACCCACATCACCAGTAGGCAGCGAAGGGCACATTTCACGGTGCGTCCTTAAACACATCACAAACCTCGGGCCGCAGGGTGAAAGGCATTTGTGTTTCATTTCCGTTGACATACTAGCTGCCAACGGCCGTGTCTTCCCCACAAAGAGGAAATTGAATGATCAAACCCCCGTGATTATCCAGATTATAATTATTTTCAATTGATGTCCCACAATTCGAGAAGGGTCACTCTTAGTTGAGGTGTAATTGAGTTTCATGAAGACGGCATAAATCAAGAAATATCTGGTTACACTATCCAAAATAGCTGGCGACTTAGAGCAGTTAGCTAAAATTGTGCCTGGCTTTTTCTTGGTTTTACCCAACACAATTCTTTTCACATGGCGGGAGAAGTGTTCGACAGCACTGGCCAAGGATTAGCGAAGTTCCAGCCCTTTTGCATTGCCTCTGCCCTCGATTGTTTTCACCAGGCGTCTTTTTTAATGACTTAAAATATTGGTCTGCCAAAGCCAGAAAGAACCCAGGGCCCCACTTTAATCATTGATGGCACAATCAAGAGACAGAAAGTGGGGAAGAGACTGTCACTTGGAACCTCACACACAGATTCAGTGGCTTGATTTAGTGTGTGCTTAAGACTCTTTTAATGCCTCCGAGTGTGTTGCATTTGTTAATGTGAACTAGTACTTTGTGGATTAGTACTCAGATCTTGGTTGTTTATGCAGCCTTCCAGTTGTTTATTGAATGTTTACTGCTACGTATTTGTTGATTAATGTGTTCAGTTTTCTGTCATTCATATTTTGTTCGTGTTGTGTCTTTGATGGCGTGTTTCAGGTTTCATTCCAGCGCCAGCCATTCAGCCGTTTGTGTACGCACGTATTTCTGGACTGTGTGATCAGAGGTCTTGCTTTGTGCCGCCTCGCTCTCAATCATCTACTCTGGCTTTGATTCGTCTGGCCGACGTTGTTGCAAAGACACGCAGGTGTTTCTCATCAGTTCCGTAAGAGGGAGTTTACTACTCACCTAAACCTTTCCATACGTAGAGGTGCCCTTTTTCCTCTGCTCAGGTTTCAGCTTACTGGCACTGATGATCCCTGAACAGAAATCTCCGCTCCTTTAGACCTGGAGTTTGTTAGGGCTTCAGAAAGAAATCCACGATAGAAGAAAGAGCTATTAAGAGTTGTTGTGATCTGTTAGTTTGTAATGAGTCCTGTCCTGCTCCACTCACTGACTTCTTTGTAGTCTCTCACACAGCATAGTCAACTTTATGGTTCACATGAAACTGCAGAACCATACGGCAGCTAACTACAGTAGTCAGTTACTATATTTAAACAAAATAAAATGGTTCTCATATATCAAACGTGGTTCTTGCCAAAACCTAGTTTCTTTCTTCTCCATCATGAAAAAAAATCCCTGCAGTATGACTTTTCTAATATTGAATAAAGTTTGACGTTAATAAAGAATTTTGTGTTAGCTGACTGCACACATCATTTTCCTGCCCTGTAGCAGATAGTAAACAATAGTCAAAATGTCCCTCAGTTATAGTTTAAGTAGATCACATTAATATTTGTATCCCCTTAATTGGGATATTTGGACTTTCAGAGCGGAGTAGCAGCTTTTCCTTTTTCTAGATACAGAAAACGTACTTAATCAGCCCAATACTGATCTTTCGTTGAGTAATCAGAACCCAAACAATGTTATCTCTGAAATAATATGTCAAACATCGATTCCCATATCAGCTTTTCCTTTTTCTAGATACAGAAAACGTACTTAATCAGCCCAATACTGATCTTTCGTTGAGTAATCGGAACCCAAACAATGTTATCTCTGAAATAATATGTCAAACATCGATTCCCATATCATTTTAAAATTGGTTTAAAGCCCTCAACGGCTGTGCCGTGTTTTTTTCTTAGGGCATAATTTTGAGCTATAGTAGCTGATTTCTCAGGATTTTTGCCATGGTATCTGAGAAATGATATTGTCTCCTTTTTATTATCTTTCCTTATATAATTACAATAGTTATTTTTGCCACCAGATATCACACTATTGAATCTGTTTTTATATTGGAACTTTGTCTTTATAAATAATCCATCCTGGGCTATGCATCCCTATTTCTTTCATATGTTACAAGACAGAATTAATCTGCCATGTGTTATAATAGTTAGCAGACACCTGTCAGTATAACACCACTTGGTATTGTGAGAGAGGGCACTCAACCCTCACAGGGGCCACTGGCCAGCACTTTAAGCTATTACAAAGCTTGGCTGAATTCACGCCTCTCCGTTTAACAGCCCTTGGCCCCACTTTTAGGAAATCGGGCCCATCCTTTTCATTGGTGCACCTGGAACAATTTTATTTGCCGCGGCTGGAAATATTCAAGGTGCAAGGAAAGGGGACCATTTGTGGAGCTGTGGTGGAATGAGTCTCTTGGCTTGTATTGTCCCGAACAATGCCAGAGGCTTTTTGTTTCATTACTTTCCCAAACAGTTTGGTTCTTACACTGACAGGGTGAATAGCTCTGACTAGGCTGCTTTGGGGGAGTTCTCTATTTTGGGACAGTCATTTATATAAGATGACTGTTTTTAATGCAGGTCATCCCTGGGTGAGATTCTGTGCCCATCTTTTGTTACAGTGATTTGAATCCAGGATGTCAGGTTTTGACATATTCTCTTTGGTTTGCTTTGCTGAGTCAGGAGACCGTGTATTTTTATATATTCTGTTGCTATTGTCCTTGTTCCTTTCCCTGTTCCCAAATCACATCTAAACCTCAAGCAGTTTTCTTACAAGTTTCTAACCCTACCGTGTTACTCATTTTATTCCTTCCTTTAATTGTGCTAGACATTCTTCAAAAGCCAAAAAAAAATAATCACTGGCCAAGACATGGCATTGCCGGCAGTCTTAAAACAAGCACTACATTTGCGTGCGTGCGCGCGCGTGCACACACACACAGAAACACACTCACGCACACTCACGCACACATCTGGTTTCAGTTTGAAATGCCTTTCCTTATATATTTTCCTTGTTCATCCTCACACACACAATAGTCTTTTTATCCCCTCTAAATCTGGCTCTTCTCAACCACAGTCACCACGTCCAAATAGGCCAATGAATTGCAACATGTCATTAGCATAATTAAGACGTTTAGTGCAGAGAGCTGAATGTGTCATGCATTTCATAGGATGCATCTGACCATTTCCTCATATAGATCAGGTGTATTCTAGTTGCTCCTTATGAAAGGCGGGAGAAAAAGAAAGAGTCTTCAGTGGCTGTGGCATTTCACGAAAGGCAATTACCATCAATCACTTTGAATTCTGTGTCAAGGTGGCCTGGAGTTGAGTTCCTGTACCGTGGGGACAGCGTTTTGACAATGACATAGGATCCTCTATTGGCTACAAGCAGGAACATAGAAGATGAAAGATCCTATTGGACCTAATGGGGGCCATGGTCTGAAATGTAATGCATGGCCATTGACTATCATTACGCCCTTGAAAAGCCAATAAACTGCTGTAGGACACAGACCATTATATGTCATTAGAACTCAGCTCATACCCTTCATCTAAACACATTCATTCATAATGTACCACTTTCAGCAGCTAGCACAGACAGAAGGAGTGCTTTTCGGTAAAATAAGTTCAGTTAATTTAAGTAGTTAGCAAATTACATAACGTACAGTCAGGCAGGGAGGGGTACAAACACATATAAGCTTTTACTTTTGCCGGTGATGTTTGCACCAAGATTTAGACATAACCACAACTAGCTCTCCTTCCCAAAACCATCTCTCATTTCTGGTCTATAATTTTCCACTTGACACTTGCTGTATTGTACACACAAGAACTGAGTGTACACACATAATAATCCGCTTACAGGTATCTTCCTGCGAGTGTTTATAGTCCCAGTGAAGTGAAGGGAATTCACAGATGCCACTTCTGTTTTTCCCGCCCTCGGCACGGGGCATTCCACAGCTCCGCAGAGGTGTTGGCCAATTAGTCGCCTGACCTTTCAGGTCGAAGGTTGCCAGTGCACCGAGCCTCAGGAGTACCCAGTGATATTTTAAGGAGTTGTGACTGTGGATACTTAAAACAGCAGAAATACCCTCAAGGCTGCGCAGGCCGTCTTAAGTGCATTACCTAGGTCACAAAATGACAGGTGATGGGTATCAAGATGGAGCTGTAGCGTTTTTTTGACCCCTGCTCCTCTGTTCCCCCAAATCTCTCAGGTAAGGAAAAGAGCCTGAAGTTGATGATGCAAGGGGAAATGGGGCAGTCCTTCAAAAGATGACCTGGAATAGTTGCTTCTGGCTGGGGTTGGTAATTGTAGCACATTCCCTGCCTGGACTGGAGAGGCCCAGGGGATAATGGCTTACCACAGCTCCTACAGCCTAATCACAGCCTCTCCTCTTCCTTTAATGGACTTAGAGAGAGTTTATTTCAACGTATAAAAATGGAACCCTGTTGCCTTATAACAATTTTGGATTATGTTGCAATGCTTTGTTAAAGTTGACCGGCCTGATGACCTATGATTGGGCAATCACTGTTAAGGAGAGGAGCTTTGCAAATGGATAAGAATGGTCAATTTGGATAAGCCAAAAAAATAAAACTCAGAGGAAGGAAGTATCCTTCTTCCATGACGTGAAGATGAAGATAAAGTATGTGCCGTATGTACAGAGTAGACAGGAGTGGTAGTAGTAGAATTACAATATTAAGTAAATAAAGCTCCTATTATGTGCTATTACAGTAAGTCAAACATTAAGTGTAATACCTAAAAAGAGTTAGGGACATAAGTGAAAAGAACATTATAGGAAATGCTGCTGGTGAACTCAGAGTCATAGGGTTCATAGCAAGATCTCACCTCTAAAGACCCGAGCAACATAGACAGTGACAGAGTGAGAGAGAAAACAGGTGTGACGAAGTGGGAAAAAAAGAGCCATAACCCACAAACATGGAAAACTCATTCACAAGCCCTGGCCTCTTCATTATAGATCTCTGCCTGTATATCTTCCCCGCTTTTTGACAGGTGATACCTGACATGAATACATCCATAACATTCCTTCCCACTGATCTCCCACTGTATCTTTACTTCCCGCCACCCAGGTGGAGCTGTACATATTGGAGGTCTTTGAACGAGTGCTTTCACTCTCCTTTGCCCCAAGGGTGTTTGAACACAATACAGATGACCTGCCACACCATTAAACTCACCAAACCTTCAATCGCCATGTTCAGGTACACTGTGTGAAAGCCCAAGCTGTGATTTACTCAAGCCTGTCGTGGTGGCTTTTGGGTTGGTAACTGTCCTTCAAATACATCAGTTATTTGCCAAGACTTAACCTTTGGGTCATTGTGAAATACTTAAAAACATAGATGCATGGAAGCAGGGCTGATTTGAACTGTCCTGTAGCTTGGATGTAGAAATTAATGGGGTTCTGAGACCACCGTTTTGGTGGTGGTTTGTAGGAGAGAGAGAAAAAAAAGTCCCAGTTGCCTTTGCAGTGCTGCTGCATCCTTGATAAGTGTCCTTGTGTTGTTTTTGCAGCCGCAGTCTTTCTGTGGTGGCCGCAGTGCAGCGCATTGTTTTATTTTACTTTGGTTGCACAATGTGTGTGGCCATTGTCCTTCCAGTTAATTCATCCTCGGACATAAAAACAAAATGAGAACAAAGTGAAAAATTGCATCCAAAAGCAGTCCGCCTGAGTAAAAAGGCTCTTTGTGTTATTCATTACTATTTACATTATTAATGACAATGAATATTAAATGTGATACTAAGAACTCTTTTTTTTTTTTAATAGTTTTTGGGTGCAATATTGAATTTGTCACCATTATGATTTGTATAACCATAAATATGTTTTACCCCTACTCTCTGCTGTAACCCTGGGGTTTGCCTCCCACTGTTTCTAACTCTATGGTTTAAGCAGTGGTGTTATTGCACAGTGAGCAGGAGCAGCAGGAGGTTTACAGAGTGTGTAAAGCATTAGGAGGCCACACAGACAGTAATAAGTCTGCTCCATCCTGACTGATAGGTCCATTTTATTGCAACAGCCAGTGAGTGCGGGTGTCCCCTCGAGGGACACATACCTATCTGCATGATGGATGGAGATTTTAGTCCCAACAGAACCCCTGTTCGCTCTGGGGGGAAAAGTTTCTCACTTTTATTGAGTATTTTTGAGCAGCACTATTTGGAAAGTGAGTGAACAATTAAAGTGTGAGTTGAAAGTCAAAAGTTCAAGCTGATAAGATATTGAGGTTTTGGGGGAGACAGGTTTCGCAGGGTGATTTGTTTCCTCCCTGTCCGCTGAGGATTTGAGTGAGTGAGCTCCTCTGTGCACCGAGGCCGAGCAGTTAGGAAGTTTGGAAAGTGTGAAAGTAAGTTGAAGGTGCTAAGTTGTCAACCAGCCATCAGGCAGCAGGGTGGATGTAATGAGGTGTGTGTGTGTGTGTGTGTGTGTGTGTGTGTGTGTGTGTGTGTGTGTGTGTGTGTGTGTGTGTGTGTGTGTGTGTGTGTGTGTGTGTGTGTGTGTGTGTGTGTGTGTGTGTGTGTGTGTGTGTGTGTGTGTGTGTGTGTGTGTGTGAGCTTTTGAGAAAGCGAGACAGGGGTATTTTTTGATTTTGTGTGTGTGTATGCTTGGATGTGTTTGTTACAGAGTAGTCACTTTTTTTTTACCTTTCCCCTACACTCCTCTTCCCTTCTATATCGTTTACACACATACACATAAGAGAGGAGAACAAAATAGCTTACCAAACACTGCAGATGTATTGAGCCTGATTACTTTACAGGGGCGTTCTAAGCTCCCTGCAAATACAGGGTAATGAAAACAATTACAAGTCATGCTAAACATTTCTTGCTTGTTTACAGTGGCCTCATGCATAGTATGTCAATACCAGAAAGGCCATTTTTCTATAGAGGTGGGTCTTTCTTGTGATTGCTTTTGAGCTCCTTGAATGGAGGTCACTGTTGGTGTTGGAGAGCAGCTTTGCATATCGACTCTGGAGAATGTTTGAAAACATGACTTATTGATTCATATTAGGTCATTAGGTTTATAAAAGTCCAGCACTGATGGATGGTAGTGCTCAACTCAAAAACATGCCAGGCTGCCTGATGGATGTTTGGCCTGCGTAACATGTCAGTATTGATAGGCAGGGATGGAGGGATTCTGTGCTAAAACATACGCGTGTATTGATTGGTTGATGCAGATGAACCCAGTGCGAGGGTCAGAGCGAGCCCTCGGGGGCCGTGGATGTGTTGGTGTGAATGTCAACCAAGGTTGGATCTAGTCATTCTGCAACACGTGTGTTTAGAAAGGGCTGGGAGGTGTGTGTGTGTGTGTGTGTGTGTGTGTGTGTGTGTGTGTGTGTGTGTGTGTGTGTGTGTGTGTGTGTGTGTGTGTTGCATTGCCCCATAGATGTGTGTTGACACTCAGCATACACATTAGGCTTTGTTTCTTCATATTTGAGTCTTTCCAAAATTGTGCAGTAAGCGTACGCAATAAATATAACTGCCTGGCTATTGATCCGATGGCATATGGCAATACCATGGTAGATTTACGGAGACATTTTTACAGTTATATTTACTGTATTTAAAATGTGATCTAAATCGAACCACTAAAATCCATCTAAAGTTGCATTATATTCATAGTTTATAGAGTGTCAGTAAAGTGGGAAGGCTCACAACTTTGCTTATGTTGGCAAAAAACACAAAAACAAAAGATAGAAATATAAATTGTAGATGCTGAAACTAAATAAGAGAAGGGGGGAAAACAAGACCAGAGGGGAATTCTCCATTAAGTGCTATACAGAAAGAAGGCATTTCTCCTTGACTTCTGCAGACAGCTTGGATTGTGTCCTGATTCATGAGCACTTCAAGTTGAAATGGGCATTCCTCCCATCAGTAGGAAGGTTGACACTTTCATTTGGTAAAATAAATAGTCAAATGTCCTGTAGCAACAAAAGACATGTTCCAGCTAAACATGTCTTGTGTTGCTTCAGGGCATGCAGAAAATGTGTCAAATGAAGCTCAATAAAATTCAATGTATATACAATTCAATACTTCCGAAACCATTTTACAGTTGTGAGAAATCACTTTCAATCCTGGTGACAAATGTATTTCACACATAAAAACAAGATTTGCAAATGTGTATGACAATTTGTAAGTAATTTGTGGTGTTCACAAATGTATTTTGTAATCCACAAACGAATACCAACCAATTTGAAAAACTGTGGTTAGTAAATTTGAAGTTCCCAGAATGAAAGCAAGATGAACGTGGAATATTTAGTGTGAAAATACTTATATTGTGATATTGTCTACTCAAAAGGCAACAAATTATTGTCTTATCACACTTTGAAATTCCACATGAATGCGCTGAAAAAACACTTAAAAACGCAACATGCATTTGTGGATTGGTGGCTTTGAAAAGAGCCTCAAAACTCCACAAAGAAATGTAACCCAATCCACACGTCAGGTGATCTATGGACACACATTCATCAAAAATAAAAAGAAACTTGATTTTATTTATACATTTATATGTATAAACATTTGCATTTATATGTAGAATAATCACATTAACACAACACCATAAATTGCTCACAAATCATATATGTGAAACAGTCAGTATTGGGACAATTCTATTTCCATAATAAAATGTCTTTTTATATATTTTAATACATTTTAAAAGCTAGTTTGAACAGTTTTGAATGTCATTTTCCAATCCTATATGATGACCATGAAGGAGGGAACACCTGTCCCACCCGCCCATCACTATCAAGGTCTGAAAATCTTGAGAATGGTGTAGATTTCCTCTAATATGTGTTGAGTAATTGTTAACAGAGTAATCTTTGTTACTAATGTTACAGATATTATGTTAGTTTTGTCACAAAATGGCAATTAATCTTATCGAGACAATCCTCTAGACGCTGCTCTGTCAGATATCGTCATTTGATCCTGGTGATCTCACAGTCCGGCCTGTCATCGCCCGATAGCAAAGGTTAATACTCTTTCCAATGAATACACTTCCTGTTTGGATAGTGTGTACAACATGCCCTGGTGGTTTAGATAATATTGGGACAGTCTGTGTTTGTGAAAATAGCCTGGCCTGGACCTGATTTTGCTCCTCCATAGATCACACTGATTATTTTTCTCTTCAAGCTTACTCCTGTCTTAGATGTCCCTGATGTGCATATCTGACCTACAAATATGGACCGTGACGGATTCAATGCATCTGGGTGCCACGGTGTGTTAACCCTTCAACTTGGCTCCAGTCTCTGCCTTTGCATACTATTTAATTTTCCAAAGAGAGAGGGGGGGGGGGAGAAGGTGCAGTGCATTGTCCCTCTGTCATCCTCACACCTGCACCTGCTCTGGAGAAGAAAAGGAGAGAGAGAGAGAGAGAGAGAGAGAGAGAGAGAGAGAGAGAGAGAGAGAGAGAGAGAGAGAGAGAGAAACAGTGGTGGATCACATGTCTTCATGGCTGTCCAACAGTAAATTAAAACGAGGAGCAATTTCCTGAGGCCCAATTAGCAGAAAATTGGTCCTGTCTGTTGGAGTGACTCCCCTGGGAGGAGGGAGAGTCGGTGGAGGCTGTTGCTGCGAGAAACCGAGAGAGAGAGAAGGTAAACTCTGCACAGATTGTCACATTACAGTGTGTGAACTAGAAATACAGTAAAATCATGTTGAGACAAGCAAAAATAGATGCCAGTGATGATAGAATGAGAAGGATACAACAGATGTTAACATGGAAAGTACGTGTGAGAAATTATGGCATAATCTATAAACTCTGTTTACACATGAACATTATGGGAATCTACATTAGAATTTTCAGGTCATTTTTGTAAGATCTATTATTAGAAAGACCGTTGAATCTATTCCTGTTTCACAGTAGCTCTGCAGCCACACAGGACCCAATTGTATCTGAGCAGGCACACAACAACATTCTCTATTTCCGTTTTCCTCATCCACACTAAAATGCAAAGCTGGCGTTTTCAGATGTATCCACTCTGGAGAGCGTTTTCGGGAAACCGCACAACCGCTCAACCACACCGCTCAAAGTAGAGAAAAAGTAGCATTTTCAGATTGGTGTGGAAGCAGTGTTAATGTATAGTTCAAGTTCAAGTTACTTTATTGTCCCCCAATGGGGCAATTTGTTGTGCAGCAGATAGTATAGTACAAATACATTCTTGTACTACACAGAAGTTAATAAGGAGGTGGTCGGGATGAATGGTAGGCAAGCGCAGGACTTTGTTACTGGAGACCTGAGTCCCACGCGGGGTTAGGGTTAGGCAACAGAAACACTGTGGTTGAGGATAGGGAAAGATTGTAGTTTTAGTTTATGTCCTGTTTTGTGCTTCAAGTTGCTGTTGACTTTTTCAAATTCTAAGTGCTGAGAGTGCCTTAACTTAAGCATAAAACAAGTTTTGTTTGCCGTAGTTTCTACAAGTGTGTACTGTATTACAAGAGCTGACATTTTAGGAAAGCAAACAAAATAAGTTGCTAGTGAAGATTTTCTGAAGTTCTTGGTCAATTTCCTTAAAGGAACATGCCGCCTTATTGGGAATTTAGCTTATTCACCGTAACCCCCAGAGTTAGACAAGTTGATACATACCCTTCTCATCTCTGTGCGTGCTGTAATGCTGTCTGACGGCTCCAGCAGCATCAGGCCAGCACAGAACATGCAGGTGAATGGTTCCAGCAATCCTACTGCTCCGAATAAGTGACAAAATAACGCCAACATGTTCCCTATTTACATGTTGTGATTTATAGAGTCTGGCGTGTACAAAAACAACGTAACATGAGACACAGCCGTCTTCTAACTGTAAACAAACCGGAACTATATTCTCAGGCGGAAGAATATAGTACTTGGGCGGAGTGATATGCTCGCAGCAAGCCTGTCTGAGAATATAGTTCCCGGTTTGGTTACTGTTAGAAGATGGCTGTGTCTCATGTTACGTTGTTTTTTGTACACGCTGTGACTATACAAATCACAACATGTAAATAGGAACATGTTGGCGTTATTTTGTCACTTTTGTCACAATTCGGAGCAGTAGGCTAGTTGGAACCAGTTACCTGCAGGATCTGTGCAAGGCTAAGCTAATGCTGGAACCGTCAGACAGCGTTACAGCACGCACTGAGATGAGAAGGGTATGCATGGACTTGTCTTACTCTGGGGGTTATGGTGAATAAGCTAAATTCCCAATAAGTTGGCTTGTTCCTTTAAGAATCTTGAATAAACGTAATCTGGACGGCATTACATTGCTATCTAAATGTATTTGCTGTTGCAAATTAGCAGCATGTAAACATAACTCTATGAGAGGGTTGGCAAGCCTATGAGCAAATAAAAAGGGGTGATAGAGGTTCAAGAATGCAAGAAATCTGTGGTTGTACGATCAGAGTCATTGAGAAGCTGTATTTACTTTAACTCGCAATGCAACAAACACTTTCACTCTTCTTTCAATCAATTTCTACGTTTATGTGAGACAAAAGACATGAATGTTTTCACTCAAATCACAGAACAACCACATAATTAATGAGGCAAAATGTTTGACTGGGAATTTGCTGAGCTTTAATTTAACCATAATGGAGAATTGATAACCGAGGCAGCATGGTGATGGATGTTGGTTTTTGGATGAGGTCCAGTGCCTCCACAAGTAATACTCTGCATGTGCTCTCCACAATCAATTCACGCACATTTTGCACCAGAGTGCTTTGGCTATTGATGACAGTGATGATGCAGACTCAGGAGTCATGCAGGGGGGGAACTGGGTCAATGTCAGTCCCCGGTTCGGGATCGACCCGCCTCGACATGCCCGTCACTCAGTGTTAATGAAAGTCCCCGATTGATTCCGGTGCACAGTCCTGTCACGACGACGGAACTCATCAATCCTGCTAGAGTCATTGACCATTGATGGAATTAATGTTCTTGCTCCGGTAATTAAGTCAACATTTATCTGAGCTTTTGTCTCTGATAGGGTCCAAGGATGAATATCTGGGTCTTAATTCTCATCATTAACCTTGCTTTCTATCTTTTTCCATGGTAAAAACACATATAGCACAGAGGCTGAAAAACATCTTTTACAGTTTCACATAATTATGTATGACCTAATCAAGGCAAACAGATAAATTACTAAAACTGCTGTAAGACTTAGAACAACAGCGCTGTGTATAATTCCACTTTCTTGGTTAGACATATATACAGCTATATTTCTGTCAAAAAATTCTTCAACGATTGCAAGTTGCATGACTGTGATTTATAATTCTTAAATCCCTCACCACTCAAAGTCTGGAAACCATATCCATTTGAATAAGATTGCGATTAAAAATAAATCATCCTACATTTAATCTAAAAAGACTAATGTTTACCGATAGTAGGCCTAATTAGTGTTCCTGAAAATGAGCTGTTCTCTTGCAGTTGATTGGACACCAATAGACAAGAATACTTTCTGCTCCGAGGACCTGAATCGCCCTCTTGGTACATTCATCCTCTTCCTTTTAAATTAAATAAGTGATGGCCTGTCCCTGTTAAGGAATTTCATCTCATCAAAAAACCATCTCGGTCCTCTCTGGACTAAATGATCATGTTCTCTTAGAATCACAGCCAGTCCTGATGACCCAAAAGAAGCAAAGAAAAATCCCACATATCCAATGAAAGAATAAGTGGAATTCTGTGATTCATCCTTAAATCCGTAAATAATCATCAAAGTATTCTTAAATCCTTAAAGAATTGTCCAAGGATCCTTAAATCCTTTTTTGTATATGTATTATTTATATGTAAAAAAAAACAGCATTCCTTTAGTCACGAGGAGAGCAGGATGAGGAAATGTCTGCAACTAAAGCAATTTTTGACTTTGGAAACCTCAAATACTTATTCCAACGAGGCAGATCTAAAACAATCCAATACTAATTTGGCACTCATTAAACATAATTGTTTTGCCATCTTTCTAGCATCAGATTTGGTATCCTGTTTTGTCACAGTGTGAATGTAGGACAAAACTTTTAATGAGCGTGGGCCAATGTGGATCCAACAAAGAGACTAGGACATGAAGATCCAGTATTGTCTGCTTCCCTGTTGTTCCTTGCTGATAAGATTCAGCCCTGTGTCTACTCATCCATCTAATTATCTGTCTACCTGCCTGCCTGTGTCCATCGCCACCCTCCTCTATTGTTATTCACTCCAGGCAGGACAAACATGACTTGCTGACCTCTGGCCATTAGAGACCTTTCAAGCAAAAAAAAAAAAAAAAAAAGATCGTGCTCAGGGTCATTGAATGCCACTGTTTCAATGCAAAATGCCATTATATCATTTGAAAAGAGGATAATGGCAGTTTTCTCTTGCCAAGTTTCATAGCCTCACCCCAACTTCAACTACAGCTTCCAAGAGGACAAAAGGAAGATAACCCCAACTGAAACCAATTGAAAACTTACCCTCCTTGAAACATTAATGAACATAAGGACAGAGCTTCTCCTGCACTTGGGGGTTAATATATAATCACACACTTAAGAGTTTCTTCCAAGATCTCAAGACATAGAGAGGGCTTGACCTGGATTTTTGTAAAGCTCTAACTCCAGGCGTCAGTCGTACTATTCAGGGATATCAAGTCTTAACATCTTCGCTTTCTCTTTTTTTTTTCTAAGTAGTATCGCTTACTTTCGTAAAAGCTCTGGCTTGTAACAATAGGCCTTATTCTCTTGGTGATTGAGGTGCGGCTTTATGCTATACCCCTTGATGCATAGGAAGGTAATTTCATGGCTCCTTCCTGCAGACACGAATCAGAAACAACGCTCTATTATCAAGCCCTGAATTTTAGGGATCCTAGGTAGGGGATGGAGGTGGATATTAATCCTCAAAGTGTGTGTGTATGTGTGTGTGAGAGAGTTGGAGACAGAGCCAGATAGAACATGAGTATATGTGGTCTTCATGAAGCAATAGAGGGGATGGAAGTGAGGGGGGTTTGTGCGGTCCTGTGCATGATATATCACGTTGCCGACTGTGTGGCTGCTGCCATCACATCAAAGAACAAAGGGGTGTTTATGTCAAGGCTGACTGATTTGCTTTTTATTAATGTCTTACCTCCCTTTACTCCCCCACTACCATCAACTTCCACACATCACTCCCCTTCCCCCATTATATTAACTCCAAACGGTGCTTTGGAGACCACACTGATTTCTTTTGCATTTGTCTCCCACCCTTCAACACACACACACACACACACACACACATGCACACACACCCACACTGTGCAGGGTTCTTGCCTGACTTAGCTGGGGCCTCCCTGAAACGTGCCATGTTTTCTCCCCGAGTGGATGAAGCGTACAGGCAGACATTCATTCCCACTCAAGCTCCTTTTTCTCCCCCCGAGCCATTTGCACGGTGGAAGAGGTTAATTGCTCGAAACACTGGCGGTGTTATTTCAGCTGATTCCAGAAGCATTGCATTTGATATTAAACAGACAAGAGATTACTGTGTGATAACAAACCGTGTGCCAAGAGAGTATTTGCACATGCAAATGGGATATGCTTTAATTCTTGGGATGCGTTAGGGTGATAAACTTTAAAAGAAAAAACACAAATAAAGCTAAGCCTCCAGTTGCCGTTATTTTTTTTTTATTTAAAAAAAAAAATCAAATATGGCAGCCACAGGACAGTAAATAGAGAGAGGCTAAGCATTCAAAGCAGCCTAAAGTTGTTAAATCATTTTCAGTTTAATCTGCCTTTACTCTCAGCTGTCCTCACCCATGAGTGATGGGTCCATGTGCAGAGAGCTGTGCTAATCCCTTATGCCCACATTGTGCGCAGTATCGTCACCCCGTGAAGACCATTAGCATCATAGCTGTGGGTGATCGGTTTCTGCAGCTCAGGGTCAGCGCTGGGTTTACTTTGAGGTAGCCCGGAAGAAAGAAAGATGTGGATCAAAGTGAGGAGTTTAGACGAGACAGATAGACACGGGGGGATTAACTGAAAGATACATTTGACTTGACAATGCGGAAAAATGTTGTGAAAGAAAGACCCAACCTACAAAACAGTGATGGGTGATTTCACTAACTCACCAATTAGTATCTCCTTTCTGATTTAAGATGTGCTGATCACTGAAATCTCCCAATTCATCAATACTGGAAGAATACTTCATATAAAAACGTATTAAAAAATTTTGTACTTTGGTAGTTAATGTGATCTTTTTGCAGCTGTGAGTAGCTCTTTCATTGCTGTTCATTGCATTAAATAGTGTTGGGCACTACACTCAAATGTAGTGTAATGTAACTAATGTGCATTATATAATATCATTTCCAAACTATCAAAAATTCACAAATTTGAAAGGCAAAATGCCAAACAAGCTGTGAAGTTTGTGAAATTAAAATAATTTGTCATATAATGGAAATAACAAGCCTTAGAGTTTCCTTAGGCCCAACAGTGCTTTGCGCTAAATGCTAACGCTCAATGACAATGCTAACATGCTGATGTTTGGCAGGTATAATGTTTACCGTGTTCACCATCTTAGTTTTGTATGTTAGCATGCCAATGTTTTCTATTTAGCACTACACACAAAGTGCAGCTGAGGATGATGGGAATGTCATATTTGAACCTCATGGTGGCGTTAGAGAAGATCGCCAAAGTTAGTAATTATTCATTTTCTCGGAACCATGAATGTCTGTACAAATTGCATAGCAATCAAATTCTGTAGTTGTTGAGATATTTCAGGCTGGACCAAAGTAGTGAACCAACATTTCCATCCAGAGAGCCATTCTGTTAGCCTGACTGACCCTCATGAAATTCATGAATAATTCAATATTATAATCAGTCTAATAGATGCATTAAAAACATCGTAAAATACACAACAGGGAGGAATTTTCTTTAGAAGATAATTATTTATTTGCAATGTACTTAATTCAAGCCTTTGAATATTTACAATAATTTAATTTATTGTAATTTTCTGTCAATTGCTGACTTGCCTCATGAATTACTTTGCATTCATCTTAATCAGTTACTGTATATGCTCATAGTGAACATGTTTTTTTTTTTTGTGTGTTTTTGTGTGAGAGATTCTGTAAACGCTCAAACACATTAGGGTGTAAGTGGCGTCGGAAAGGCTAGCATAGTCAAACAAATTACACAAAGCGAGGTAGCCTATGCTCTCAAACACGTTACAGTGATTGAGCTTGAGAGGTAAGAGTGTGGCATTCTTTAAACACATCGTGTTTGGGGAGAAGTGGCGTATTCAAACACACGGATAAGAGGGATGGGGGTTGTGTAGCAAAATGCATTATGGAGTCGGAGAGGTTGAAGGAGTGCAACATTTCTAAACACATTATGCTGGAGCGGCGATGGCATGCTTAAACAGAGTGTTGATAGAGAGCGGAGAGAGAGGGGGGGGTCAAGAGAGTTTCTGTTTTATTTTGGCGAGGTGTGTGTGCTTTGTCTGCCCATTGAGTGCTGACTGAGTTTTGACATCAGCTCAACCTGGGTACACAAACTTCCTAGAGTGATTCGTCTCACCTAAAGCACACTTGAGGGTTTATTGGCACACACATACAGTACACCAATGGACTGATAAACATGCATGCATATAGACGCATATGTGAATAAAGTCAATTGACATGCACAGACAGTCTGTCTTGTTTTTTTTGCATCCAATAAAACCAGCATGTAGAATCACTCCCAGAACCACACTCCTGACCCCGCCGATAAAGCCCGTCGTGAAAGATTAAGCTCAGATCGAGCAAAACACTTCAAGACATGTTCCCGCATACTTTATCTTGGCAATGTGTCCAGCCCAATTAACCTTACTAGCAGGCCTTTTTTCAGTTGCCAACTCTGAAGCAGCAGGGGTACCTCATCCCTGGCATTTTTCTTCGCCTGGCAACGGAACACCTTAATGCCGAAAAAAAAACGTAAAAAATGCTCTCTTCTGCTCCTGTGGCGGCACTCGGGTTGAATCTTTTCAATTAGCCAGGTTGACTTTGCAAGGCTAATTAAGTCCTCATCCTTGATGAGCTGTCTGACTTCTCCTCCAAGCCTCTTACCGGGGGCTTACAGCCCTGCAGGGGCCACCGGCCAGACAGATTGTTGTCCAGCTGGAATGGGATTAGCAGCCCGCCAGGGGCCTGAGGCCCACAGTTCCCGAGCTTTTGTTTGAATCTGAAGTGTCGAGTTGGAAGGGGTGAAGCAGGGAGAGAGGATTGAGGTAATCCCCTCCTCTTCACGACTGCTCCCCAGAGGAGCGAATCCCTACTAAACCACTGAACGCTGTAGACCACCAACCACCGTCAGAGCCACTGTTTACCCATCACAGCACAGCAAGTAGAGGGCCAAAGAAGAAGACTCCCCCGCCCTGACATGAATTAATGTATGTTCGGAAAGGTAATGTTCAACTTAATGAAAACATGTTGTTCCCTGGCCAAGCGTAAAATATAGGAGTTGTCTGGCAGGATTAGATGCTTCACACTGTGCAGCAGCAGGTTGTGAAACCCACCTAGTGGACTGGATTTCGTATGCTAGTACAGTGAGATTATTTATATAATCAACCAGCTGCCAATCTCAATATTTTTAACAGAACAAAATGGATATTGGCAAGAAAACATTAGTTAGCATATCCAAATAAAAAATTTTATTCCAGGAAAACAGTCCCTGAGCACTGATTAAAATAATAATAATAGTTGCGAAGCTGCAGACTCTTTTTACTTTTTAGACTTAATTTGCACAAGCATGTTGGACTTCAGCCAAAATTGTATGTCACATTATGTATCAAATGATTCTCATTAATAAATGACTGAATGTACAAAAAGACTAAATGATGCTGACTCACAAAAGCACTCAAACACCTGTGGTATGCAGGTGTTTGTAGACATGTTCTTGCTGCAGTGTGTATACAGTATGACCATACAGTGTTTGTGTAGATGATAATAATAGATGATTCAAAAGGTAGGCATTATGTCAAAGGACATGTCTTGTTTTGTGATGTAGGTTCTGCCTACATTTTTCCCCTGACAACTGTTGTGTTAAGGTAATCCTTCATAAAGAAGATGAAGACATGTTAATCACAAATAGCTTAGCTGTGGAGGCTAACCTTGTCAGGTTTGCAAAATCCTCCAACAAAGAACACAGTGAGTGGTTTGTTTTCAAAATCTCCACCCTTTTTAAAGGATTAGGGGAGAAAAAAAAACAGAATTCTGTAAATTGTCAGGTTAGTCACTGCAAAATCAGGTTTTACAAGTTGAAACCAGTATGTATTTACTTCTTGAGGGTAAATGAGGTATAGAAATCCCTGCTAGTCAGCTAATTTGTTTTAATTTATTTAGTGCATGTTCCTTCGATGAACACCATATTATTTTGTATTGTTTGCATTTCTTATGAATATTATTGAAGGTCAGCAAGTACTTTGACCTCTCATGGAGCACCTGTGCCTGTGAGTCAGCTTCAGCATTGAGCCAATACCAACAGGCTGTCTTTCATCACAGTGTGACAGAAGCACATTGGATTATAGAAAAATCCACCAAAAACAACCACACTGAGCTGAGGGATAATCCAGAGCCCAAACATCAGAGGGAAACAGGAGGACACTGCTTCATCTATCATCCAACAAGAATCCACCCTGAAGGAAAACACAGGGACGAGATGCGCCGCTTTTGTCCAACCTCACTGGCACAGGGCGTACAGGATGCGATGAGTTTCTATGCCTGAGGCAACTGGGGAACCACTGTGCCACCAGCCTTGAAACGTGTTATTATTGGAGCAAACAGTGGCTGCCTTCATACAAAAATATAAAAAGAGAATTTCTTTGTCTTTTACTTGATTTTGAAGCAGCCCGTGTGTAAAAAAGCTGGCCCAAGCACAACTTTATCAAGAGATATGGATTGATATAAAGCTCTGAATAGACGTTGGACTTCAGGGCATTTATTAAAAGTTCAATGTGGTTGAAGATAAAGCTGTGCTAATTCAAACAGTGCACTATTATGCACCATTCACTGCTCAGGTGACTGATGTGGTTGCTTCCACTGTCAGTACTCTACATCTTATTTTACAGTCATTACAAAGGCTTTAGTTCAAAGGCGTGATTAAATGCCAGAACATATGCAATACAGCTGTTTGAGACACTTAATACATCGGTATCACCTTCATCTTTTCTTTTTATCATCAACCAACACCCTGCCACACACACACAGCCCCCCCACCAATGTACAGTATCTTGTTGGCTCTCCCTATTGAAATGCAAGATGGCTAGAGTACAGTGAGTCTGTATGTCATTGTGTGTGTGTTAGTGTGTGTTAGAATGTGTGTAGCGAGCTTTGCCCAGTTCTCACCAGCAGGACCAGAGGCTGTTTTTATAGCTGCATTTCTTGCGTCAGTTCTCTGAGATGTCAGAACTGAAGGGTCAGAGAAAAGGAGCCTCCGACTGAAGAGGAATGAGACTGATCCTTTGCCAGACAGCCTCAGCTGGGGGCCACCATCCAACTGAAAACCAAAAACCCCCACTGTCCACCCTCCCCACATTTATTTCTGGACATGCACTGATAACAGAATTTCCGGGGAACTGTCCAAACAGATTGCCCTGTGTTGCAATATATGCTGTATTTTGGACACAAATCAGGATTACTCCATTAGATGGGTATCAGGTGTGGCTGCTTTGTCAGCATGTTAACACGGAAAAGAAAGTCCCCATTTGTGCCGTTGAATAGCGGAACACACCACAGCCCTATATTTGTCCTGTAAATTGATTGTGTTTCTAGCTTGTCTCTAAAATTGCCAGATGCAAGCCTCTTGAATCTCGATCTATAGGCTTGAGCTCCAGATATTTTCTCTCAGGCCCCAGATGGACTGTCTTGTGCCGGTCAAACATAGCATACAAATGACACACTGACTTATTTATTTTAACAAGGCTTGTTGTACAGACACAAACTTCTGACATTTATATTCCTTTCCTCCTCTTTCTCTCATCCTCCCTACCTCTCCTTTTCACTGGACAAAAGAAGAGTTCGCAAAAGTCAGCATCACGGTCATTCCTCCTAATCTCGGCTACGTTTTTTTTTACTCGTGACATTCTTTAAAGACATTTATTATAAGATAGTAAAGAGTAATGGGGTGTTTCATTTGCCATAATGAAACCTAATCACCCTGTGGACAGTGCTTTGAATCCATCTGTCCAGTGGTTTAATAGTCAAAGTTGAGCCGTGGAACAGAACAACTCTCGGCCTGCAGGCTGTCAGAGAAAGCAATTGAAGGAAGGGATTCCTTTACATCTTAAAGGATTGAAGTATGTGGATGATGACGAGATGAGTAGTTTGAAGTCCAACTTTTTTTCCCCCTTTAGGAGAAGATGTATTCTGACAGATGCGGGTAAATCATTTTAAGATCATTCTCAATGGGATTTGTTTGGAGGAAATGAAACTTTTTATTTAACTGTAGTTGTAGGCTACTGTAGTTTACAACTACAGTGTTCAGCAGTGCACTATTTCACACACACTCACGCGTCTGTGAACTTTGACCCATTACTGATAGCAAGCTGCCTTGACAGGGCTGACCTTTGAGGGAACGTAGAGCAGGAGCGTCAAAAAACAAAGGAGGCTATTAGCATATTAGCTGTGTTGCACCATTCACATTAATTTAACCCTCCTCTCTTGAGTATAAACTACTCCAAAAAAGATGATTGGTTTGCAGACCGTCATGAGACCGGAGTCAATGTTACAAATACATCTTTTGAATTAACTATTTGAAAATATTGTCTCATTAGCGGTTTAGCTAACAAGCTAGCAAATGGGCGGCTAGCAAGCTCCTTAGCTTGTAAAGCTCCTTTTCCCATTTCAATACTCTTTATTGAATAATGATGTAGCTACAGTCTTGATGATAAAAATGTTGGTAAACAGCCCAGTAGAGAGAAAATACAAAATTTAAAAGCTAATGACTCATTAGCACCAGCATTTCCCCGCCTGGCTAATGTGCTAATAGTTAGCATGCCAACTACATTAATTTATGAACTACCCCTACGTCACCAATCTTCTAAAACCACATATGTTGTGCATGGATGAATTTCACTGACTTTCTGGTGTCTCAAAGGGACTAAAGTATAGTGAGAGAAATATTGGCAAGATAGCAAAAAATCACATTTGATTGTTAGCTGTATAATTAATCTTTCCTTTTCCGAAGAGCACCTATATCTACATATAATATGTCTATAGTGTAGGCTTCAGGCAAAAGTTTGCTGTTTAGTATGTGCCTGCCTGTGTTATTTTAAGTGTGAAAGATAATTGGTCACCCAGGAGGTTATAATGGAGCTGCTTTGATGGAGTCATTTAGTTGCACCCCTTTGCATTTCATCACTTCTGTCTGTCAATTATACTTGATTTACAAGGTGTCTAAGGGACAGCGAATGTGAAGCATCAATTTGTGAGTGGGGGATTGCACTAGAGAGAGAGGAGATGGCAGGATATATCATTCATTAACATGGCAGGATGTCCTTCAATTATCCCTTGTCGAATTGGAGTGAGTCATTTCAGTCATTACTCTTATGAGCAACGACCTACCAGGTATACAGTGAAAGTCTGCATGAGCTTGTGTGACTTGTATAAAAAGGTAGATACAACTTTTCCTGAGGTATTGTGCTTTTGTACAGGTGGGACTCATCTCTCACCATACCGGCCTGTCAGAAGTCTGTTTACACAGATGGTTTGTATGTATTCATTCAGGGCCCTATATGAATGCTGTAAAGCTAGCAGAATACAAGGACTTTGTCTCTGCATAGAGCAATGAATAGAGAGTACCCTACATGACAGTTTTGTTCTCAGGGTTCCATGACACGGGGTCTCATAAAAAGTAAATGGCGACAGACATGAACCACTTCCCCTAGACAGAGAGGGGGCACAAAGGTTGTCTGAAGTTCCCCAAGGTTGCATTATGAGCCCTGATAAATTTGAACTGATAATATTGTGCTAATGGCTTCAGGGAGGGCTGGGACAATAAATAAAAGAAGGTAATTACGTTGTTAAAAATTGGGGCCGTAACTGTTCAGGAGTAAGGTCTTTTATCTAGAGGAAAAACAGGGTTAAGTAATGAGAGGTGATGAAGTTTGGTGCCAGTCGAGCCACGTATCTGTCTTCTGATAAAACACAGAAATGTTTTCCCTTGGCGTGGAAGTGTTAGCCTGTTCGCACAGCTGGGGCAAATCACCGTGGAGAAATGTGTGACTGCTGAGTCACCCACATGCCACAACGCATCTACTATATTAAAAGGAGACATTCACCAACCACCAATACATAATTTTACTTTCAGATAGCTTTCATGGGATCATATGGTAGTGATCAATGTTGGGCTCGCTTCTCAAAAAATATATTGTTCTCATTCATCATCTCAAAAGGAATATTATCATTTTACTTATTACTCCATGGAAGCAGTGATTTACTGTACTTCACCTAATTTTTTGAAATCAGAAAATCAAAATGAAAAAACTTTAGAAATCCAATAGGCTATCCAATAAAAGGAGTGGAAAGATGTCCGCAATGAGAAGAGAAATAAAATATCTCTGTTCTTACTCATTTATGCACCATATGTGAGGGGGAGCAGCTAATGACAATATGGAGGATGTGGTATCATGTTTTTGCATAATTCAAATTCATCCATATATCTTAAGGGTGATACATAACATCACTAACTTAACTAAATGAGACTTTGTAACTGGGATGTAATTGCTGGAACTGAAAGAGTCATTTGTCTTCTTAACACTGTGAGAAGTAGTTTATTGAGTAATTCTTTAACTCCCAACCCTAAAAGACAATATGATTGGGGGTAATAATGCTGAGTCATTGTTATTGCATTTTGAATTATGGTTCTTTTTAAGAATTATAAAAACAGTGGGGCACTCAGAATCCCCTCAGCCAACTTTTTCCGCACATGATCTATTAAAACAGTCAGATATGTATGCGATATTCAATGGGTTGAGATGTTTTACTGAGAGATGTGCAGTGCAGTTAGCGTCGTCATGTGGGATTTCAGGCTTAGGTTTGACCTTAAAAAGCAAAAACAAAACACACAAAAAAAGCTCTCAATTAACCGTTGGACACTTGCTCATCAGTGTGAATGCAGTAGGACCCATTTGTCTCTCTGTCTGTCTCTCTACTTCTCCTTATTTAACACACATATTCTTGGAAGCGAATGTGAGCCAGATTAAATCTGACTCCTCTGCCGGAGCGGTATAATTCGAGCGCCGGCGGTTAGTTTTATATGTTTCACAAGCGTGTAAATATTTAATAGAAGATTGGGACGGAGTGCTGTGTCACTGTTCCTGCCCTGCCAGCCATACAGACGTAGAGAGAGAAATACTGGGGGAATTTCTTCCTGACAGGAGAAATTTATTGAGCAGCTAGAAGATTCATATACAAGTCTTATTCTTATTTCGTCGCAGTCGGATTCTTGGATCATGTGACACAGACATGGATATACAAGCTGTTTACGGTTGCAGAAGATGTTAGTTGGTCTAGATGGTGATACCTAACTTGATATGTATGAAACATGACTTACAGCATTCCAAAGTTTGGATGTGTGTTTGGTCTGTTTGGTATTTTGTTACTGCATACTGTATGCTTACAAGGGCTGGTGGGAGTTCAGATGCATTTTTTGGTCTCATAGCATTTTCCATTCATATTTTTGAAACCCACAGGTCTTGCACACATTTCAGTCCTATTTTAAATACTCAGCTTGGAATCATTATCAGTCAATGAGCCGAGGGCTCGTGCAGGAGTAAAACTACATTCCCAAATGTAGATGCAGAATATTTGCTGGTTTTCTTAGTCTTATATTAAATAGAACGTCTTTAAGTTTTAAATTGTGGGTTGGACAAAACAAGCAATTTGAAGATGTAAAGTTGTGAAATTGGGATCAGCATATTTTACTATTTTCTGACATTTCATGGATGAAATGATTTATCAAATAATCTAGAAAATAACCAGCAGATTAATCTATATTGAAAATAATTGTAAAATGTTTTGTTTGTTTGAGGTATTGATGGGGAAATCTGCCTTTGTTTTTAAGTTTTAGTTTTGACAGTCATCACATATGTTATATGGTTTTGTTTTGGTTGCTGATGATTTGGTTATAGTTATGGTTGGCAGGAGGCTGCACAAGTATATAAAAAGTTAATTGCTTTATGGTCGTAAATTCCAGCTGTTTACCAAGAATACAAGTAGTTGGTTCGAAAGAGAACTTTTGTGTTCTGAAATAAAAGACAAGATGTTGCAATGAGTTTGGGGCTGACAGAACTGAGTTTAGTGTGTTACAGTAAAAGGCTTGATTCATCCATCCGCACTCATTAAAGGAAAATTCAGGCACAAAATCACTCAACCTTTCTCTGGGATATGTTTTCATGGTAATCAAATGTGTATGTTGCTTGAAACAAGCTAGTGCGAACTGCTGATTAGCTTAACGCTAGGCATTCGGGGCACTGGTAGAGTAAAAATAAATTGCTATTTTATACCACTAACAAGGCTCAAAATAGCACCACACTTCAACGGTAGCATAATGAGGGTCCCTACATGTAAAGCAAAGCATTGAATACACTTACAAAGTTCTCAATGCTTCGGTGGTTTGCGCTAGCTTGTTTCATGCTATATACACATTCATATCCCAGAGAAAGGTTGACTCGGTACACATGTGTTATCAACCCCTAGGTTCATTTTGCGCCGGAATTGTCCTTTAACTGATGTAGACTTAAAGCAGAGAAAGAAGAAATATGTTTTTAGTTGTTATTTCAGCGTGGGCGACTAAGAAAATAATCACAAGAAGTAAAACTAAATCTCATCTGAATTAGTGTGGACATGGAATAAACAAGGTTGCTTTTATTCTCATCATTACTACCAACAAATCCTAACCACGCAATTAGGTTATACTTTAATTTCAGCGACCTCGCAGAGAAGCTAATGCTCTTTGAGCGATCTCTCAGAGGTTCTATTCACTGTGGGTGACTGTGGGTGTAGATGGGAGGCAGGGGTGAGGGAAAGCAGATTTCTCCAAGGCCTGTAAGCTCCCTGAATTTGGCCATATAGAGGGAATAATGAGCTTCTCCACTGTTGTCTCAACCCAACCCCGGACTTAAGTCCTCCCCCAACGAGCCTCCATTCACAAATGGCGTGTTTTGCATTTACATATACATACGATTTAAAGGAATCCTTCAGGTCTTGGATTAGTCAACGTCCCCCTCACTTCAAGATTTCTATTGGTCCTTTCCGCATCAGTGGTGCCTCATGAGTTTGAAGTCTTTCATCTTAGTCATTCATTTGTGACATCGTACTTGTTGTTCAGCTGCTCTGATTTTAAAAGCCTATTGGTTTAAATATAGTGAATATTGTTATAATTTACTACAGAAGAAGACATTTAGACCTCTACTCAGGACATGTTCCTCAACAAGTGCACACCTGCTGATGTCTGACAAAACAACTCCTCCGTCCTCCTCCCCCACACGAACGTCAGCAGGAAAATATCAGATTTTATGAATCAGTGTTACGTTTCAGTCAAATGTCCTTGCTTCCTGTAAACGGCTCTCAGATCAGCCTTGCACCACCGTCATCAAATGACTGGAGCGGACACATCTGTGTGAGGCAAAGCTCCACGGGAGACTTCCGTCACCAGAAGATGGATGGAAATGTATCAGCAATGAATAAATACGCCCAACAACTTCCCTTCATCCCTCCCTCATTGCAACAGATGTTACAGCTCGGTAGTGTTTTCTCTCCCATAGTGCAATGTGGTTCCAATTTTGTTTATTTATTCTCTCATTCCCGTACTTGTCTTGAGTGGATGCGGAAACTGCACGTGCACGCATGGAACTGCGCGTATGTATGTGTAGATGGAAGGCCCCTGCTAAAAGAGATTACCCAAGCACCGTCATGCACACGATGGGGTTGCGTGACCCCATTGTAAACCTGCAGGCCGACCTCTGACCTTCTGAGAAGCGATGAAATGGAGGGAAACCTCCCATTTCCCTCCGCCGGGGTTTGAAGGCACTTCTGGTTTAGAGGAAGCATTGTTAATGAGCTCTAGAATGGATTTTTAATGAAACCGCCACTTTGTTTGAAGAGTAAGAGTAGGGCAAAAAGAGCATGCAAGAGCCGAAACAGGTGTCAGCACTTGACTGGACAGATGATAAAATAGGGGGAGTATTTTATATTTTTTGTCATTGTTAAGACTTTACTTAGAATGACGTCAAAGTGTGTGTCTTTCATCACGTAACTGCCAGACCTTCTTTCTATCACACTCCAGATGTCTTTCCTGTTAAAATTATCTCTTTTTCTGGTTTTTGGAAATATTAGAAACCTGAGTTGACACTTTGACATGCTGAGGGAGATGTACTTTCAGGCTTCATATAGTGTGATATATAGCTCATTGTACAGCTCTCACAGAGACACAGGTTTACAGAGTTACAATAATGATTGCCTACACAGATGTTTTTTTTCTGTTTTTCTTTCCTTCCTATGCCTTTACATTCAGGCAAATGTTAAATTGTGAAATACTGCATGCACAACTGGTGATTTATTAGGTGATCTTCCTTTTTTACAGTCAAATGTGTGTGACGAAAAAGTCCAGAGTTGCACAGTTATCTCCTTAACTTATGTGCCTCCTCATAGCCTCCCTTTTGCAATAAACATAGTCAGTCAGTATAACTCACTCATGTGCTGATGTTTTACAGTTTCACTTTCCTCACTTGTCATCTGTTACTGCATCTTTTATGGTGTAATATGATCATTACGTGTGCATACCTGCTCACACAAAGACACACTCACTCTAGACTCTTTGCCTTGGCCTGTTTTGCAGCTTTAAGGCTTGGTTTGTTCATAACACCCACTACTCGCTACTGTTCTTCCTGTCGCTTTGCCCGTCTTTCCTGACTATCTCCCACCTTTTCCTCATCCATGTTTCCTGGACATGTCATTTGCTGAGTAAGGGGTTGCTGTGTGACCTCCCATAACAGGGAGTAGGAGGTGGTGTTGAACAGGGAGTTAATAGGAAGAGGAAGTCCACTGGGGTAAAGGAAGTGATGGCTGTCCGTACCTTGAACTTCGTATGTCATTTACCAAAACGGCAATTACTAATTCTGTGGCAATGGCCTCAGGGATGTTGGGTCAGTTAGGAGGTGAGCAGACCGCCTTTTAGGCATGTGCTAAAGAAGGGGAAAGGTCGAAGGGCAGTGTGTACAGGGTGGGACATTTCCGATGTTCTCTGTAAAACAGATATCTAGGGTCATGTTACCATAATCATTTTCTTTAACACAAACACACACACACACACACACACACAGACAGAACATTAACAGCGCTTCCCATACCACCGGATGAAGATACAGCATCAGTAACAGCACATTGACACTCGCCACACACACAGACCTGTTTGACACCTATTCGCTGTGTCCTCATAAGCAGGGTGTCTCATGTCCTCTTCTATTTTTACCGGCAGGCGCTGAAAGCCTCTGGAAGCTCCTTCTCAATGGGCTTCTCGTTCCACTGCCAGCGGCGTGTCACCATTTATTAAGTCGTCATTACTCAGGGCCACTCCGGGTGCTGGGGAGTTGTTACAAATAGATCGGCAAGGATAGGTCTGACTGTTGCTACACTCCCTAAAGGGCAAGCCATAAAGGCATGTTTGAGCACATCTCACTCAGCAGGTGAAGATCGATGCAGGTAGCCAGACTGCCATTAGTTTGGCTAATGCAGATAAATGGGAGAAAGGTGGCTGACCGGAGCAGAGGAGAGAGGCAGAGGTCGATTGACAAAGGCTGAGTGCCAGAATGGAGTACTTTCATATGTCTGTCGTCACATCTTTTTGTTTTGGGTAAACAGCTAAAAAGGTTGTTTAGACTAAAGGGGTGATGAGAGACAAGGACGTGGGCACCATTGTAGTGGAAGTAAATGCACAATGGAAGACATGGATGCATGTAGTTACACATCAAGATTGATTTAGAACAACTTAAAACAGATAAAGGGTCAACATTACTTTAAGAAAAATCCTTCTTATTACACCCTGGGTCTTATTTTCATAGATTTAGCCATAGTTTTTCATTAATTACAATGTACTCACTAAGGCAGTTGCTGAGATCTGGGAACATGGGGATATTGCAAAAAAGTCTGGTGAGTCAAGAAAAACAGAAGTTAGACAATCAAACAGATTTTAAACAAGTGAACTGTTTAGCCACATTATCTAAAACACTTAATTTGGAGGTACACCTGAAATAAAATGCACCTGAAATGCAGTATAATCCTTCATCACACAGGGTGCACTCAACTATGTTAAGTACAGTAGTAAACTAATGATCATTTTACAGTTTGCCTTCATTTTCTCTTTTAGATAACTTTGGCTAAGACTTTTTTTTTTTTATAGCAATTATGCTGTGTTTCCAGATCTCAGCAGTTATCTCGGAGGGCACAATGTTATTTTTACCAATAAGACGGATAGCTAAAACTATTAAAATAATATCCAAGTTCCAATGAACTGGAAGTAGCCTGTAAGGACTGTGTTCCTTTAAGGATACAGATGTCCCACATTCAACTTTTCTTTTAACTTTTCCAGGAATGATTTAGGACACCAACAGTCCCGACTAAAAGAAATTATTTTATAGAACACACACACACACAATCCCAGTTCAAATATGCTTTACAATGCAGCAACAATAGTTTCAAAACACAAAGCACCGGTGGGAGTGCTGGAATATGAGGGTACCCTTATATCACAAGTACACACTCACTATACCAGCCCAATTCTCAGGTTGTTTTCTTTTAGTGTCTTGAGGTGTGTGAGTTGGCACATCAGCACTCCTGTTTGTCAAAGCTTTTATCACCTCACCACTGCTATTTCACCCTCTGAGAGGAAGCAGGAGGTGCCCACTAACACACACACACCCACACACACACACACACACACACCTGCAGGGGCTAGCGGGGGTTGAGAGCACGGGGGAGTGTTGTTGACCTGCTCTGCTGATGTGAATGGCTTAACCAGATACAGGATCCGTCTCAGACTACACAGGTTAACTACCAGCATGTGTTCCCCTCAACCGGCAGTTTTCATCTGGATAAGTCAAAAACACACACTCTCAAAGGCTATACTCTCTGTGGGAAAATTGTGACTTGTAATTTATGTACAATACTCATACTTGACTCATAACTCTCTGAAAAATATGTAAATTCTGAACTCAAAAGAAGAGAAACAGGCCTTTTTAAGTAATCTTCCTTTCAATCTACTTTGTTGAGTTTGGAGTGTACATGATATGGCTATTATAGAAATTAGACACTCTTGCTCTGTCTTGCCTGGCCCTGATTTATTTCGCTCAACTTTTCCCAGGACTGTGACTGTTTTTTTTTTTTTCTTCATCCGTGTCATCCAGCCTGATTCTTTAAAACTCCCAAACCCACTTCAATCCCATGTTTCAACCTAAATATCCTGAAAAAAATCTTAAATATGACCCGCAATGCATTGCAAATTTAAAGAGATAATGTGGAGGATCCTTTATTGGCCTTTCTCACCGGTACTGAACTCTTATATGTGAAAATGGTATATTTTTTGTAAAGATGATGAAAAAGCTGTAACATATAAATTCCTTCCAAATTATCTTCCTGTCAAAATCCTGAAGACACAATGTAAAAACTCCTGTTTTTACATCTAATGTTAGCCTCTATTGGCAAACAAATCAGTCTGAACATTTATGGACGGCCCTTAAAGTGCTCAAAGAAATAATTACAAGTTTAAAAAAGTTCAGCATCTATAGTTCCATGACAAATGGGCAAACTATACTGAGGAGGACTGTGTAACACTTTCCACATTTTTATTTTTTTTTTACCATGGAACAACGTTAACCAGAAAAATGGCTCCTATAACTTTATAACCAACTCACGCACAGATTTAAGTTAAGGACGTGGACCTGAAGAGTGTAGTTTGCATACATCCAAAATGTTTTACAGATGCTGACTCAAAAAATACAAACTGACGGCAGGAATCACAATAAGATTAGTACAGATCTCTGTGAAGTTGAAACGTTGCTTTATTAAATTTAGATTTTTTTTTGAGCTATCAGTTCAGTGTGTCAATCATTGATCTGACTTTTGCCTCAGGACATACAGTTGACCTGCAAATCAAGTGGCAGGGGCTTTAAAACCAGCAAACGCCTCGTTTGAGTTTTGGCGTAAGAGATATTAGCATAAAGGAAATGGAGAATTGATGACTAGCAAAAAAAGAAACGGAAGTGCGGAAGAGACAACACTATAAAAACCTAACCATCCACTATACTTCCTATCCAGTATGCTGGTTTCATCATTGCTCTCAAGTCATCCCGCCCCCCTTTCTCTCTCTCACCAGCACTCCCCTTCTCTCTCTCTCTCTCTCTCTCTCTCTCACTCAGCTGCTCTCCTTCCCCTCCCCTCTCTTCCCGTGGATGGTGTAGCTCTCTCTCTCTTTCTCTCTCTCCCTCGCAGTCTGGTGGAGCCGCACACAAGGATTAGAGGGTTGCTGCGAGTGTCTGCTCAAAGAGAAGTAGCCAGAAGACAGAAAGAGATAAAAAAAAAAAAAAAAAAAAAAAGATTCTCCAGAAAAGGATAGCCTTACTATTGTGGATAAGTGATCTGATTTACCTTTACACAGGCTCTTCCTCTCATCTCACGCCAAGCTGAAGCCCTGCTGAGCCTTCACCTGGGGGAGAGCAGATAAGCCAAGGGACTATATAGCCTGGACCTCCACACAGGGAGCCATGTGAGTGGCACCCCTCCACCCACTTCACACTACAGAGGTCCCCCCACAGTCTGCTCTCAAAGCTGGGGAAACACAACCAGGATTTTGTTCCCCTCAGTGGAGCCTTCACTTTCAGGGCTTGCGTGGAGGGACTCTCCAGGCTCGGCGTACCCCAGCGGGAGACACTTATCTCTAGGCACTGGTCGGGGTGTGAGTGCCCCCTGGTCTGGAGGCCAGCCAGCAGCACTCCAGCACCATGGATTACCTGTTTGGGATTTTAGTGCTGCTGTGTGGGGCGGTGCAGCCGGGAAGAGGTGATGAGTCCAAGCACAACGTACCCAGGCTAAAGCTGTCATACAAGGGTAAGCCCATTCTCTGTTCTCCCCTGACTCCAGGATATGGGACCGCGGTGGTTGCTGGTGCTTTTAACGTAGCTTGTCTAGTTTATTTTTCTTGCCCGTGGGTGCTCTTTCATGCTTTTCCTTTCATCCATTCTTTCTTATGTTGAATATCCCTTTTTTCTCTTCTATTTCTGTGAATCTATTTCTGCCTCTGTATCCCTCTCATTCACTTTCTCCCTCTTGGTGTGTTCCTAGCATCAAACTCCCTGCTTAACCTTCTGTATTGCTCTCTCCCATTAACTCACTCCTTCCTTTTCACTCGCTCTGCCTGTCTCTTAGAATTCACTATTCTTCTTACAAATAGTCAGATTGGTTCCATATGCTGAGGAAGGGCTCTTGCCTGGAGTTAAATGTATATATTGGCCCCTGTACCAATTTTCCCCTTGTGCTGTCCCCTTCTGCTAGTACTGTACAGCCCTGTTAAGTGCTCCGAACATGCAGTGGAGCCTCTGTTTTAATGGCTTCTGTCCCAAAAACTCTGCTTCGGTCATGACACAGAGCCTTTCTTTAAGGGGCCATGCAGTTTTCCCAAATTCTCATTTACTATATCCTAAATGGATCCAACAGATGAGTTTTGTTTGAATGTAAAACTACACATGCATGTTGATTTAATGTGTGCATTAAATAATCCATGTGCAGTAGACTGTATTGGGAGGGAATGAGAGGGAGTTTCGCGTGCCTTTTTATATCGTGCACGTGTAAGTTTTTGACGTATACAGCAAACATGTTATTCTCTCTCCTTCTGTATTATTTTGAGGGGAGACTGCGGAGCGCCGGTTCTTCCTCTCCTCCTCCTCCTCTCTCTCTCTCTCTCTCTCTCTCTCTCTCTCTCTCTCTCTCTCTCTCTCTCTCTCTCTCTCTTGTCTTGTCTCCTCTCTCACACCCTACACTAAATCAGGCTCTTTGTAATAGCAGACTTTTCATCTCAGCTAGAAATAACTGGCAACATTTTTGGCATATTTTGGGAAGTTTTTTTGCTTTTTAATGTCAGTGAGGGAGGCTATTGTGGTTCTTTGTCCTAAAACATGACCGAAAGTATATGGCTTGGAGTGTGGTCTCTCAATTCTTTATTTTAGTCCCGTTTCTCTCATAAAACATGCCCTCTTAAAATTTATGAACGGGCTAATTTGCCGTTGTTTAGCATCATCCTCTTGTGTGTTTGACTGTCACCCAAGGCTTTGGTTCCTCAGATAATTTCAATGTACGTTGAGGGAAAATTTCACTGATGAAGAGGGTGAATGTGATGTTTGTCACTCTAATTCATTTTCTATCTTTAGCCGAGACGTTTTGGTATAACTTATGTTTAGAGGCCTGCTATATGACACGCTTTATTCTTTAGATGGAGTGCAAGTTGTAATTTTGGTACCGTATATTTTCCCTTCATCACCCTTTTAACTTCTTAGTGTGTATGGCGAATGTCTCTGTTCTAAATCTTTTGTAACATTTAATAAGCCTTTTTCAGTGTGTCCTGAGGGCACTGTGGTGTGGTGGCATATCAAGATAAAGGCTTTTAAAGGGCGATGACATGCATTTACCATGCGAACAAAATAAATCTGGAAAGAATCATAGTTGAACTTACCTGCTACAAGTCATCTTTTCCCTTGGGCTTCATCATGTCAGTTCACACAAAACAGAGCCTCTAGGCATGATGGGAAAATGTCATCCCTTCTTTACACAGCCATCTGTTTAAAGAATGTGAATATAGTTCCCTCCTGCCCCCTTTTGTGATCCTCTTCACTGTTGAGTCTGACAAGTGAACATGTTGCTGACAACAATACTAGACAAGAGATATGTCATCAAGCATCAAAGTCTGCATTGACTGACTGTACGAGTGATGGATGTGTATCGTCCAACCAATAGAGCAGGTCTGCAGGGAAAGAGTAGCCATCCATGATGTGGATGTACTTTAGTGTATGTAAAATCATTTTTTATTTTTTTTTGCCAGCAGTACATCAAAGCCTTGTTGTTTATGTGTATGCGTGTGTGTGAATGTTCTTGCCACGTCTTGGTGTGAGGACTCGACACCCTCTCCTGTGATTGCCTCCCCTTAGACTGTAAGTGGTGTCTCGGTGTGCGAGTTTGTGTAGTGGTGTCTCGGTGTGCGAGTTTGTGTGTGTTTTAGCGAAGCAAAAATGTGTCGGGTCTGGCATGCGCCCATATAATTAGACACCTGGTTTTGTGTGTGTGCCCGTGCACGTATGCATAAGCTCACAAATCGGTATCTTTTATTGTGCTGTTGAATCAGTGTTTCTGCAGTTATGTGCGATTGCAAGCTGCTGTCGGTTTCCACTGTTGTGTGTATTTCATTGTGTGAGTCAACATGGGATGTAAAGGCATCAGAGTGTATTGTGTGCCAATGTCTTTGTGTGTCACTGCTCGACAGCGTCTGCGCTTGTGTCTCAGGCCCACAGGTGTTTGATGGCTCTCTTGATGCCTGTCAGGGGACGATTCTCGGTTAACACCCACACTGTGGCGGTTGGAGAGAGGAAGAGCGGGATGGAGGCATGGTGGGGGGTTACGGTGGAGGGGAGGAGATTTGCTTTTAACGAAGGAAAAGCTGGCAGACATACACTAGACGACTCGCATAAGGAAGGGAGGCTGGTCGTTAAGTGAAGTGTCACTCATCCCCTCTCCCTCCACGAAGGCGGCATAGTAATTAAGTCAAATAAACGACAAGGAGGAATCCTCCTGGGAAGGACAGTCAAATACACGCTGAGCAAAAGAGTATGCTGGGCCCCTGAGTGGGACGATCACACAAGCAAAGAGTGAGAGAGAGACTGAGGCCCAGGAGTAGGACCGTTGCAAGAACAAGGTGGGCCTGTGATTTGGGGCAGTCAAATAAACACTCAGCATGCAAGCAGGGTCCCGTGAAATCATTCTCAAATGAGTGCTGATGACACGCCTCCAGGGACTGATAGTCTTCTGCTGGAAAGGACAGGCGAACAACTGCAGAGTGAGCAGTTTGAGAGAGTAGAATGTCTGAGAAATGGAGGCAGGTAGATAAAATTACCCCTCGTGGGACGGCTGGCGCAGCAAGTGCAGAGTAAATGATTTCCCAGTGGGGTCAGTTAGACATCTCTCCCGGCTAAAGGGATCTGGCTTCATGGGGACAGAACTATGATCACAAGAGTTAATGATTTTCTCTTCTCCTTGAGACTAGCTTTTCGGGAACATACTGTAAGGAGAGATAGACATAAGGTAAACTCAAGTCCAAGTTAAAATAATCTTGCTTAGCAAAGATATTACATGTATTGTTATCTCTTCATCAAAGGCTAACTTGTTTAAAGAACTAATAGAAACCAGTGGTGTAATATTTAACGGAAACAAATGGCAACCTGATTTCCTACTGAAAGTGAGTCATCATAACCTAGAATTGCCTAGCAATGATGTAAAACAGTAGTGCTTTTAGTAGTGTCAAGATTATTCACTTCTGTTGCTGCACTTCCACAATACAACAACCATGTGAATTGCAAGGATAAAACAATGTCCCACTCTCTTGAATCGATGTATACCTGCAGACAATCACATTCCTGAGCACAATTCATCTATAGCACCCTCCAATACTCTAAGTAGCCATCAGGAGAAACACTGACCCCTAAAGGTCGGTCGGTGCACATACAGCACACAGTGAATACAAACAGTATGGGGGAAGATCCACGATACTGCAAAACCTGGCCCTATTGTGCTCCCTAAAAAGGAGGCAGCGAGCACCACTTTAATACTTAAAAGGCGACGTCAAACAACCTGATAATTACCCTCGGCATGGATAATTATGGAGCCTTCTGTATGACCTCCTAATGCCATCGCAGCCACCCCACACTGGCTGGATGGGTGGAACTGAGAAGGAAAGAGAGAGCGAGACTGAGAAAGAGACAGGGAATCTGGAATTGGCTTACAACCCTTCAAAATAGACACTTGGTGTGGAACCGCACTCAACGCAGTCTGGACTCAGCCCCATAATAAGTGTGTGTGTTTGTGTGTGTGTGTGTGTGTGTTTGTGCGTGTGTGTGTATGGACTGTTTGTGGGTTTTTGCATGTGTGTTGGTTTATCAGTGTATCTTGTCTTTTCATTCTTTTATATGTGAATGAGTCTCTCTCTTGCTCTCCATTTCTCTCTGTTGTATCTGTCCATTCTGCGGGTTTGGGCTGACATAGCGGATGTAGATAATTATAAGGTGTTCTCCCTACGCGCCAACTTTGGAGATGTCTGCCCCAGTCTGTCTCTCTCTCTCTCTCTCTCTCTCTCTCTCTCTCTCTCTCTCTCTTTCTCTCTCTCTCTTTCTCATCGTTCTTTTCTTCCTACCCCCTTCTCCCTCTCTTGCGGCTCGGTCGCTTCTCAAGGAACCACAACACCGCAGACCCTAAGTACAATCTTCAAGTAGGGTGTGTGTGTGTGTGTGTGTGTGTGTGTGTGTGTGTGTGTGTGTGTGTGTAATTTTTTATTTTTTGCTGGTCTCCTTTTCCTGTCTCTTTGATTGCTGCCCAGTTGATACATATCTTTTGGCTCTCCTTCTTTTCAACTCTCTTTAGACACACACACACACACATACACACACACACACACACACACACACACTGAACTACCGTCATCTTTGCTTCCACACAGCCACATTCCAATAGTATAAACAAATGTTTTGCCATAGCTTGCTTTTCAATTATCCCCCTATGTTACATCCGAATATATTCCATATCCTCACACTGATTCACATACCTGACCACAAGTTGAAAGATGATGTAATTAAGTGTGTATAAGTGTGTATTTCTGTTGCCACACAGATAATTGTGCAATGACACAACGCACTTGCAAACAAAAAAAGCCATTCATCAAGTCACCGAAAACTCTGTCACTTGATTTCATTTAAGTTTTACACCAGCATACTAATACAGAGAGAGTGTGATATTGTTTGTTGATGGGTTGTTTCATGCTGTACCTAAGGTATGGTATTGTATGTGATTAAAGCTAATAGAGGCAAGCTAAAGGAGCGATTAGAGTGTGTTATCATTACCCATGTTGCAATATTGGTACAATCTATGAGTTTTATGACCTTTCAATTGCATGTGTCTGTAGTTTGCTGTCCAAGTTGCTATGTGTTTTGGAATGCTGTGCATTTCCCCAGTGTTCATAAAAGGTTCCCTAATTACAGTACTATTTTCTTAGGAAACCTTTATTTAAACCGAAACGATTATCAAAAACAAACTGGATGTGTGCTCATATGCCACAATAGGATGTATTGTCAGTGCAGTGTATGTTTGCTCAAAGATTAATGAGGAAATTTGTGTGTTCAGTGTACATTTTTGTCTGTGTGTACATAAGCACTGTATGGCACGCAGGAAAAATACCCTCCGCCTTTGCATCTGTGTTTGGGATGTAGGCTTGGGTTACAACGTGGTGCAGATTGCTGAACCACGGGTATGAATGAGTCCCGCCACCTGCTAAGTCTCGTCAGTCAGATGGAGAAAGGGTGCACCATTCAATCTGAACAGAGTCGTGTTACAAATGAGGGGGACATCTCTGCAGAAAGACTGATAGACAACAGACGGACACGAAGACGAAGATGGGAGCGGCAGAGACACAGAAATGTTAAATAAGTAGAGAAAGTAGAGTGTGTAATGACTTTTTGTACAGGATTGATGCTAGTAAGGATGTGCCCTGATTTATAATATTATATCCACTATTAGAGATTTTAATCCAACTTTACCACGCCAATCATAAAAATACCCCAACAAAATCAAAACTTTAAATCGATTTGAAATACTAGTGCCTTTAAATCTCAATGTGGAATAATATTTTTCTTTCTTACCCTCAGATTTGTTATTTGTCATAAATACCAGAAGCATCATAATACATAATTTCCAACCTTGTAAAACATTAATCTTGACTTTATATAATTTAAGAATTTGGGATTTTGTCAATTATCATTTTCTAGTGCAAATGCATTTGATGAAATTGCAGACACTGTTCTCATTTATTGCACAAGACCGGATTTTGTTACACCTTAAATAATGGTGTGCAGAGCTAAAACGTGCATCTGTGCCTGTGGATTTGTGTTTGAGTGTCTCTCTCGCATCGACGTGTTTGCTGTCACAGTTTTCCAGGGACACATTCAGATCTGTAGCCTTGCCTCATTAATTTCTAATAAAATGGCAGAGCTGACATTCAGCTACACGGTACAGCTGACAGGCTGCACTAACAGGCAGTGGCTCCAGACATGACCACGCTAACCACAGCCTGGTTCCTCTCAAAGTCCATCCATCAAACTGCCTCACAATAACACTATCTCCCTCTCTCTGCACAGCTTTGCAGAGGAGTGATATGTGTGTGTGTGTGTGTGTGTGTGTGTGTGTGTGTGTGTGTGTGTCTGTGCGCGTGGATCCACATGGCACATTTTTGCATGTTTGTACATATTCAAACTAGTTTGTGTCGATAACCCTATTTGCATACAAAAGCAAATGTGTATATTTGTAAGTGTGTATGTGTGTGTTTTTCCTTAAAAGTATTACGAACCAGAGAGGCTGAGCAGCCTGGTCATACAGTGAGCATTTATTGGTGTGTGAGTGGGATCTCTGCGGTAGGCATGGCCAGGCCTCTAGCCGTCTGTGGTCACAGCGCTGGTGGAAAACCGCTCTCTGTGGTCCAGCCCTCCAACAACAGGAGGAGACACACACTAATGGAATGGTTCCATAATCAACTGCTTTTGTTATGTGTGTGTGTGTGTGTTTTTTTTTGTAATTGAATTCTTTTGATTTGATTGAAATTGATTCTGCCTTAGTTTGGCTTCATTATCCTCTATTTTGTTGTCTCTACTTGTCATTCATTAGGTTGCTTTCTCTGCTTTTCTTTTCCTGTATACTGTGGTCTTATGATTAGTATCCCCCCTCACTTGCTTGTCTTTCTACCTCGATGTTGTGCGGTGATGCAGAAGTCTAACATTTGGGTTGAGAGAGATGAATGGTGCTGTATGGTGAAATTCAACACATACTTAGACTACTCATACAGATTCTTGTGGTTTGGGATGTGGTCACGTTTTCCTTGTTAGTCCCTCTGATACATATCCCATGGTTTAACATACTCTGAGTCACATTCACGGGACAGAATATGGTATTAAAAGGTCCCATAAGGCACAGTACTTGACAATGAATTATGGCTCTGAGTCACTTTGGTTGAAAAATAGAAAATTAACTTTCTATTTCAACTGAAACCGTGTTTTGTAGAACTGGAATCAAAAGAAATTCTTTCTGAAAGTAATATCACTATGGCTTCAACAGCAAACTTCTCACATATTTAGTGTGGCTGTAATGAATAGTCAATCAACACACTTTGTTCATGCGCACATTCTCTGTTCCTTTGGATTAAAACACACACGCGAGATCTTCTTAATCGCAGAGTTCACGGCACTGTGTAAGGTAGCACATTTCCTGTCAGAGCTGTCACTCGGCTGCACCTGAATGAGAAATTCAACGGCCCAGGTTGTGTTAAACAGACGGGTCACCATGGAAACCAACCCACACCTGCTTCTGTGCTTAGAAAGAGAGAGAAAGGGAGCGAGCGAGTAAGAGCGGGGAGGTGAACTTTTGATGCTTGTGTGTATATCCTTGAGCTTAGGATAATATTTGAACACTTTGTTAAGCAAAGCTCTCAGCAAATGTCCAAGGAGCGGCTGTCTCGTCTTTTTTTCTGACACCTGTGTTTTGTGGCCGAGGCCATCACGAGAGCAGGAAAAACGTACACCGCACCACACACGGAGAAAAAAGGAAGAATTCAGAGGCAGGGTTGGGAAAGAAAGAGAGATTGAAATACCAAACCAAACTAAACCACTGGAGATATTACAGTACTGTGTGTATTTGCTTTTCTAAAGCTACCTTGTATTTAAAAGATAAATGTGTAATTCTCTGCGCCAGTTCCTTTTGATCTGCAATTTTCTTTTTTTTTTCCCTGTCTGTCAATTGAGTAAATCTTTAGTAATACACAGACACAGACTTACACACTCTCAGAAACCACAGAAACACGTCTTTTTGGGTCTAAGCGCACCTTTTGCCAACTGCAGATGAATAAGAAAGCTGTGTCAACCAAGAGGAAATGAACAAGTAAAAGGTGGCATTGGCATTGACATCACTTTTTTACTTTTCGAAAAAAAAAAAAAACTCTCCTCTTGTTGAGCCTTCACTGTATCTATGCACAAGAGATACACTTAACAGTGTTGCATTAGTTTGATGGAATATTACTCATCTGTTGAATCTCAGTCAAGTGTTTTTCTCCGTCAGGCTTTTATGTTTAATGTCACTCAAACACACACTCACAGCAGTGGCGCGTACACACATTCAGATAAACATAATTTAATGCCCTGTCGCCTTTCTTTCATGCAATTTCATTATTCCGCTATTGCGTGGCATGTAGGCGTCTAAAGCGCCTGCCTGTTTGGAGAATGGGGGAGTGAAGAGTACTCCACAGACAATTGCACTTGAATTTTGAATGTAGCTCTCTTTTTTTCCTCAGGGGCTTTTTAAGACAAGAGCCAGGATATTTTCCATAATGGAGTATGACAGAGGGACAAATGATAATTTATATGAATGAATTTGCTAGTTGTAAGGGGTGTCCTTGAATATATAGCATGTGTTTTTATGCATGGAGCGAATATGAAAATGAAGACATGTAACCTCAGTTTAGTTAGTACATATACATGATTAGGGCTGGGCGATATATCAATATTATATCGATATCGTGATATGAGACTAGATATCGTCTTAGATTTTGGATATCGTAATATCGTGATATGACCATAAGTGTCTTTTCCTGGTTTTAAAGGCTGCATTACAGTAAAGTGATGTCATTTTCTGAACTTATCAAACTGTTGTAACTGTTCTATTATTTGCCTTTACCCACTTAGTCATTATATCCAAATTACTGATAATTATTTATCAAAAATCTAAGTGTGAAGATATTTTGTATAGATATATATAACCTGTTTATTATTTATTCATTTGATTTTGCAACTGTTCACTGAAATAGTCGGTTTCTATGAAACTACTTGTGACATGTCATATTTGGCTTTGACTTTGACTGAACTGCTCTCACTTTGTGGAAAAGAAATATCGGGATATATATCGTATATCGATATTCAGCCAAAATATATCGGGATATGACTTTTGGTCCATATCGCCCAGCCCTATATATGATTAGCATATATAACATATGGTACAACTTCCATCTTTCAACAATATGCTAACACTAAACTACAAATTGAGCCAAGGCAACGATTTCACCATATCTGCAATGCATGTGTGTCCACATGTTTGCATCTCTGTGTGCTTGCATGTGTTGCTGCATGTATGTCTGTGGCTTTTTTTTTGTATAGGCCATTGTGTCCGGATGTGTGTACTTTAATGTGTAAAAGACAGAATGTGCAAGTGAAAAAGAGCAGACAGAGGATGTGTGTAACAAGAGAAAGTGTGATGGAAGTGAACTGAACAGAGAGTGTGTAGCTATGTGTGTGCATGTTTGAAGTGAGTGTAATGCGTACAGTATGTACGCACGAGTATATGTGTTTAAATGTCTCTGTGTATCTTATGGCCAGTGTAAGCAGACATGAAAATAGGTGTCTTTTAATTTAATGTGTGTGTATGTTGGGGGGGTGCGAGGCCAGGGAGTGTGTTCGAGGTGGAAGCTGCTGAGTGCGCTCACTGTTGGACTAGTCCATGCTGCATAAGCAGAAATAGTGATTGGATTACAACTTAGTCTGGGAAGTATGTGTGCGTGTGTGTGTTCAGGGATAATTGATGCGGTGTAAACATTTAGGTCAATATTAATATATGCATGTCAGTTTAAGCGTTTAGAGTGCAGTGAATTCATGTTGAACCTGCTTTGTTTGTGTGTGTGTGTGTGTGTGTGTGTGTGTGTGTGTGTGTGTATCTGTCTGTCTGTCTGTTTCTGTGTGTGTGTGTTAGTCTATGCTTGTCTTTTGCTTGGTTACTGTATTTTGTATGAGACGTGCTGTGCGCTCTGTATCTGCCCATGCTCCCATTTCCAAACGAGCGTGTCTGTGTTTAGGTTAGAGGTCCTTAGGTGCTCACGCCCAGTTCCTCCGATTCTCCAAACCACAGCAGATCCCAGCTCAGATAAAGCCTCTCTGTGTATATTTGTGTGCGCAGGCCACCATGTATTTGTCAGAGATCGCCACGTGTTGAAATACGCAAGTGTGTTTTTTCTTCTTTGGTCCATCTGGGGGAAACCTTTCGTGACGGACCATTTTGCACCACATTCCCGGCTCCTGGGTTCAGCTCCAACCTCTCACAGGTTGTTACATATCGAGCCAAGATGGCAGTGAAGTGGAGTTAAGAAAAGTCTCTCCTAAGGCTATTGTTTTTTGTCTTCTGTCATTATTTTCTCCCTTTTTATTTTTTTCTAATCTTTTATTAGCCTAAAACTATTTGTTTTTCCATTTCATTCCCATTTTTATGCCTACCTTGGCTTTCTGCCACATCCATTTCTTTTTCCGTTACTTCATAGTTAAAACATAAGAGGACCTCCCCTGGCGTTCTGTCGACTGGAAATCACATTTCCTTACTACCCTCCTCTAAGTCATTTCTTTACCCTGCAATGTCATGTCTAATTGGTAAACTGAGAAAAAGAGGGCTCTCTGATTGGCTACCACATGATACTGAAATGGCTCCAAATCTGACGAGAAATCTTATCTTCAATAATTAATGTCTTGTCATCGTAATTTGAGTCTTGTAGCGGTGCCTTCCTGTGGTAGCAGACTTATGAGTGTGTATAAATGTGAATGCCAGGATGTTGGTGTGCATGGAAAGGCCAGTGTAGAAAAAAAAGATACCTACACACACACACACACACACACACTGAAACCCACACACATACGCTCAACCCATCTGTGGTACACTACAAATTCCCACACAACCACACATCCACAGACCTCCATTCATGCCCACACCCACCCACTCCATTTCCTCAGCCCCAAACCGAAATCCAACTGACGCAGATGAGCTGCACGGTGACGACCGCTCCCTCTCACAGTCCTCATCCACCCCACTGGTACTCGACACACATACATGGTTGACACACCACTTCCTCCATCTCCCCTTCCATCAGTCCCTTTTTTATGTAGACACAGATGTCCAAGATCTTACACACTGTGAGTGGGCGCAGATGGCTCCTATAGCAGCCTGTCAATCAGAGCTTTGTGGTGAGAGCAGGGAGATCACAATCCACCGGACTGTGTGTGTGTGTGTGTGTGTGTGTGTGTGTGTGTGTGTGTGTGTGTGTGTGTGTGTGTGTGTGTGTGTGTATGCATGTCTTTGTGCATGCATGTGTGTGTTTATATATGTATGTATGTACAGTATATATATATATATATATATATATATATATATATATATATATATATATATATATATATACACAGTATGTGTTTATGTGCATATGTGTACTGGTTTCTATATTGTGTGCCCACATGTCTCTATGTCTATGTTACATGGTGACACTGATGATGATGGATGATGTAGTATGATAGTGAGACTTTTGTATTAGAAGACTCTACCTGTGGTGAAAATATAAAACACATGTTATGTATCCATTGGTCCAACCAGGGGCAGATGGTGAAGGGGTTAATTAAATTTCTATTCATTTCATTGTAAACCAAATGTTACTGTTATTATAATAATAAATCAGAGAAACCCATGGCCTACTCTTGATTGTCAAACTGCAATTGTGCGAGCTGCTTTTCAGTTAGCTAAAGATATTCCATTGTTTTGCTCTTAATTATAATTAAGGACAGATGTTTTTATAGACATTTGGTCAACTTGAGCTCTCCACAGTAGACATACTGTATGTAGTAATTACATGATGTGAAGGGAAAGAAAATTAACAAATGAATTGTCTTTATATACAGCAGTATGAATAGTTTAAATTGTAATAGCCTACATTAATATTGCTTAATCCATATGTTATTTTTACAATTACTTGATTATTTGCTTAGTCTACAAAATGTTTGGAATAGTGGAAAAGGCCTGTTACAATTTCCTAAACCTTAAGGTTTCCAAATAAATATATTATTTAAAATTGATAAATATATTCAATAAATATTTTCAGTGCTATTAAACAGAGAAACACAGCAAATTCTCACATTTAAGAAGCTGGAACTAAAGAATGTTACTTGATAATTGAATTTTTTTGTTGATCATATAATTAAATCATGGATCAATTGTTTGAGATTATTAATACAGACTGAAAGAAGATAGATATTCTAGGTCTTTCATGTTTTCACTAAACATTTCCTGGTTACACTATTACCATCCATGGCTGTTGACATGTGGTATGCTAATGCAAAATGATATATGAATATAAATGAACTGTTTTGCCTGACTTGTGCTGTGACACATGAGGATCACTGAAATCAAATTCAATCGGGGGTTAACTTGGTCTCAGGGAGGGAGGGTGGATCTTTGTTAATGGAATATCAGAGTTGATGGAACTCATGTTTGGTGGTTAAAAGTTAACTGACTGTCAGAGGTCTGGCTGGACTTCGGCCCATACGTAAAATCTTGTGCTGGTTTCCATTTAGCTTGTTGGTATATACTTAAAGACATAAACACTGTGCAGAAATCCATGTGTAGTCACACACTCTTCAATGTTGATTTACATAACCCATTTACAGCTACATGCCACACACACACAGACACACACACACACACACACACACACACACACACACACACACACACACATACTTACGCACAGTATCTCCCCATGGTTCTGACTCCATATGAATTATTTAACCAATCACATGGCTGAACAGTCTGAACTGTGTCCCTGATTGGGGCATGCTGTGTTCTCTTCAAATGTCTCACGCTATACCTGACTGACATGTGTCTGTATGTAAGAGTGTGCAAATGTGTGTGTGTGTGTGTGTGTGTGTGTGTGTGTGTGTGGAAAAGCAGTTAAGGAAACGTGAACAAAAGTTACTGATTTCATACAACAGGGCATTTTGATGGAGGACGCACTAATATTTTCAAATAACCCAGGTTTTATACACTTCATCCAATATTCATTCTTTTTCGATGCAGATACATTAAAGCTTTGACACATGCCTATCATCATAGAGCGAGAAACAGTTTAGTGTTTGAGTGTAAAAATGAAGTGCTCAACTACTGACTCATATATTTAGTATGAATAGTTGTGCTTTCATACAATATTTAATATAAACGTTTTTCCTGCAAATGTATTTTTTTACACCATGTAGTCCACACTTTTAGTTTACTAACTTCCCTTTTTATGACTGAGTAAATGTGGAATATGTTTCCTAATTTTCAAGCTGTTCGTTAATCAATATTTTAGTATTTTGTTAGTCATTCCCAATACATGATCAACACCATCTCCTTCTCCTCTTTCTCTTCCAGAGATGTTAGAGACCAGTAACCTTGTCACCTTCAATGGCTTGGCCAACAGCTCGAGCTACGATGCTTTCCTATTGGATGAGGAACGAGGGAGACTACTGGTCGGAGCCGAGGACCACATCTTCTCATTCGACCTCGTCAACATTAACAGAGACCACAAACAGGTCAAATTCATATGTACTCGTCTTTATTTTGGTTACAGTTTGGGTATAGTTTGTGTGAGAGTTGAATGCAGTTGTGTTCTTTTGGTCCAGGTTGCACATGTTATTTGAGCTCTTCTCTTGTCTTCTCTTCTCTTCCTACTGCTCCCTCTGGAGTCCATTACACCACCTCTTTCTTCCTTTCCCTACATCCCTCCCACTGTCTGTCTTGGTCCAGACATGGCTGTCCATAATTCCATTACTCCACCTGGAGTAGGTTAACAGTCTTTTTATCAGATTCGGGCTGCTATCATGGACACACAAGACTGACACAGACTTGCCTGCAGGCTGCAGAGAGCTGAGCAGGGGAATGAAAGTGCTGAAAAATACATAGTCAATGCAGAGAGGGAGAGTGTGTCTTTCTTTCTTTTTGCCCTTGGCTCGGATGTGTATTTTTTCTTCTTCTTTTTCGCTCTTTTGTTCTGATCTTTGCATCATTATCAGATAAACGCCAAAAAGCAGTGATTAAGCAAATCTAATGTAATTACCCTGAAATGTGCAGTGCAGATTCCCCAGAGAGGGAAACTCAGCTGATCTAGAGAGGATATAAAGTCTAGGAACAGAATAAGGAATGTGTGTGTAGTGCATTTACATAATAATGCATGTGCATACATTTCCTTTGTCTTTCCACATCTGTGTGGCCACCAGCAAAACAAGTGGGCTCAATCGCACCCAATGTCTGAGTATGTAATAATTCCCTTACACTTGTACACTCATATGCACTATGTGTGTTTATAATTCATGTGACACCAGGGGCCACAAATAGATTCGCATTGAGGACAGTACAAAGCCAGTATTTATTTAATATAACGAGTCTTATCTTTTCCAAAACAAAGAAGCAAAATCCTGTTCCCTCTTCGTATTTGAAGTAAAAAATCATAACCAAATGCCATAATTTGAACCAGAACTCATATTTAGACAAGTGTAAAGGGCAATACAGTATTCATACGTGTTCCTACATGCTGTATCTTATCCAATTTCCATAAACACAGCACATTTTTAACTCAATTTGTTTCTCCTTATTTTGATTTACAGTATGAGTCACATAAACCCATTACCTTCTCCACTTTCATGCAGTCATCATCCAGTTATCAATAAAGCCATCCCTTATTTATCATATGCACATGCAACACTCATGGTATGGCCAGGGATATAGAGTGAAATAAGCAAGTCACTGAATTAGGAATTGTCAAAATAAAGCCTGACAAATCCAAAGTTCTCCTGGAATTACACAAATCTGGATTTCCTCTGATTCACTGCATTGACTCACCGCCTTCCTTGTTTCATGAAACAACATGTAAATCTCTGCTCTCCAGCATAGTATGACTTTGTCTTTCTCTCATTTGCACAGATTGCGTGGCCTGCCACCCCCTCTAAGAGGGATGAATGCAAGTGGGCAGGGAAAGACCTTGGGGTAAGTCCAAATTCATGATGGCATCATCGTTTGAGCGCTTCCCTACAATTTTTGCTTCTATTGTTACACAAATTATATGTCTGTCCTGCGTCCATGTCATTTTACAAATTTCTCTGGAATGCATGTTTTTGTTGCAGCGATTGCAGCATACTGTAGGAGAGGTACCAGCACCCGTACAAATTACAAGACCAATGTAGAAAAAAGAAATTAGCTCACATAAAAGTGATAGTACATGTTCCATCTCACCTCTGGCACACTGTACTCTCTATAGACCATACCCAACTGACTCCCACAACTAAACACACTGTGCGACAGATGTTCGGTCACAGTAAGGTGTACACAGTGTCCCAATGGCACGAGGACAACCATGCGTTACCTCAGAGGTTATTTGCTGCTGTGACGTAGAGTTTAATGTCGGGAGTATGTTTATGTTTGCGCCTCAGAGTGTGCGCATGGGTGCATATTTATGTGGGAGTGTATTGTTTGAGTTCTCATTATCTGGCACGGACTATTAGCTCACATGTGCACAAGTTTGCTGAACACATACTATATGCCACCGATTTTGTTAGTGTGCACGATGGTGTTAGTGTGTGTGTTATCTCTGGGTTGCTGTTTGGTTAGGCCCTCTCCGTGTTGTATCTGATCTTAATTTCATGGCTGAATGAGTCTGGAGTGCAGCGGCTTCAGGGTTTTAGGATTATCCAGAATTGCATAGTCATTTTAAATCACAGAGGTTTTTACTGGGGTCTAACTCACACTTTTAGGTTTTTCGCACAAACACAAAGTCGCAACCACACAAGAAGCACTACACCTTTGCTCCCTCACACAGTGGAAAGTGAATATATCTGGCAGCAAAAAAGCACACAAAACACAATGATGAGGTATTTGCATGCTGTGACAATGTTTACCCTTGAAAATGAGGCGGTGAGAGCGGAGACGGAGTGCAACATGGAGAGGCCTTGATTAGGACATTACTAAAGCATTCAGAGCTCCCAAAGTGATGCATTTCTCCAAACCACAATTTACAGCCACAGAACAAATGTAACAGCTGCCCCCCTCCAAAATGCCTGATGGCTGTATCATTCTCCTTGGCAGGATGAGTGTGTAACGCGGCCCAGGTTGTTGCATTTGATTCAGTGAACAAAAGGTTCAGATGGAGTGTAGATAAACGATTTCCTAGAACTGCCTGATGTCATTTCTGATTATTTTCCAGCTATTACAGATATTAAAATAAAAATAAAAGTGATCCTACTTTTCCCATAAATGTCACCTATTCAGTAAGAGACCTCAGCATAATCTCAAAATTCACTCAACTTATCCAAATATATACAAACCCACATACAAATCTGTCCACCCATTTCTCCCATGGAAAGTCATCATCGATGCCCAGTCCAAAGAGAGTCATTAGTTTGATCCAATAATGACTCATTTATCCTCTGTGGGTGTTGTGGTTTTCCCATAATGACATGGTTTGTGATCAGGGAAACCATTTTTCACCTGGGGGGGGAGAAGACAGAGCCGCATGTATGAGTGGCATGCATAACTAACGTCTGTCAGTGTTTATGTGCAACCTACCTACCGCATAGCTACAGTATTATGTCCACGTAACTCGAAGACAGCCATGTAAAATCATAAACAGAGCTGACATTGGCAGCAATTATAGGAGTTGGTGAAATGCATATAATAAGGTTGTGAGAATGATGTGGACATAGCCCCCCCTTTTTAACAGTTGAAAACACAGAGGGTAAAGTCATTAACTTACACATAGACACACAAACGTGCAGGGTTGAGGTCAGGCACAAGAAATCAAGTTTAGTCTTCCTCTGTGAACTCAGCAATAGTCCTGTTTCTGAAATGTGGAACATCGTTGGGACAGTGGGTTAATGACAACACTCACAGTTTAAAGGTGTCATAATGCTTCAATAAACTCCGGTCAGTTAGAAACTACCACCACGCTACAGTTTTGTATTACAACAAGTTAATACTTTGACATCAAATTAAAATCAGATTTTATATTAAAGAAATAGTTTTTGGACATAAGGACATTTTGGTAAATACGTATGCTTATATGAGATTTAGACTAGAAGATCAACCATTCTCATGTCTGTACGTTCAATTTGAGGCTGGCAGCTGGTTAGCGTAGCTTAGCATAGAGTGAAAACAGGGGAAAACAGCTAGCCTGGCTCTGTTCAAAGGCAACACTCTCCGTCTAATCTCCTATCTTGTTTGTTTAATCACACAAAAACCAAAGTACAAAAATGACAATTTATGGTTTATGGTTTATGCGCGGGACTATTTCATGGCCCGGTGCAATGACTGTCCAGCACGCTGTTTCCCCCTCCTTTCATTTTTTTAATGCTTAGGTAGGCTAACAGGCTGATAGCTCAAGCAGTGACTAAGCATACTTAGATCACGCAGAAAAGGGGGAACCTAAATATCAAACTCTTCCTTCAGGCAGATTACTGAGCAGGGAAACGTCAGAGCTTAAACATGAGTTTCTTCCTTTCTGAATAATAGCAGGAAATTTAGATTTTTGGAAAAGCTTTGCAAAGTGAGATCCCAGAGTCAATCTGGTGATGCGCTGGAAAATGTCATCACTCAAACCTGAACTCAGTGAAGCCTCAAATCCATTTATGTCTCATATGAGGGACATCATCAAATCATCAAACTGAAATGTCTGTGTGGTTTGAAAGCCTGAAGAGTTGCATGTGTTGAAGGGAGGAAGAAAGAAGGGTGATTTGGCCATCTGCATGTGATGTGATGTGTGTGCTGCATTTCCAAATCCCCAAGCAAATGTCTACTTATTTGTTGGGTGAATATTAAGCATGTATTTATAATAAGGCAAACCCCAGACTAATCACTTAAACACGTGCCCAAATCAACTCCTCGAGGCTGCTAATAACCCGCCTACATTAACCAATCCCGTTGATTAGCACTCTAATAAACAGTCTCACACCACTGGGACTATCATTATGTATTTGAGAGCCAACCCAAACACCCTCAGTAAATTCAAACATATGGATCATTACAGATCTGAGGTAGATTTGCCTGATTTGACGCACAGGTGGATATCCTTGAAGGAGACCCAGTTTCATTTTCCAATCCAACTGGAAAGTCCCTGCTTTAAAGGGAATTCCAACAGAGCTTTTCTCTATTCTCCGTTATTCTCCGCTTCCTATTGTCTCTATTTTCAGTTGAATCACAGCAGCACTTTTCTCTATTAAAAGTGTCAACGTTATTTTCATAAGGGATAAAACTTAATTCAAACTTGATGGCTTTTTTGAAGTTAATGCTACCATATGCAATCTCTTTCATAAAAATCCCCTTGAGTTTCAGATGCTTTGCAAGACTATATAATATACTATGCTGGTAGGATTACTTCATAAACAGAGTAGGGTATTGCACACACAAAATGTATTTAAATCTCTTCGCCAGATGTAATTCTCACTGTATGAAATGATACATTGGTTGGAGTTTTTGATGTCTCATGTCTCATTTCTTTTCCAGAAAGAGTGTTCTAACTTCATCCGGGTCCTCCAGCCCTACAACCAGACCCACATGTACATCTGTGGCACAGGAGCCTTCCACCCCATCTGTTCTTTTCTAGAAATGGGAAAAAGAGCAGAGGTAATACATTGGGTGCATTAATGTTGGTTCACCAAATGCTGTGGGTTTTTTTTTCTACATGTTTAATCAGTTATATATATGCAAAATGTAATTTAGATCTCAATTGAGCATTCATTAATAACATGACACATGAAATGTGACACCAGTGCGATAGTAAACTAATGACAGAGAAAGTACCATAATATTTCCCCTTAAAATAATCTGTCCACAGTAACCACACTGGCTGCACTGATAACACACACACACACACATTTTTTTTTTCTGTCAAGCACGGCAAAAACCATTTCCCTCATTGATTATTTTCTCATCGATGTTTTCTTTTGTGTGAAGAACTGGAAAATAAGTGGTCACTACATGGTTCGACTTTTTAATTAAGCTACCTCTTCCCTACATAAAAGTGTAATCAGTCATCTTGATAAAGGTCTACAGGTTAATCAATGTACCAGCATGGGTTCTCCAGTCCGACAATGGGGAGGGGAATGAGTATAGAGGACCCTGCATGAGTTCACTTGAGTTTAAAGTAGTGTTGTCAGTAAGTGATTTAAAGAAAACTAAGTTGGGTCTCTCTTTTGTCACTTTTCTTTTGATATATTCAAAGAGTATGAGGGTGCGCTGTGCTTTTGCTACATGATCCTACTTTATTCCCCATCATTTATTTTTGTTGTGCGGTTGCATAAATTATTGTTCTTCTGTAAGCAAAGTAGAAGAAGTCAGCAGTGTAAAAAAACATCTTATTGCTCATGCCTGGATGAAGTTGTGGCGCATCACATGCACATTCCAAAAGCAGCAGGCTATAATGAGAATTTGGTGTAATTTGAAACACAGGCTATAAATGTACCTTCGGCCAGGCTTAATGTGGCTTTCACTGACCTCATGTTGATCTCTGACCCTTTCCACCACAGGACAACATCTTTCGACTGGCCTCGCATTTTGAGAATGGCCGCGGGAAAAGCCCCTACGACCCCAAAATGCTCTCGGCCTCGCTTCTGATCGGTGAGTTTGATCTCTGCCTTGATTAGTTCCAGGAAGTACACATTTACTTCAGAGCTGGACATTTGTTCCTAACTATGCTTTTCTCACTGGCAGATGGAGAGCTGTACTCTGGCACATCTGCTGATTTCATGGGAAGGGACTTTGCTATTTTCCGTACCCTGGGAGATCATCATCCAATCAGAACAGAGCAGCATGATTCAAGATGGCTTAATGGTAAAATTATTAAAAAATAAAATAATAAAAAGGAATTATAAAAGGTTTTTATTAGCATGTCAACAAAGTATTAAAGGTTGACCAAATTTTACTCCTGAGGAAATGCATTTTTCTGAAAAACAAGTTGATTTTTCTTTTGTACGATCTAGTTTTTCTTCTTGCAAAAAAAGTTATTTTGTGTAATTTGATATTGTACTATTCTATGTGGGGTTTTGTCACTGTAGTCTACTGTACATATGTTGCCTTCCCTGGTCATTTTAAGAGTCCATCTCCATCTATAAGCTTATAGTGGAAGCTAATAGTGTTCACACTGCAAAAATTAGATAACATTTTTTAATCCTCACAAATGCCAACAAACTTTACTATTAAAGTAAAACTGGACACTTGTGGCCCACATAAAGTGCAACTATTCAGTACAAGGTGGAAGTAAACCCTCATTGGCCAGTTTTGGAGAAAGAATACCATTCAGCTTTTCAATGGACTTTGAAGAATTAAATTCTCCCACAAGCCTGAAGTCTCATATCATTTCCATTCTTGTGCAGACATCAGATATTAGAGCCCATTCACAAAGTCACTGGATTTGACTGTGTTAGTAAGATTAGCGCAGCAGTGAGGGTTATTGACTCTTCAGTCTGTCTGGCTATCTTTCGGCACCGCGGAGGACTTAGGGAGCCACAAAAGGTCAGTTTGAACCTTTCCATCAAGCTGTGCCATCCCTTTTTCCCCTCTTTCCCACCAAACTAATCCGCTCTCAGCTGTTTTCCTGTAGTGGAGTCAAATTTCTCTCAGTTCCCCTAAAAAAAAAAAAAAAAAAAAAAACCTACCCCAGCGCCATCTAAACTCACAAACGCTGTTCTCTGCAGTGCTGATTGCTGTCACATATTAATAAAGAGTGATTTAAAAGGGAGAAGCCATTGTTACAGCGTAAATCCCCATCGATCTTTCACCTTATTCAAACAAATACACCAGGGATTGTATCCATTCGGCCCGGCAAAATCCAACTCCTTCTCCACAAAGGGGGGATTGTAATTGCATGGATTACTGGGATGGGGATATTCTATTGAGCCTTTATCAACAAGGTTACATGGTACTCAAATGTAACAAAAAAAGAAACTTGGGAATGAATCCTTAATCACAGTCTAAAAAGGATTTAGGTTTAAACGGTAGCTTTGGCTTTGCTGGTCTTTATTCATGCAATTTATTTACACATCTCTTCACCCTTTAATGCCCTCGCACTCAACATAGAGGTTGGATTAAACCTCGACTGAATACAGTGGCCTTTTGTTGGGAATTAAATGTAATGAATTGTATGACCTCGATCGTTGGCGACACCAGCAGAAGCCTGTTTTTGTATGCGAGAGCATGCAAGGTTGAATTTATGAATGTGTCGATTTAATGACACATATTCACAATAGACCTAGAGGCGTGTGTGGGGTACCCATGATTCATACCAGAGGTCTCGCACCCGTAAATCTGCTTCCCACTTTGGCCACACTCGTCTTTTTCACAGCTACTCTAACTCCTAAACGGCCATGGAGGCGTAACATGGCACTGCTTGTTTCTCCCCAACTAACCCCCAAGCTTTTAGACACAGGCTCGTTTTACGCGCGACGACGCCTCAGTGACTGCAGCCACTTTTGCTCAGTCCCTTTGCCCCTTCAAGTCAGGAGAGCCCTAAGGCCCCGGCTGGCCCGTTTATCTTTGATTTCCTCTTCTGCTTAAAGTCGAAATAAATGTATTCAAGTGTTACCGGGGACAATCAGAGCCATGTGTGTTTGTGAGGATGTGGCCTAGAGAACGGGGTTATGTGGGATTTGGACTTGGAGCACTCACTTGGGGTAAAGTCAGATACTGTAACACCAGGGTGTAAAGGGAATGGCTGTTATTACTGAGCCGTGACTGGAGAATATCATGGGGGATTTGAATGCAGTGGTGTAAAATAGGGGTGAAAGGATTGTCAGAGGTTGGATCGTAAGTTTACGTTTGTGTATGATTCAAGTGTATGAACAAATGTACGCATATTTTACTGCCTACAATATTGTTTTTGTGATTTATTCTTTTTCTTTTTTTCCTCTAGACCCCAGGTTCATAAGTGTTCACTTGATCCCAGAAAGTGACAACCCCGAAGACGACAAGATCTTCCTGTTTTTCAAAGAGAACGCCATGGACGGAGAGCACACTGGCAAGGCTACCATCGCCAGGATAGGACAACTGTGTAAGGTAACAACACACACACACACACACACACACACACACACACACACAAAAATCCTTATCACAACCCAAAGCAATGGAAAGATTCATAATCATTTCTTACATATCTGGTTGGTCTTACAGAAATCACTACATGTCAGAGCTTGTGCAAATGTATTGAGTTTCTTTGTGTTTGTAATACAGAATGACATGGGAGGTCACAGGAGTCTGGTGAACAAGTGGACCACTTTTCTCAAGGCCCGGCTAATGTGTTCAGTGCCCGGGGTTACCGGCATTGATACACACTTTGATGAGCTACGTAAGTGTGTATTCTTCATTTGTATTTGAAGAAAAGTTAACCTCACAGACTCTCTTTCAAATGCTGCTGAAAAACCCCACCTTCACCCATTCTTGCTTTGTATTTTCAGAGGACGTGTTCCTCATGAGCTCCAAGGACCCGAAAAATCCACTTATCTATGCTGTATTCACCACATCCAGGTACAGATCTTTTCCGATGACCTTTCAAAATGTGTGTGCAAAGGCTCACATTCTCAAAAAGCTTGACATACGCTGCTAGTGTCATATTTGTTTTGTTGATTTGTTGCTAGGAGATCAGAAGGAGCTATATAAATTCAACGGGCAACCGTCCCGGACCAGTTATTTCCTCTGTCTTTGAAAAAACACACACGCTTCATATTTCCTTTCAAGAATTCTTCCTTTTCACATCCTTTATTCCATGCCTTTATCTGTCATTTCCTAACCCTTTTAAATGACACGGCAGAATGCGAGCTACCAAGCGTGCCCCCGTCAAATTCCCAGACAGCGCTCCGCATCCCGTAATCCACTTACAGGTGTCTTATGGTTGCTTTCCCCTCATATGGTTCCCCTCCCCACGTCTCAGAATGGAGATTGCTTTTATCCGTTCACCGTTCCCCGCTACCTGTCCCCTTTTTCACTGAAACCTTGGCAGAGGCTTGTAGGGAAATCAGATTATGAAGCAGGAGGGAGCGAGAGAAACACGATATTCACTCAGCAGGAACGCGCGTCTCTCCCCTGGCCGCCGCCCCAGCCTTGAATGGGGTTTTCAAAAGGCCGGGTGGGGCTCTATTGAAGTCTGTGGAGAGGTGAAGGCATGGGGCAGGGCAGATAAGTGAGTTGAAATGGCACAGATGGTGGCACTTATCATGATGATGATGAATTTGCATTTTGCAGGAGGGGGGGGTATTTTGTGTCCAGTAGTGTCTTTGAACCGCTATGAAAGGAGGACAAACACCTCACCATCAATCACTGCTAATGATAAGACAGGCTGAATAGAATGGCGGCGCAAGCTAACGCATACCGACAGGCGCCTTGCATCACTAGGCCCGTATGGCTTTTCTCAGCTTTCTGGAAATGTATTCAGAGCAAGAGGTCGGTGCGCTGTAGTGGGTGTACACATGTGTGCCCGTACACACACACACACACATACACACATGCACCCTTTAAAATTCAATTATGGGGCATTGAGGAATTAGAGTGGTTTAATTGGTTTTCTAAGTGGCCGGTTTTCAGAGATGAATAGAGCAGAGATTCAGAGGGACCGGCTTTTAATATCACTGCTTAATGAGGCACAAAGAAGCTGCCACTGACAGATCAATGTGTGTGTGTGTGTGTGTGTGTCACTGAATAATTTGTGTGCTTCTCTCAAACTGTTTGTATCCGCACAAACACATGTTCGCTCCTTTTCTTAAGCATAGATATTGGAGTGCCTTTTTTTGCCCCCGGAGTTAATTGAATTTCTCTGTAATTAACATTTTCAAATGCTAATCCATTCATCTTCCATGCTTTGGTGAGTACTGTTGGCTGTGTGTGTGTGTGTGTACTGTATGCCAGCCACATCCCTAATTAGTCTGATACAACTTCCCATTGCAGTCAGCAAGACAAAGGACGTCCCGAATCTTATTGAAGCATTTAGTTTTCTGCAAATGCAAGACACTGACACAAATTAAAATCTGCCTTGTGTAAAAAGTGACAAAAAGCTGCAAAAAGATTTTTGAACATCTAGCCTACAAGCAAATGTCACAATCTCCACAGTAATATTTTCATGACTCGTTTGGAAAATATATATTTTGGAAAATTCCTGTGCAACTCCCAGATTTTCCACGCCAGACTATGAATTAAAATAAAATCCACAAAATTCCCCCTTTTCTGCGTGATTGATTGACCTTGCCTGCTTTGGACCTTGTCTGGCCAGTGAAAGCAAAATCCACCCATCTGGCTCGAGCGAGCGCTCGCAAAATATTGGAGGGGGTTTCAAATATGCTCCGAACCAGGTCTCCAGTTTTGTTGGTGGTGGGCCCAAATTCCTGTCTGTTCTCAAGAGGCTGGAAGCAATCAAAGAGAAGTTCCAATCTGTCATTCCTATACTTAGGTAATGACAACCTTGCTGCTCCCCATCGTCTTTGTGCGATGAAAAGTAATTTTGTTGTCTTTCTTCAGTATTTCACAAGCCCCTAATCCCTGTCTTGTGACCGATTGTTTATGAATCCTTTTTGTTTGTTTTTGTCATCTTTCTTTCTCTCATCATCCTCTTCCTACCTCCCTCTCTTCATACTTAAGCTCTCTTTTTTTTTCTTTTTCTCTCTCGCCCGTTCTAAGTTTCTCCCTCTCTTTCTCCACAGTAACATCTTTAAAGGCTCAGCAGTGTGCATGTACAACATGGCAGACATCAGGAGGGTTTTCCTGGGCCCCTACGCCCACAGAGATGGACCCAACTACCAGTGGGTGCCTTTCCAAGGGAGGGTGCCCTACCCGCGCCCTGGAACTGTAAGTCCCCGAATAAACAATTGTCCACAAATGCAGTGATTTTACAAGCAGTAAAGTCAAATATAAACCACATGGAACGTATTACGTTCATAAGATAATGAAACATTAATCGTGCACTATCAATCTTCTAAAAGTTACCTGCCTGCCATTTTGGTCTGATTCCCAGTGCCCCAGCAAGACATTTGGAGGATTCGACTCCACAAAAGACCTCCCTGATGATGTCATCACCTTCGCCAGGGGTCACCCAGCCATGTACAACCCAGTGCACCCGATAGGTGGGCGTCCCATCATGGTGCGGACAGACGTGGACTACCAGTTCTCCCAGCTGGTGGTGGACAGAGTGGAGGCAGAGGACGGACAGTATGACGTCATGTTCATCGGGACAGGTACACAACTTCACACTGTGTCTTTGTCAGTTGCTTTGTGCTTTAACATACAAAGCTCCTTTTTCTTTCTTAGAAATCAATTTTTGACAAATTATTGAAATCAGTCACAGTTACGTGGTATTTAAGGTTGATTGCTGTTACCTATGTAACCTATTTTTCACCAAATAATCCGTTTAAACTCATTTTAACCTAGAATGTATGCACTCAAACATTCTTTTGCTTCCTGCTGCAAAAAGAAATGTAAAGAGAAAAATGTCGAGTAAATGAGCTCTGACAATGTACCAGAATCCAACTTCAACTTTATTATTATTATGAAATAAATTTGATTTGCAGGGCAGGCTCTTACATATGTTTGTATTTTTTATATATTGTATATGTTTTTATATATATATATATATATATATATATATATATATATATATATATATATATATATAATATCTTTTTCAATATTCAAAATAAACGGATACATTCCAATTTTAACTAAAACCTGAAAATATCTCTTCTTTTCTTTGTATTTAAAAAGTGGAATTTCATAAATATTCCTAAGGAATGATATTCAAATATTTCACGCAGTATTTTGTAATCCAGCTTTACCGTAGCATCTATATACTGAAAATCTCAAACAATAAAGTTTAGAGAAAAATGGCATTTCCAGTATCCAGTACATAAAGCAACACCAACAGAGTGTCAGCAACAGATTAGGAGCAGTGAATTTCTTTTCACACAAGCAACGATTAGTCATACATAATCAAAAAAGACTTATACATACATTTGCTGTATCTGAATGTCTATATTTTTTCAGACATGGGCACCGTACTGAAGGTGGTGACAATCCCCAGAGAGAGCTGGCATGACCTGGAAGAGGTGGTGCTTGAAGAGATGACTGTCTTCCGGGTATTGAAAATTGAGTGTTAACAACAATTTATGAAGCGTATGCCTATAAATATACACACACTGTCCATAGAAGTGGTAGTAAAGCAGCTGTGCTATATTTGTTTTGTGCAGGAGCCTACTCCCATTACTGCTATGGAGCTGTCCACAAAGCAGGTAAAAACTTTTAAAATCATTTATCCTGAGGCTGTTGACAGGTCAAGAAGTGAAACTAAAAAGTGAGAACTTCTGGGCCTTAAAGCAAACACCGATATCCAAAAACCAAGATGTCTAATGTGCCTACTAAAAGCCAACCCCACAGCCACCTTCTTTTTTTTATGAGAACCTTTCCAACTGAATCTCACAGGAATACTCCATTTTTACATCCTCACTCTTTCTTTTGCTCCCACAGCAACAGCTGTACCTTGGCTCGGGCCTGGGTGTATCACAGATGTCTTTACACCGTTGCGAGGTGTATGGGAAAGCTTGCGCTGAGTGCTGCCTGGCCAGAGACCCTTACTGCGCCTGGGACGGCAGCGAGTGCTCGAGATACTTTCCTACCGCCAAGAGGTAGGAGCATGCACGCACCAAACAAATCTTTGACCTTTTGTTTATCCTCAGAGGGTTTGCTGAGCCTGCATGCTTCTTTTCAGCAACATCCTGCCTTTTGTATAAATGCCGTCATACGCAGTCACACCTGGGAGTTATCAGTGCACCTGCAGTCAGCTCTTGCAATTGGCTTTTAATGCTCTGCTCAAGGGCATCTCAATATGCAGCCCGTTTCTGTAACCTCAGACCTCCACCAGTGCTGTGAATCCCAAAAAAAAAAAAAAAAAAAAAGTACACGGTACATGCCAAAACATCTAAACATGGAAGTAATCTGGAGTCAAAATATTACGCAGGCACAAAATACAGTCATTAAATACACACAGGCCAAGTATGCATTCCAAAAGGTACAATCCCGCACCCTGGGTTATAACTTCTGCCAGTAACAGTTGTTCTGAGTAGTGATCCCGTCGCCCTACAGTCAAGATTTACACACACACACACACACACACACACACACACACACACACACACACACACACACACACACAGTGATAAAAAGACATACATCTACACAACCACACACACACACTAAATTATAACCAACAGGAGCTGTCTGACCGCTTCACCCTCCAGCCAGGAGGTATGAACATACACACCCTCAAATTACCCTCTGCTGTATCCAGCGGGATTAGGCTGACCGCCACAGCCCTCACACACACACACACACACACACACACACACACACACACACACACACACACACACACACACACACACACACACACACACACACGTAGCACTACACCCCTGCATCTCATTCATCCATAACTTCTCACACCAACAGAAGTAGGCCGGTGGGTATAGTCCAGCTTGGCTGGGTTACAGAGGAGGTGGCACACCCCGTGGTTAAGGCCAGGACCGTCTCCTCTTTGCTCTCTTGTACATTGCAAATATTTTCCCTCCCAGAATGAGAACCAGACACCCAGCCCCGCACGTGCTCAGACGGCCAAAAAAGACAGGAATGTTAGCCTAGGAAACCTACATAGGAGGGACATGTGTGAGAAAGAAACAGAAAGACAAGTGTCAAAAATATGTATGGCACACAGAAGTAAAGAAGTAAAGATGTTAGTGGCCATATGTTGTGTGCAGAATACACACACTGACCATTTTGCTCCATCTGTTTCTTTTTTACATCTAACGGTTCTACTTTTTTCCCTCTATCTATTTATTGCTTTCTTTCCGACCCGCGTCTCACCTTTGGCTTAACCCACCTCTCCCCGCTTTGATTTTTACGGCAACCCGTCAGAGATTTTAAACTCGACCATGACAACTAGGAACAGGGGAGACACATTGAGTTAGTCAGTGAAACCAGGCATGTAAACGCCTCGCCATCGCAGTAAAAGAAATCCCCCCCCAAAAAAACCTGAATGATATAGTGGACTTCCATATCGAGAGGACAAAGAGTAGGGCTGCTTTTACAACCATTTCAAGGGTGAAATGCGGTATGTGTTTCATAATAACGGCTCATCAGAAGGCAATGAAGCACGCTGTTTCATTGCTCGACACGGTTATGTTTCTTACAATTCTGCCAGGGTTTTGTTTTTTTCACTCATGCGATTTAACAGTGGAGTAAAGGTTCAATAAATACCTCCTCCTCTCCAGTCCTCAAATGTAAGCGAAGCTGAATGTGGAATAGTATTGCGCAACAGTGCCCCCTAGTGGTTGAAATTAAACAGTACAGAGAACAGAACGTGAGAAGTGCATTACCGGTCTATTTTGTAGAACATATGTTGCTTAAATGACATGTACACCTACTACTGCCAATAACTTCCAGTGTGTTTTCTTCCCAGGCGAACCAGGCGACAGGACATCAGAAACGGAGACCCTCTCTCCCAGTGCTCAGATCTTCAGCATCACGGTACCTCGATGACTTAAACACAAACACCTACACTCTCCCTCCTTTTTGTCACACACTTCTCATTCTCCCTTTCGCTGTGTGTTTTGGTTTTGAGTAGACGACATGGATGGCTTAGGAGGCAGCGTGGAGGACAGGAGTGTGTATGGCGTGGAGAACAGCAGTATGTTCCTGGAGTGCAGCCCCAAGTCTCAGAGAGCGCTCGTTTACTGGCAGCTGCAGAAGCCCAACGACGACCGCAAGCTCGAGGTGTGTATGTTTCTCACGTTGTTTCTGATTTGCCTCTTAAAAAAAGGGCGGTTGGATGATTGTTAAACCCACACACCTCAATTTGGACTATAGCTCAATTTCCCGCTAATTCAATAGCTGCAAAATAAACATCATGTCTCTGCCAAAGGCTACGCTTTTCCTTCTATGTGTTATCATGTAATAACCTCTGACCCCTTTACCTTTAACCTCAGTGACCTAGAAAGGGTGGTAACCTAGGGTTGTGGATGTTGAGATTGACTTTTGACCTCATGATATAACCAATTACTGTTGCCTGACTTTCTACAGGGCCTGTATTTGTCTAAATACAGGGCGTGTGGTTTTAGGTACTTGTGAGACGCAGAAATACAATCCAGGAAGTTCAGTTGGAGTAACGGATCCATGAGTTTTAAGGTTTATCACATGCAAACCACCGCCCAGCAGGTTATACTATTATAAGGATATAAATATTTTTATTTCCCTGGAAAGCTATCTTGGCCGCAATCATTTTATCTTTTTTAAACATCTTATGTAATGTTCATTTATACGCCCTCCGTTGATCCTCACCACTTCAATACAATAGTCCCTTTCAGATCAATGATGTGGTTGCATTTTTTACGCAGTGCTGTTGTTTGTCTTGTACTGAGACTGTATTGTTGCTTCACTTGTGGAGGCTCACTGTGCAGAATGATATATGCTAGTTTGACCAGAGAGGCCTGTTTTTACATTCATCTGCTGAAGGGGGAGGGTTTCTCTGTGCTTACCTAAACTTTTGAGCATAACTTTGTGACATCAGAAATAGTTTGCTCTTTATTTATTTCTTTGTCTTTTGTTTGTCTTTTTTCAGATCAAGCGAGATGACAGGGTGCTGCGTACAGACCAGGGCCTGCTCATACGCAGTCTGGCTCAGTCTGACACAGGTATCTACCACTGCCAAGCTGTCGAACACGGCTTTATCCAGCCCCTACTGCGCCTCAACCTCCAGGTCATCCCCGCCCAGAGACTGGGTGACATCCTACCTGGGCTTTCCAGTGCGGGGGGTGGGGTAGGTCACTCTCCCAAGCACAGGCTGTGGTATCGAGACTTCCTGTCTCTCTTAGACCACCCAGACCTCAACAGCGTGGAGGAGTTTTGCGATCAAGTTTGGAAGAAAGAACGAAAACAGAAGAGGGTGAAGACGCCCAATGGCAACAGTCAGGGTAAACCCGACAGCACCGGTGGTTCTAACCCTGCATTAAGACCTAAAGCTTTGGCTCCCAATGCTCAGAAGCAGCAAGCCAGTCCACCACAGAGCAGGCCATGGCCTCAGGCTGGAGCTCCGACAGTGGAAGGGCCAGCACGGAGCCAGACTACCCAGAAAGGTCAACCGAATCTGGGTACGTTGACTGGCCAGGCACCTAAGAACAATCAGAAGACGCAGAACGTCCAGAAGGGGCAGGGCAGCCTGGCTGGTTCTCAGGCCGCGGGGGGGTCTCGGGCGAGCAGCCAGCACGCGGCCAAATGGAGACGGATGCAGGAAAATAAGAAGGGACGCAACAGGAGGACCCATGAGCTTCAAAGACCCCCACGTAGCGTTTGAGGAAAAAGCACAGAGATGCACACATGCAGCCAGATCTACACACACAAGCACAAACTTCAATTCAGTGACCTCGCCATAACAACAGCAGAACAAAGACCCATAAAAAAAACAGCAGCGCACACTTTTAGGTAGAAATACATGAGCTGCACTCGTGTAACACCATAAAGCTCTCATTCAAAGACACATACACAAATGCACATAACCTGTGAAGAGGACAAAGATGAACAGAGGACTGTAAAACTGGAATGCATACTGTAAATGTGTGAGGATATGGCTGGTTGCCTGGGATACTGCCTGGCAGACACTTCAACCTCCTGTACATAAGCTACTAAAATAGGACTGGGACAGAAATGTTTAGTGAGGTTTGTTGGTAAGCAGATGGACTTAAAATGCTGAGAGGACAGTTGTGGAGACATTAATAGATACACAGACATTTGTGGAAGCAGAAAGAATGCATCCACTGCAATCTGCTGCCCTCTTTGACCTGAGCATGTGAACCGCAAGATAGTGTACATGGAATGGATTAAAAACTCTTATTTTGAAGAACTGTTTGAGGAGAAAAGAACCTTCCATCCAGTCTTTCGAGTGAAGACAGACAACAGAACTCTTAAAGGAGGAAAGGGAAGGGTTGCACCAGTGGCCCTCATGTTGTTCAAAAACAAATAGAAGCATTATTACATGCAAAAACTGCAAAGTCATACCATGGTGCAAAGAAAGTGCTTCGTCATAACCTTCTCCACCTGAGGCTGGGAAAGCATTGTGCATGTTGTTGTCAATCAATGTTTTAATAAGCTAGTTATTTTATGGAATTCTAAAGGCTTTTTTTTTTTTTTTTTTTTTTTTTTTTACACCCTACCTAAAATAAATGTTACATGTCCTTTTATATTTCCTTTCCAGACCTGTGCTTCTATTTTTGGGGCAAAAAATTACAAGCAACATAGTAGTCTCATTGTGCATTATCCCTTCTGCTCTTGAGGATTCTGTGTAAGTTATTATGTTGTTGCTTTTTCTGGGATTTATAGAATCTGGGCACGAATTCCAGTTGTAGGCTATGCTAAAAACCCAGTCTGAAATAGACTGGCAGTTGTTTTGTGTACATATATACAACAAACTAAACTCTCTGTGTATATAGAGTACATATACAGTACAAGAACACCACTTGATTATTATTTATTGCTCATTGTTTTGTGAAAGGGTTGCATTTATTTTTGATATTACGGTATTTTTGGCTCATCAATATATTGGAGAAACAATGGCAACAGCAACTGAGAAAACTTTGATGGACCAACTGGCTGAAATTGTGTCAAGGAATCCCTTTTTGGGGAGAAAAGGGTTGAAAATGACTTAAGTTTAGGAGCACCATTACAGGGGCTTGTGTCATTAATACATTTTTGACAGAGATCCCGCTAACGATAAGCACAATTTTTTCTCTTTTTACTTTCATAACAGATGCTTTCATTACATTTTATTTTTTCCCAAATCCATCCACGTCTTCGTTCATCCAGTATCCATTATGTGTAAGATAATTCCCCAAACGGAAAAACATTAGCTGTGAATCTCTGTAAGAAATAGTGGAGAAAAATGTTAAATTTAGTCTGAAGGAGAAGACACGTTATACTGCATGTGAATGCTACCTACAGTAAGTGCATCTTTTTATCGTCTCTACGTGTTTTGTGTGAGAGGTAAAGTTCCCTTAAATCAAGGTGTGAATTACTTTTGTCCTTCTGCCAAAACAGTGATATTAACAACTAATGATACTCTGGCCAAAGCTGTAGATCCAAGCTCCTTAAACTTTGATTCAACAAAGGTACCCCCTGTCTCCCCTGTCCCCTTAATACATGACAAGAGTAATGTGGCAATGCAATAAATTAGCAGATAGTGTTCTCGACCAAAACTCCAAAGTTTGGTGTGTCCCTGATCCGGGTCTCTCTCTCTCTTTGTTAGAAAAGTGAGAGATCTGAAAGTTACTGCTGCTGTAACACAGTTCTTTCTGGCATGCATTCAGTTGTCTAAATAAACATCTCCGTTACAAAAAAAATGGTCCCCTTGTTCTCATTTAAGTCAGAAACCTTCTGCACACCACATGGTGTCCTCAGCTGCACTCTGTTTTATCCAAGGTACCACACAGGGCTTCAGATTTAACAATTTACCCTAGTCCAGTGACAAAACACAGCTTGACATTCAGAATCAGAAACCGGTTTTTAAGTAGTTTTCAGAAACAATCACTTTGTTTATTGGTGCATAACAACATAGTTTAAAGAAATGTCAAGAAACATAAATATATAATAGAAAAAACATTTCAAAAATTATGAAAAAATTTACTCCTCGACGCAGCGGGTCTGGGTTCGACTCCGACCTGCGGCCCTTTGCTGCATGTCATTCCCCCCTCTTTCCACTTTCATGTCTTCATCTGTCCTGTCAAAAATAAAGCCTGAAAATGCCCCCCCCCCACTCCCAAAATCATATGTATAATATATATGTATATTGGTCTGCAAGAAACAAAAACAGTTACGAATCTTTGTAAGAACAAGCTCATGCAAACGCTATTCGATCTTACTGGAGCGTCATTTCCCCCAAATTATATAAAAACAAGACCGAGTCTACAGCCATGCTCACGGCCCTGTGAGGCTGGACATGGAGCTAATGCTAAGTGCTAACGTCAAACGTCAATCATGTTAACGTTTGCTACAATATTCTATACTATATGAATTGATATTATTATAATTAACATTTGGCGCCAAGTAGCCTACAGCTACTGATGGGAATGTCAGTACTCTTACAGATAGCAGTAAATATTCTGGCATGTCATTGTACGAAAATCACGTAATTGATAATATTAACTGCATTCCATTTAGGTGAGCTTGTATTGTGCATGCTGTCTCCCTGGCATGGATTACATGGATATATGATGAAACTGAGACATTGTGAAGATGGTCTATTCTGGAAATCTCAGCGTTTGTTAAGCTTTTTAAAATATATTTTTGATAGTTTTGCAAGAATGGATTTACTTTCATTGTGTTGTGACGAAGTCAGGATGGACATGGATAACACAAGCTGGGCACCGGTAAGTAGGACTTGATGTTGTATGTAAGTTAAGCGAACCAACCTTTTACAGCTATGCTATCACAGAAAACCACCATACTTAACTAGGAACAAACAAGCTGCTGTTACTGCTTAAAAGATTTATTTATCCTGCAATGAATTTACAAGGTAATTTAGTTTTTCACAACAGACATTTCAGATTTTGCAGTATGCAAGTCAGCATGCTTTTCTGGCTATTCTGGCCCACTATCCTTTGCACAGCAGCCAAGAAGGTCAACATTCAAGGCGTAATGTTATCAAGAGTGGATGAAGAATAGTATGTGCCAATTGTATGTTTACTGCATGCATTAGTAGGCTCCATACTTTGTAAGGGCAGCTGCAGAACACACTAAAAGTAAAAAGAAAATGTATGATTTGGAACTCAGCCTTACTTTGTAGGAAAAGCACACAAGTGTTACTAATAAATGAATGATGGCTCTGTTCTATTGAGTGTCCCAGTGAGCCATGCCAGTGTGACAGTGAGCCAGCATGCACAATACCACCTTAAAGCTGAATCAGCTAAATGAATATCATCATAATTAATGTTATTATGTAAACCTCTGTTTGTCAAAATGGCTTTCTCATGTAAAACCACAGGAAGAATAGCTTTAAGCTTATGCTGAAGCTAATGGGGATCCAAATAAAACAAACCAACAAACAAAAAACCACCAGAGGTCACTGTTACCTAACTGTCTGTGCAGCCTTGCCCATCTGAATCTTGTGCTGATGTCTAAGTGGAAGCTGTAATGTCTAAGCATGTTGTAATATTTTTACAGAAATTTCTCCCTTTTTATAGTCGGGCACAGTTATCCGTGCTCAGAAACTGTGTGCGTGTACGTGCATGTCAGCTGAAGTAATTAGAGGGCTGCAATCATTTTCACTGCCCCCAAGTTTCCCCACACGTGTTATGAGTTCACTGTTGCTGTTACCATGGCGACTGTGTGTGTGTGTGTGTGTGTGTGTGTGTGTGTGTGTGTGTGTGTGTGTGTGTGTGTGTCTTCAAAGCTCTTCACCAAGTAGACTCTATTCAGAAGCTCTGACTTATTCCTTCTTGCCCAGGTGCTAGCCCAAAGGATTGTGGTAAATTAAGTCTGTGGGCAAGCAGAGAGGAGGAGATTTAGGCCAATGGCAGGACAACACAGCAGGCTGCTGGACTCACAGCCAGTCCCCCCCTTTCTACCATACAGTATATTAAATTTACAGTTTTTAACTGACTATTGTTATTTAGTGTTGCACTGTACAGCACCTTGTAACCCTGGTTTTGAAAGGTGCCTTACTTACTTACTATACTGTTTAGCTTCCTCCAGCTCTTTTTTCTTCATTCTGTATGAAGAGTTGCATATTTTTTCTTTTATACGCTCTTGCTGATCTCAAATGTAATATAGTTTTACAGATGCTTTAACATCAGCAAGGGCTTTTCCTTGCTGATGTTAAAGCATCTGTAAAACTATATTACATTTACCCTTTCCCCCTGCGGTCTATCTGTGTAAACTGCTGTAAAAAGCGGTGACACATACTGTACAATCAACGTTCACACATACATGAGAGCTTACAGCTGTAGGCTTTGTAGGTGTGCTGCACTGTACTGCAAGGAACTGTCATGGCATGTGCATTGCACAAATCTTCCAGTGATCCCTTAATTAGGAAGGCAGCAGGTGAGTGGCATCTGCCGCAAAAACCGTGGCAACTGGGGAAGGATCTGATACAGAGCAGCTCTCCTTGATGATCGATGACATTTTCCATCAAGACCAAACCCCACTGAGCCACAACTGTGCTCTCAGGGTGCAACTTTGCTTACCTCCTCACTGATTGCCTTCACTGCTTTGGTCAAAATTGTCTAGAAAACTTGTATGTGTGTATGTGAGCATAATATATCGTAATATATTCCTTTATATTTATAGACGGAGAAAATAATTGACAATGAAAATAATCGTTAGTTATCAATCATTCTATTAATGCTGTGAAGGGTCTTCCTTTAAAAAAAAAAGATGAAAGTGAAATACACTTCAACCCTATCCCCACGCCAATAATTTCCATACAGTCCCTTTAAAATGAAAGCTCCTCTGCCATGTTTATCTTTAATTTTCAAATACTAATTACATAACCAAGCGCTTTTTCCTCTCTGCACATACTGTATATTCCTTGGGGTTTCACTGTATATACTGTTCCCTCTGGGGGTGCTGTTTCCCAGTCTGTTGTTAAGAAGCCATGATTTATAGTATGACCCCGCCTCCTCAGCATCAAGCTACAAGGTTGAGAGTTATAAACACAGACTCCTTACACAGCAGCGCAGCCAGGCACTTGTGCAGGGAGAGATATACAACTGACTCCAACCAGTTTGACTCACTTTTCACTGATTCCTTGGGATTGATTCCGGTGATCAATGACCTATTCCTGTCTGTCTGTGGAGAAAATACTGATTCACAGTGGGCTGCAGGGTTACATTCAAGGACTTGGTCAAATATCAAGGACTGCCAAAGATTTCTGGTCCAAAAGTCACCTTAGTAACGTTACAAGCCCCCCAGCTGTATGAAAACAGTTGGCTTTAGAGTATTTTAAGTAACGCCCTTGTTAGCTTCATAATGTGATGTGGTGTTTGTGTTTTTGTGTGTACGAGCACACATTCGAATTTACCATCAGTGTGACTCATCTGTGTTTAGTCTAGCTTAACTCCAGGGACTTACCCCCTCGTTGCAAAGTGATGACGTCACCGGCTATGACGCACTACCTTGACAACAGGTGTGTGTTGTTAAAGATTCATGAGCATGCAGGGGTGTTTATGACTTGATTGGCATTTAAACCCACATTACATTGACATTACGTCTCATCCCTTTCTAAAATGAACTCTTTCCTTTCTCTCTAAAGGACTACTCCCATGTCGGCTTCCACTTCTGATGAATCAGCCCAGACCCCCAGAGCAGCATTAGTTAAGATGTCAGCTGCTGTCAACTCACTCAGAAAAATGAAAGTGGAATGCAGAGTGAGAGTGGGTGATGAGTAGTGGAGGAGACAACACCAATCCATTATACTGGTGAGCCATGTTTTTGAAGGTTTATCTCCACAATTCTCCAAGAATAGAAAAAAAGAAAGAAAAAAATATAATAATAATAATACGTAAATTAAAGCTGCAAACAGCGTTGGACAGGCCCTCCTCGCTTCTCTTCACGCGTCGGGGTTACTGGCGGACGCCGATCCACACGACCCTGCATTTGCGCAACTGTCGGACACAGCGCACACGCTGGTGTGCGCTGTTTGAGATGGTGTATTGCCAAAGTTGTACCAAGTGTAGGGGGCGGGGCAAACCGTCATCAATGAAACTCTGCTGAGTTCAATGATACCTCACACAATAGCCTACCATAAACGGGTCATTAGTTATGAAAGGGGCATGGCTTTAGCATAGGGGGTAGGCCAAACAATGACCAATGACAAAGGAACTCTCTTCTGAGTTCAATGATACCTCACACGATAGTCTACATCAAACAGGTCATTAGTTATGAAAGGGGGCGTGGCTAAAGCATCGGGGGGCGGGTCAAACCATCAATCAAATCAAAAAGGAACTCTCTTCTGAGTTCAATGAAACCTCACAAAAGCCTGTACATTAAACGGTTCAAAGGACATAAAAAGGGGCGTGGCCTGAGTACATGGGCGTGGTTAAAATATAGGGGGCGGCTCAGTGTCACATGTAGACCACACATTATAAGTTTCATGTAAATCGGATGATGTTTGTCATATAAAGCTGATATCCTGTTGCCAGCGGGGGGGTGCGCTATGATAAGGCGCTGTCCTTAAGCCTGGAAAGTTTTTCTTTTAATAACTTTTCATCTTTAAGGTGTTGAGATGGTACAGAACAAATTTGAAGTCCATTGGATGAAATCTCTAGGAGGAGTTCATTAAAGTATAGCATTAAAGGCCCAGTGGGTAACGTGTTTAGTTGTTCATCATCAAAATCTGTGTTGCCCGTTCACAAACTTGTCCTTTTTCATGAATATTTACCTCCACCATCAATTCCAAGTATTCCTTTTGGCTTGAAATTTCACATTTGCATTCGCATGAACTGGGGTAGACGCTCCATATTCATGTGCCATCTTGAAATACGTCAGCCAGTAAGGGACATACAGGACATACTGCTCCGCCTTTCGCGTTTTCGCTGTCACATGATAAACTCACAGGTGCTGCTAATGCTGCTAATGGGTATCGTAGTTTCCCGGCCCCGGCAAGTTTGAAGAAGGAAACACGGAGGACCACACATATTCAAAATCCAAATTTCAGCATCAGTAGTCTTCTTCTTCGCCCAGAAAAAGGATATTGAAAAGAGCAAGAGACCGGCTTTTTGAAACGTGAAGGCTACCGTAGCTGTAATAAGTACTTTGACCTGCGTGGTGCGAGAGAGTTGATTGCGATATATGATCTCAACGCTAGATGGGACAAATTCCTACACATTGAACCTTTAAGAACTATATTGCTTGATTAAAGAATGTTATAAGAATATTTTTGTTGATTCAAAATTAAAAGGAATAGTACAACATTTTGGGAAATATGAGTTAGATGAGAAGATTGATAGTGCCTCTGTCTGGCTCTGTCCCAAGGTACAAGCACCAGTAACATTCAATAACACGTTGCATCTCGTTTGTTTAATATGTTCAAAAACTGAAATGTAGAAACGACAAGTTGTGTTTTTTTACGGGTTACGTGTCGGACTATTTCTTGGCCGGGAGCTAAAAACTTGGCCAACAGTTGTTTTCTGTGCACTTCAATAACGTAACACCTGAATAGAATAAGTAAACAAACAGAGGGAAAGTGAATAAATAAAATGCAAACTTCACATATTTTGCGGAACAAAACACTATATATTGGGGTCATTTACACCAGGAAGTGACTACACCCTGCCAAGAAATATTACAGCATATAACCCCCTGTAAAACCAACTGTAAAGCCACGTGTTGTTTTTACACCTCGGTTTGTGATGTTCTGACTCTTTGCAAAAAATGAATAACCATACTGTATTTCCCAAAATGTCCATCTATTCCTTTTAAGGTAATAATCCACAAATACATGAGGGCTTTCTGCTGTTGTAAACTCCTGTGGTGTGTTTTCTGTCTGCAACTTGTGTGAGAAACACAGTAGAAAACCTTATTATAAGCAATAGCAGCCTCCACTGAAGAGACAAAGAAAATGACTGGTATACTCACAGGAATTCAAACTGTCAAACTATCTCAGTGAGAAAAAGAGTGCTAGGCACAAACAAGCATCAAGTACTAAGGGGGCTTTCTATAGATATATTACTCTGATGTATTTGTTCACCAATAGTTTTTGGGCCGCATTTTTCTGTCCGAGCCCGGCCCGTGTCCAAAAGAGCAGTAACCGAGCCCGACAGGCATTAAGATATTTATGTCCGAGCCCGACCCAGTTAAAATCTCATACTAATGACACATGTACGTTTGTTTGTCCATCCTCTACTTCTCATCTCACTGTTACCCCTGCACTTTACTTTGGCAAGGAAGTCGTGCTGCTGTTACATCAATCTGCCACTGGACTAGTGGCTTTGGAGATTGGCTTCCGGACTGTGACCACTAAATCCTATTAACAGTTCTGTTACCAGTTAAAGTCTCCTTCCCGTGCCCTTCACCAAAGCACATAACAACCTCCTTGGAATAAATCTTACAGACGCTGATTTGAGATCTGTTTCACTCTCCAAAAAATGATAATCTTTACTCTTGAAAGATAAAAATGTCAGGACTTCCCCACAGTGATTTAGACTGACAGGAGAATTGAAGGTAATCCCTTTGTGAATCCATGCACCTTTTTTAAATCCGCCTCACTCATGACGAGGAGACGCAGATGAGGTGATGTGCACCAGAAAGACAACTGAACCACCCAATGTGTGATGTTGCTTTCAGCACATCATGATGCTATTTGACACACTTCACGTCATAAAATCTCAGAGACAAACATTAATTCAAGCTTTCCCATCAGTTTAATGCACACATATGTCTTCTCGACTCTGCTCTTTGTATTTGTGCTGCTGTGTGTTTGTACGAAACAAAAGGGACTTGTATAACTCTGGCATTGTGTCGAGTGTCTGAATCAGACGCCTTTGTGTGTCTTCAGGGAGCGAGGAGAAGAACATTATTCACAGAGAATTTAGGTGGAAGGAAACTGCGTCTACATGCCATGAGAAAGAAATACGGCCTATTTCTCAAATACTGCAGTGAAATAATATACCACTTACCTTGTTTGTGTTTACTGGCCTCAACAGATGGTTGTGTTTAGGGCTTATCAGTGCAGCTTGTGGCTGCTGAGAGGGAAAAGTATTCTTTGGGTAAAATGTAGTTTGGCAAGGGATGAATAATTGATTTGGGAGCTTGTTTTCTATTTTTTTGTTGTGCTGTTTGTTTTATTTTCAATTGATTGCCAGTGCGTTCACCTGACCCTCAACTATATCAGAGAGCTACAGCAGGACTCCATGCAATGTGTGTACAAGAAAACAGCTTAGAATGCAGAGCAGGGTGTGATTGGACTATCTCTCAGTAGAAAAGAGGATTAGAGGGGCCTCTTATGTCTGCCTGTGTGTCAGAGCCAGTGTTTGTGTGAGTGTGTGCGTGTTGGCAGGTGCACCCAAGCACGCCTACCCGTGTGCCTGTGCGCTAGCATGTAGATAGTAAGATTGAGAAAGGAAAGGAAAGGAAGGGAGCCTCTGCGTCTGTGGTCAGGAGAAAAAGCGCCAAGGGGCGGTGTTAGGCACGTGCCAGGTTTGCTAATAGGGATGAGAAAGGCTCAGTCCTAATATACCAGAAATTAAACATCACATGCAAGTACGCCATTTCCCTGGAGCTCCCTTACCTCATCTTACCGACTTTGTGGATACATAGTCCTGCACATTAACGCACTAAAGTAAAGGTATGTAACTCTTTTTTTGCTTGTCTTTTGGAGATAAAACTGCTAGTTTCAAAATAGAAGAGGGGATTATGGATTAAAAGCTCTCATAGGAAGGTTCTCGTAGATTGTTTTTTAGACGAGAACTCCACTCTATTACAGGGGAAAAGATGCTATTGTGGGACATATTTCTCTAAAAGGTATCTTAGGTTGATAGTGGTGTCTTTGGTGAATTGTGTTATTGGGTAAACCTGCAACCTGTTGTGTGTAGTAAGATATTGTTAGTACTTTAAAGCTAGGTTTGGTAGTTCCACCGATCCCTGTAGCAAAATAAATTGCCTTTGTTAGTGCCTTTGCCTCATACCCCAACTGAGTATCCAAATTTAATGAACACAGTGCAGTGTGTGTTATCTGGTTACCAGACTCAAGTTACACTGGCCAGGCTACACAGCACAAATACATCTCACACAAATTGTCAAATATCAATTCAGTGGTGTAAAGTAACAAAGTTCAACTACTGCATTTTAATGCAGTTTTAAGGTACTTGTACTTTATTATGCTTCTACTGAATTACATTTCAGAAGGACCTATTGTTCTGTTTACTTCACTACAGTTATCTGACAGCACTAGTTACATTTCACATTAAGATCTTACATTTAAAAAAAAGACATGATGCGTCAGTAACAATCTAATAAAGTCATAATATCAGTCACAGGGGTAATTCTTTTGCAGAGTGAGTACTTTTACTCTCTGTACTTCAAGCACATTTTGCTGTACATTTACTAAAGTAGGATTTCAGGAATGAATCCTTATCTGGGATCCATTTCAATATGTTGTTTACTCTTAGAAATATTCTTAAAGGACCCTGAAAGCTGTGTGTGTGTGTGTGTGTGTGTGTGTGTGTGTGTGTGTGTGTGTGTGTGTGTGTGTGTGTGTGTGTGTGTGTGTGTGTGTGTGTGTGTGTGTGTGTGTGTGTGTGTGTGTGTGTGTGTGTAAACACTGCTGGGTTTGCACATGCCTCAGAGAGTGCTTGTCCCCAGGCCTGTGTTTGATGTGGTGTGTTTACACCTGTGTGTTTGTTTGTGTGTCTGTCTGTCTGCTGAGAGAGAGAGAGAGAGAGAGAGAGAGAGAGAGAGAGAGAGAGAGAGAGAGAGAGAGAGAGAGAGAGAGAGAGAGAGAGAGAGAGAGAGAGAGAGAGAGAGAGAGAGAGAGAGAGAGAGAGAGAGAGAGAGAGATACGTGCTGCTTCCGCCTCACAGCGTAGAGACAATTAGGCCACGCTTCAGCGATCAGTGGGAAGAAGTGCAGGAGCAGAGCTACACTCATCGTTTATCACTGAAGACAGAAACCCAGACTCACGGCTGCATACACGTAGGCCTACACTAAGGTGAGGAGGAGAAAGACTGAAAGGAAAGAGGAAGACAACTAATTAAAAAAAAAAAAAAAAAAAAACGAGGCATATCTAGGCTATACATAGGAAAGCCAAAGAGATGAGGTAGGGATGAAGAAAATATGATTCTGAATGTGCAGATAAAGAAAAGGGAAATAAGGACAGATGACTGTTGGTTGGGAAAAAAAGCAAAACATGAAAGGAAACGGTAAAGCTGATTTGAACCCTGTGGCCGCATCACCCACCATGGTCAACAGCATGTTGGTGTATGGCCATTTCCCCGCATCTAATCTATTATGGGAAACCTTTTACACTTTAAAAAAAATATGATTATTTTCTTTTTGAGAGTTGGATAAGAAGATGTCTGTAAAAGTCAGGAGACGCTTAGCTTAGCATTAAGACTGGAAGCAGGGGGAAACGGTTAGCCTGGCTCTGTCTGAAGGGAAAGGCGCTATTTCTTGGCCAGGTGCAGTAACTTCCTGCACATAATTTTATCCACAACCGTGTTACCGTTGTTAATACCGTGTTTAAGCTTTTTTGTGTGCACGAAAAGCAAGAAAAGTCTAGCACATAACCCTTTTAAAGACAGGGGACAGTTAGCTTAGCTTAACTTAGCATAAACACTAGAAACGGAGGTAAACTGGTGGCCTAGATCCGTGCAAAGGTTAAAAAAAATATGCCACCACCTCTAAAACTCACTAATTAACAATAGAATATCTCATTTGTTTAAGCTGTACAAAAAACAAAGTGTAAAATTGACAGGGTTTGGTTTTTCGGGGGTAAAGTGCCAGCTTTCTTCGCAACCAACAGGAAAAATAGGCTACAGCACATAACCCCCTGTAAACATTTCATTTTTTGTATGGATTAAACAAACAGGATGTTAATTAGTGAGCTTTAGAGGTGCTAAAAGGTAGACTTTGTTACGTTTGGACAGAGCCAGGGTAGCTGTTTCCCCCTGATTCCAGTCTTTTTGCTAAGTTTAGCTAACCATCTTCTGGCTCCATGCTTCATATTTACTGTGCAGACATTGGAGTGGTATCAATCTTGTCATTTAACTATTTGCTAGAAATCAAATAAGCACATTTCCCAAAATGTCAAACTATATGGAAACGGACAAAACATTTAACGTTGTGCATTGTCCTCACGATTCAAATTGCAGCAAAGACACAGACAGAATACAATGGTATCTAATATTCCACTTGAAGGAGCTGTCATCACATCTACCATTTGGTTTAAATGATCTGTAGTGTCACATCGTCCTTAATCCTTTTATTCAGAATATTTTCTATGTAGTAAGAAAAAAAACGATGGACGCACATACAGTAAATATCTGTCTTTGGCTGGGTTCCCCTTGGTACAGACTAGTCACCCAGTCTTCACTGCCAGCCTTCAGTTGCACATTTGAGAATATAAAGCGTTAAGATATAAAACCTCTTACAGCTGCCAACTGAAAAAAACAACAACACATATGCGATATTATTCATGCTATTGTCATCTGAAGACCTTTTGCAAATGTTTTATCTGTGTTTTATTATATTTTATGGTAGCAGTTTCCCCTAAAATTAGATACATAATATGGCATTTTGAATGTCATTGCTCTAATGCTTTTAGTTGCTCTGTGGAATGGCTAGTCCTGGGTGGAAAAAGAGGCACATAATTTCTTATTATATACAGTATAAATCCTGGGAGAGCATTTTTCTCACTCTGGGATATAACAAGTCAGAGAAGCTTTGTATATGGAGAGGTTAGGTGTGTGTGATCATACAGTATATGAACTTCCTTAAGCCTTTTGCTGGAGCTCCAGATACTTGACCCACAAACAATATTCACTACAACTCTCTTGTCTTTCTAGTTTAAAGTTATTATAAAGGACTAAAACAAAACCGTCCGTTATGTTCCGCTTAGCCTCGATTCTTTAAACAATCAAACCAGACACATTGAGCTCAATAAGTCCCCTTTAAAACATTTTTTCCTCCGCTGATGTCTTCGGATCACCTGTCAGAGGAGGCACATGCGCGGTGAGCAGCAGAGGCGAGAGGCTGTTGGAGAATCTGCGTCAAGCGAACCAGTGTTACATAGAAAATAACGGAAAGAGGCTGATATAAATTTGGTGTCAATATAAAAGCCATAAAATCTTTTATTTGAGATTACAATGAATGAAGTGTCAGTGTGGCGGAGCAAAAGTCCAGACTTTTAAAATGAAGACTAGAATACTTGTTTTCCACTCGTCTGTGGAATTATAATGTGGTTTTTCATGTTTAAATTAATTGCATTTATTTCCCAATGACACACAAGTTAATACCTACATTAACACTAGCTAATTCCGATTTTATTTTTGTAAATCTACCGGAAGCCACCTTCTTTGACTGAGCAATAGTAAAACAGAGACCCCCCCACACGGAAAACTGTGGTAACTGTGGTGTACAGCTGCAGAGATGCGCGACACGGAAAAACAAGGAGAAACGAGGGAAATGGAACGACATCACATGGAAGAAAAGTAACCACTGCAAATAAATCATCTGAGATGCTACGAGATACCGAGAAACGCCGTGTTGTCTGCGCACTTTGGACGTAAAAACGCGGAGAGGGCTCGGGTCGTACATTGATCCGAATACACTGGACGGGAGGGGTCGATCATGGGGAACGAAGCGAGCTTGGAAGGAGGCGAAGGGCCGCCGTCTGGGCTACCAGAGGGGCTGGCACCTGACGGGAAGGGCGGCTTCGTCCGGGTCTCCGATGGGACACCGGTCAACCTGAGTGAACTCAGCGAGGAGCAGAGGAGGCAGCTCGCCGCGGCGATGTCAAGGGCGCAAGCCAGGCAGCCCGGAGGCGCAGCAGCTGCACGAAGGCAGGGCTTTTTTACCAGCATTTTTATGCACTTAAAGTATCCACACTAACCACGCTATGATTCGTGAGAGAGGACCGGTGGATGTGTTGTGGTTGTGTGTGAAGAATCATTTGGAAAGCGTCAAAGATGCTATAAGGAGGCAGGGAGCTTGTTCACGCCCATTTTTGATCCTCCCAACCGCACTAAGAAATTATTCTATTCTTAGAGCTCACTGTAATGGATTATCATTAACATTTGATGATCAGCATGACAGTAAAAAAATGTGTCGTCTGATAGCCTACAATTCTAATATTGCCTGGGCACGTTTATATTGACAAGCTGCCGCTTTGAACGTTGTGTATCTGCTGTCTTTACACATTTACGCAAGCCTCGTTTTAACTGCTCGCCATTCTCTTTTCTAAGACTCAATGTGTGAAATTAGTCTGAATTGGTGAATGGTTTGACTCAGTGTCCGCGGGTTGTCTCTCCGTGTGAGATCAGAGAGACACACCTCCAGTATTTGTGCGAAATTTTCGAAAAGCCTGCTGGGTAAGAAAATCTGTCGTGCCCAGTGTTTTTTTTTTCCCCATCTGAACGACGTTTGAACACCCAGCTAAACAATTCCACTACCTTTATCAGCTGTGTATCCGCTCTTTAAAATATTGCCAATTATACTCTCTACTTCTGAATCTCGCATTAAATTGGAATTTAATCGGCTGTGTGGAAAATATGCCGTGTTATGGAGGGGGAGGTAGAATGCTGCCAATGAAAACAATATGCTGCCAGTTCCATAACGCTTCCGATTTAAATGTTACTCATAGTGAAAGATTCTTCGATATCTAATAAAATGATGTGCGGTGCTGCTAAATTGCTCCAATTGGTGGAGAATTTTTATTTACACCCGAGCTAGAGATGGGAGGGGGGAGGGGTGCATTAATATAAATATGACTATAAATAGAACAGCAGCGTTATTGTCATCACTCACAGACTTCCCTCCTGTTGATCTGCTTTTTTGTTTATTTAAAAGTGGGATTTCATTTTGACATTAGTCTCGGAGTCTGGTCGCTGTCCATGGTGCTGAAATACGCTGATACTGTCCGCTGCAGTGGATTGCCCAACAGCATTGCAACACTACTACTTACAATGTTTGCTGGGCTCTTACCATGTAAAGTCATGTATTACTCGGTGCTCATTGTAAAAAAAAAAAAAAATCAAATGCTGTATTCATTACAACATTAAACTGTATTGCCTGGTAAAGTAATTTTTCTCAGACATAATGGCAGAAGCACCAGGGACTTTCAAATAGCAGCCTTAAGAAATCACTGGGTCTGTATGTTGCATACACACATCATCATACAATAACAAAACATTAGCCTACATTGATGCATTTCTCTATGCATCCCGTTGACTTTCACGCTTGTGCTTAGCAGTGTGTGTTGGTTGTGTAGGTTGCCTCTCAGCCTGAGCTAACAAAGATGTCTCATCTTACCCCCATAGAGGCAAACAATTCCCTTCCTATCTCAATGATCTGCACTTCATGTCATTCAGCAGTATTCACTTTCCTGTCAGCTTTACCCCAGGGCTGCTAGCTTCACATTATGTGTCCACGGATGTGTTGAAAGGGCCTGAGATGAACAAAGAGCTAGTTTTATGGTCTTAATTTAGCACAGTAAAGCTACAATAGAGGCAGAGGAGTTGGTAACATCATAAGCAATACTGTTTGAGATGGAAAATAGTAAATGCATTGAAAAGACTACATATACTGATACTTTGTTTATTAGCAAGTATTAGCATGAATTAATATGAGAGCTATTTAGCTTCTCATGATTTTAGTGTCAGTTGATCACCACACACATCACAAATTACAGTGGGGATAAGGCAGGTAAATGAGCTAAAGTATATTTCAGAGCCATCTGGTCTTAAACTCTCATTGACAGGTCTATTGTTTGTACTTTGGCACTGGGTCAGCTGAAAGTTGGTGTGGATTTGGCTTATAAAATGTTCTCACATTTCCAAAGTAAACACAAATTAACAATAGCAATAAAAGCAGTGCTAACAAAAACTTTCTCTTTTTCTCTTTTCCAGACCATCAGAATCTGATACACATCAGCGTTCCCAGCAGGTAGGGGCCTCCAGGGGCCCCACAGGTCTCAGTAAGAGTCGTACTGTAGACGCCTTCAACCAGGGTCCACCTGGCAAGCCCACACCGGGCCGCAGCCCCTCATCCCTCAGCCTTTTTGAATCCAGATTCCGGCAGGAGCCTAAAGACCCAGAGACCAAGTCATCCAGCATGTTTGGCTCCAGCTTCATGTCATCTATGACCTCTGTCTCCTCCTCCATATCCTCCATGGGGGATTCTGTCAACATCCCCAAGTTTGGACTATTTGGGGATGAGGAGGAGGGAGATGCATCTGCAACACTTGTGTCCAAGCAGGGAGGAAAGCCACCAGGCAAGGGCCCTCAGCAAGGGCCAGGTCCAAAGGGACCACAACAGGGAGGACCTCAGAAACAGGGTCAGGGCCCTCCTGGACAGGGGCCAAAACCAGGGCAAGGACCCCCTGGTCAGGGACCCAAGCAAGGACAGGGACCACCAGGCCAGGGACCAAAATCTGGCCAGGGTCCTCCTGGCCAAGGACCCCCTGGGCAGGCCCCCAGGCAAGGACAGGGACCACCAGGCCAGGGGCCAAAATCTGGCCAGGGTCCTCCTGGCCAAGGACCCCCTGGGCAGGCCCCAAGGCAAAGTCAAGGTCCACCAGGCCAAGGACCCCCAGGGCAACAGGCCCCCAAACCAGGTCAAGGACCACCAGGTCAAGGTGCCATACAGAGTGGCCCTCCCCAGCAGAAAGGTGGACCCCCTCAGCAAGGACCTGGGAAGCCTGGACCCAAACCAGGCCCTGGGGCTCATCCTGTAGAGCCAGCTAAGAGCGGCGGGCCTCCTGGTCAGCAGGGGGCTGGAAAACCTGGAGCAGGACTCTGTCCACTGTGTAAGACCACCCAGCTAAACATTGGGTCAAAGGACCCCACTAATTACAACAACTGCACTGAGTGTAAGAACCAGGTCTGCAGCCTCTGCGGGTTCAGCCCCCCAGACTCAGCGGTAAGATTACCTTCTTTTTTTCTTTTCTTTTAAACCTTTTCTCTTTTTTTTAATATGTTTCTTTTAAAGGTCCTATGACGTGCTCCTTTTTGGATGCTTTTATATAGACCTTAGTGTATCGGAAGTCTCTTTCCTGAAATTCAGCCTTGGTGCAGAATTACAGCCACTACGAGCCAGTACCACAATGAGCTTTCCTTGGGATGTGCCATTTCTGTGTCTGTAGCTTTAAATGCTATTGAGAAGAAGAGAGGCGGGGCAAGGTGGAGGGTGGGGGTGTGGCCTTGACCAACTGCCACTTTGCTTGTTTGAAAGCCATGATGTCTCTCTCTTTCTCATGGGTGGGCCAAATTCTCTGGGCGGGCAAAGCAGAGAAAGGGGAGGTAACCTTGCTCCTTATGACCTCATAAAGGGAAGATTCCAGATCGGCCCATCCAAGCTTTCATTTTCTCAAAGGCAGAGCAGGATACCCGGGGCTCGGTTTACACCTATTGTCATTTCTAGCCACTAGGGGACCATAGACAAGCTAGGGGAATTCATATTAATGTTAAAAAACCTCATAAAGTGAAATTTTCATGCCATGGGACCTTTAATGACATTGAAGTAAGCATTTTGCATATGTAGCTGTCAGTTTTCCAAATAATAAATATGCAACGGTCAAATAAAATACCAGTCCACTGCCAGGGATACTGGCATTTGTCTAATAATACACAAGACAGTCCATGTTATTGATCACATCGGGTGGGAAAAGTCACAAATTATTAAATTTTCTGTTTGTGAAATTTCAAAGTGTCTATTCAGTTCACTAAATCCACATTACACTGCAAAATGTAATCGTCAAAGCTTATTTACTCCAGTATTCAGACTCAAATGTTGTTAAGAGTTTAATGAACATCTTAAATAAAACTAAATTACTTTGTGATATAGAGAGAGGAAATTCTCAAAAACAATGGAAACCATGGAAATGATTGAAGATTGGTATGTTTCAAACGAATAAAACTAATATTTTAAAAATAAGTTCAAATATAAGACCAAATATCTTTGCTCTATTATTAAATCCAATATGAGGCTGTTAGCATCATATTGCTGTTCTCTAAGCCTGGCGAAGGGACTGCATCTCATAAGAGTGGCACGTGATTTGAGGAGCAGAGGGACCATATGGACCCAGGGAATGTTGATCAAGGTGACTCATGTCATGGCCACAGGAAGATACTGTGCCAGCCAGTGACGACACTCCGTTACACATGGACTGAAAACACTAGTGGGCATTGATTACAGCACAGCAGAATGACCGGTTCCTTCTGCTTGAGCCTCTTCTTAGGATTTATTATTATGCAGATTGAATTCAGAATAACGTCTACGTCTATGCTGTTTGCCGTTAATACTACACTGTATACTTTTTAGATTGGTTGAATTGACCTCATCTCTGTTTATATTGTAAGCAATTGCAATTGTTCTTTTCTAGATAGTGATCAAATTGTCAACATTTGGCCCCTTCAAACACTGTGGTTTGCACACAGTGGAAACCTAGATACCCTGATACTAAACAAAGAGCACTGTGGTGTAACCAGGCTTTTTTGGGAGCAGGTGTTGACATATACGGTATGGTCAAAACAGGGACCATGAAATGCAACTGTTTATGGTTGTCTAACATTTACACAACCTATGATAGATGAAAGAACAAATAGCATTAATAAATAGTGTATGCCTTTCTGCTTTCAACAGTCTGTTAAAAATATTCCTTTGGTTTACAGACTTTGTGTTATTGCTGAATTAAAACAATCATGTGTAGAAATAACATGTTTTTATTCTAATTTAGTTAGAAACACATGTTAATATAAATGTTTTTTTTTATTACTTTTATTAGTAGTATTTATGTTACTCCTGCCAGATTTTAATTATCTCATGGTATAAGAAGCGATTTGCCTATGGAAAACAGGATTTAACATCATTTGATACACTAATTAGTGTGGACACAAATTTGTCTTGAAAATTATTATTTTAGGGGTTTAATTGGTTATGCTTGCCTGTGTATATACTGTTATTACACATGCTATTGGTGTCTGTGCTCATAACAGTGTACACATTTGTTCCAGTCAAATCTAACCCATCTTTTGTTTCATGCACAGGGTAAAGAGTGGCTATGTCTGAACTGCCAGATGCAACGAGCAATGGGAGGTATGGATCCCCCTGGAATGACAAAGCCCAAACAAGGCTCAGCCCCGCCCTCACCCCAGAGACAGGCATCTGGCAAGCCTGGAAAGCTGCTGATAAAGCAACAGAGTACCACCGACCAAGGGTTAACGCCACCAACCACACCGAGGCAGAAATCCCCAGGTCCTACCTCTCCTGGGCCGCTTTCCCCTGGCTCCTCATTGGGAGGATCCCCCAAGATTGACCCCAAGACAGGCCGCCCCATTCAGCTGAAGTCCAGTCCCCAGCAGTCTCCATCTAAAGCCAAACAGGAGTCCAGCTTCTTTGGGGGATTTGGAGGTATCAGTCTGGGAAGCTTGACAGACACAGCCAAACCTCCTGCGGCTGCTTCACAAGCTGCCGAGTCCGTTACAGGGAAACTGTTTGGTGGGTTTGGCGGTTTGATGGAATCATCGAAGCCTCAAGCACAGGCCGCACCAAAGCAGGAGGAGTCAGTGGCTGGGAAGTTGTTTGGCGGTTTTGGAGGGTTGACAGAAACAGCAAAACCTCCAGCTGCTGCTTCTCAAATGTTCAGCTTTGGATCATCACTCTTGAGTTCAGCCTCTAATCTTGTCTCTGGAGAGGATGAGAAGGCAGCAGGTTCTCCACCTGGGTCACCCCTAGACTCTGGACCAGGTTCTCCTGCAGATTCTGGCCCCGGCTCACCACCTGACTCCCCCTTCTCTCTTCCTGGGTCTCCTCCTGATTCGGACTCTGCTCCTGACACTCCAACCAAGTCCAAGAGACCCCCCAGAACCATTTCTGTGGAACAGGAAGAGAAGGTGCCAGCAGCCAAACCTGGACCTGCCCCAGCCTCAACAACCAAGGAAAGCTGCCCTCTCTGTAATGTGGAGCTGAACATCGGCTCAGCAGACACGCCCAACTACAGCTTCTGCACCGAGTGCAAGAAGACAGTTTGCAATCTTTGTGGATTTAATCCTACTCCCCATTTAGGAGAGGTAAGAACTAGTTTTTTAAGCCCCACAGCTTCCTGTGCTTTCAACACACTGGATCTACCCTTAATTTATGCAATCTGTCGTGTATAAATAGAACGTAAACATCCTCTAGATGTTTCATTGAAATAGGTCACTGTAAAGATACCATCAGGAGTTTTCAGCTCTGCGTTTTTCCCCACTAGCATCTTGAAAAGTACTCTGAAAGGAGGATAGCATGTTACTAGTTGTACATTAGTTACAGTATATGTGTTTGTGTTACCATTTCTGCTTGTGTATACAAAATGCACAAATATCTTTCTATTGACTATTCTTTCATGGTTAAATCGGATGCAAGCTTGTAGGATTTGTGTCATGCGTGCGATGCGTGTTACGATTGTGTGCGTTTGTGTACATGAGAGTGTGTCTATTCATTGTCTTAGCTTGCTTAATGATGACGAGGAAATCAAACACTTTTGGCCTGCTTATCTTCCGAGGTGTGGGGACCGGTTTGCCAGTGTTACCGTGGTGTTTTTGTCCCACATGGATGCAACATCACAAGACTGCGTTGAGTTCCACAGAGTAGATGGTACTCTATGCCAGGGGTCTTCAACGTTTTTTAAGCCAAAGACCCCTTAACTGAAAGAGAGCCGGAGCAGGGACCCCCTACTACATATATTGTATACAATGAAGTTGCATATTAAACTAGGCCTACAATAAGGTGTAGGGCAGCCTAAAGCTTTTATACATACCTTTTTTTGCATAAAATACTAAGCTTTTAAAATAGCCTAATAATTGTTGGCATGATTTTATAAATCATGTTTTAATGTTAAACATACATGTAGCAGAGTGAATCTTTAGGATTGACTGTATCTGTGGCTGGCCTTAGTCATCAGCAGTGGGGATTTATGTTTGCTAATAATATGTTGGATTCATGTTAAGACATTTTAATTTTTGAAAAAACTTTCAAAAATTAACAATAATTTGGAGGCCTCCCTAGGGGCCCCGGACCCCCTGTTGAAGATAGATGTAAATGTTAATGGACTGTATTTATATAGCGCTTTTCTAGTCTTAACGACTACTCAAAGCGCTTTTACATAGTACAGGAACCAATCACCATTCACACACATTCGTACACTGGTGGCCGATATTCACACACATTTACACACCGATGCACAGCATCGGGGGCAACTCGGGGTTCAGTGTCTTGCCCAAGGACACTTCGACATGAGACTGCAGGGCCGGGGATCCAACCACCAACCTTCCGATTGGCAGGCGACCGCTCTACCACTGAGCCACAGCCGATCTCTGCTCTATGGTGTAGGATCAATATATTGTGGTAATAGAGGCCAAAAAGTGCTTTTGGTTGAGTGGTTTCTCAGCATGGAGGCAAAACATTCACATATGCCAGCTAAATCCACTTAATATTCCATATCTTAGTTAGTATCTATATGCCACTCATCTACACATTCATTGAAAATTATAAGCCATGCATGGTTAAATTAACTGAAGCCCTAAGTGATTTACAGTACAATATTTAATTATATCATCTTGACATGGACATGCGAGTCAGGGCACAATCTAGTTTGTCAACCAGTAGCTCTATCATGGCTTCGCCTATTAACTACTTTGTTAGCTGGTGGTTTAAGTGTGTCTTTAGTAATCTGCTGTGTATTTTTGGTTCTTCTTCTGTAACAGCGAGTGGGACTTAACTGAGAATGGACTCCACCGTATCTATGTACAGGAAATGCTAAATTCTCATGGGAAATTAACTTTTATTTTGTTAAAGAAAGATCTAGCAAGAATAATCTTGGCTTCCTTTCCATTATTACTCAGATATGAAGGCGAAACCTACAACATTTAAGAATGGACACATTTTGTATGTCCGTACTGTGCAGTCTGAACTTTCAAAGGAATCATTTCACATTTTACATAATACCACTCTCATGCTGTTCGTTAAACATAAGGCTACAGCATAGACTGTTAATATTAATGGACAACACATCCGGTTCGGCAAAAGTGCTGCAAATGCGGAAGTGCCTTAAACCTGCATTCTATCTGAATTCCAGCAGGGGGAGACACATGTGGTTGCAAAAGGAGTTCGGTTTCTGTAGAAGTCTATAAGAAAGTGACCCACTTCTCACTTAATTTATTACCTCAGTAAACACAGAGTTTATGGTCTCAATCGCTAGTTTTAAGTCTTCTGCAACACAGAATGATGTTCATTTTTTGAATTATCGTCTCATTGATTTTAAAATTGGCGATAAAGCAGGGGGTGTTTTAGGACGTGGCTCTGATGTGATTTCCAGTGAAAGTGTGTAACATAATGTAGAGTGTAAGCAGCTCCTCCCTCTCTCCTCCCTGTCGTCTAAAAACGTCACATCCGCAACCAAGATGGCTGTGCCCGTAACGGCAAACTCGGCGACAGATAGCAGATCTCCACAAACCAATGGGTGACGTCACACATGCGCTGTCCATTAATATACAGTCTATGGGCTACAGCCAGCAACTGGATATCTTAGCTTAGCATAAAGACTGGAAAGAGAGGGAAACCGGTATATCTTGGCTTGGAGCACTAACTTCCTGGAATCTTGCACATAACAATAATCAATCATCCTTACTCAATATTTTGACATGCCAGTTTGGTTGTGTATAGTTGTGCACACATGGACCTGACCATGGCTCTGAAATATCAATAGCCTAACTGTGCTATGTGTTGGTAAATCCATGGTGCTGTCCGTGGTGCTGAAGTAGCAAACAGATTAGAGATGCACTGATAGACTGGCCGGTGACCGGAATTGGCCGGTTTTCACGTGCTCGGCCATGACCGGCGACCGGCAGGTCAGTCTGACATATGCCGATTTCATGCCGGTCAATGCTACAATTAACGGACAACATAAGTTATACGAGTTACAATTCTCAAGGACGCACGCACACACAGGACGCTCTTTTTCCTTTCTCTCAACTTTTCGCGTACCCGCTCGCGGTGTGAAGCACGTGTCCGCGCTGTTCTCGCACATATAGGGAACCTCGTGAATTAACCTGCGACATGTCAGCTGTTTGGAAATTCTTCAGCGTGTGTGCAGAAGATAACAAGTTTGCAATATGCAACACCTGCAAGGAAAAAGTAAGGCGTGGAGGGACGACACCAAAAACCAAAATAAATCTTTTTTTAGTTGGATATTGGATGTAAAAAGAAGGAAATGGTTCTAACATTGCACTTTAGATGTGTGTGAATTTCCCACAACAGGAGTAATTTATATAGTTCTATTTTATAGTGATCCATTATCTGTTCAAAAAATGTTCTATGTTCCTTGCAAAATGTTCTATTAAAGAAAAGATAGAAAATAAATATTTGCGTGTGCTGTAAAGTGGTTAGAAAAAATTAAATCGGAATCGGCTAAAATCGGTATCGGCTGGCCTAACTCAAAGAAAATCGGAAATCAGAATCGGCCTGGAATGTTGTAATCGGTGCATCTCTAAAACAAATATGTAATTGTGACTTTTTTTTCCCCCCAGTCCCACCCTTCTGTCAGTTTCGTCTTGGATCTTGGGTGGGGGGTATTGGAAAAGAGTTGTTCATAGGGCAGTTGGCTAGTCGCAGGTGAACAAAATAAACCGGGTCCACCCACTCTGTTAAAATGAACACATTGCATACTGGTTGCTATGAAGTACATGAATGTTCAACATTATTAATGAAATTGTCCCTTGCCCCACTGCTACAGTAGCACTCCAAAACAAGATGGCTGCCATGCATTTACAGTAGTGACAGCACTATTCAACACATTCTTGAACTAGAATAAAATGAGTTAAATCTTAAAACAGCAGTACCTTGTGGAGTATGGCTGTACACACACACACACCTTGGTTGAGTCATCTACCCCCTACGTACTGTGCCTCGCTTCTGTGTCATTCGCTGTCATAATTTTGGCTGTCAGTAGGGGTTTACTTGCTGACGCATGTGAGTGGGTCAGAGTGTGTGTACGTGAGTGTGTGTGGTAACTGAGCAGTATGTTTTATTTCCAAGACTTTAGAGACTGGGCAGGCTGGTGTGAGTCTGAGTGACTTTTCAGCACTACAATTTGTGGTCTCCATTAGTTTTTTGGGATCTATTTAGCTACAGTTCTGTAAGTCACTAAAATACTGAAGGTTGAGAGTGCATGCATAACATATGTGTCAACCGTGTGTAGGCGTAATCTCTGTTTCTTAAAAGGATTTAAAGGGCAACAGGAAGCCTGTCATTTTTATCGAGGCTTGATCCTTGACTGAAGTGTCTGTGCTTAATCCTCACCAATATGAGTCGTGAAAAGAGGCACCCCATAAGGAAAAGCACTCACCTTCATGGTTTTTCTCAAATGTCTTTTTCCATCACAGCCCTCCATCTTTGTCCATCTTTTTCCCTCTAAAGATATTTCTGTCACATTTTCTTAAAATCTCTATATCATTTCACTCTGTTTTATGTCTTCTTTCTCTGTATCCTTTAATCTTAATATAAGGCTTGGAGGAGACACACTTAATACCAGTGTTTTTTTGTGCTTATCCTCCTCTTAAACACAGTGTTTTCTCTGTGTCAGAATCTGCCTTTAGTGGTGCTATCCCTTTGCCTTTCTCACTGTTACTACCCTTTGATGTAGGGAAAGTCTGTAGATGTGTGTGTCCAGTGCTGCTCAGTGATGTTACTGTAGCTCCAGGCTCCATGTCATGTTGCCCTTATCCGTAATGAGTGTGCTCGTCTGAGAAGTCTTACGTAAAATGGGAGAGGCACCACTTTGCCAACAAGCACGAATGAAATAATCCAAGCTAAGAGAGGACGCTGCAAGCTACATCCTGTATCACCTACACTAATGAGAACCAACTGAATCTCACCTTTCTTACCAAGCTCGTTACCAAGCTAATTCTTACCTTGGTGCAGAATTAAAGCCACTAGAGCCATTCCCACAATGAGCTTTCCTTAGTATGTGCCATTTCTGTGTCTGTAACTATTGAGGAGGAGAGAGGGGGTGTGGCCTTGACCAACTGCCACTTTGCTCGTTTGAAAGCCATGATATCTCTCTCTCATGGGTGGGCCAAATTCTCTGGGCGGGCAAAGCAGAGAAAGGGGAGGTAACCTTGCTCCTTATGACCTCATAAGGAGAAGATTCCAGATCGGCCCATCTGAGCTTTCATTTTCTCAAAGGCAGAGCAGGATACCCAGGGCTTGGTTTACACCTATCACCATTTCTAGCCACCGGGGGACCATGGGCAGGCTGGGGGAACACATATTAATGTTAAAATACCTCATAACGTGACATTTTTATGCCATGGGACCTTTAAAATCCAGTCATAGATACAATGACATAGTGAAGGGTGAATGCACCTGTGCCCAGCTACTCTGTAGTCTGACATAACAATTAACCATACCAAATGTGCATTAATTTTTTTATATTAATTAAATTGACGTCTGATTGGGAGTTTATGTTTACTCACCTTTAAAATGACCACTACATAACTGCAGATATACAGCTGACAAAGTATTTTACTTATCAGAGATGCTTTGCTGGAATATATCAAATGGCCTCCCTGGCCTTAATTATTAAACACTGTAATGCTGTGGAAAAGGGAGGATCCTAGCCATTGAATGTTGTAAAGGAACAAGATTTCTGCTGTCACGTTTAAGGACTGACATCTTAAGGATTTGTTTAACCTCAAAGACAGGAAACCGAGAAACATGTTAACCAGGCTCCATACAAAGTAAAAACAAAGTGCGCCAAAAGCTATTATATTTAAAGGAATATTTGACATTTTGTGAAATATGCTTTGCATTCTTGGCGAGAGTTACATGAGAAGATTGATACCACTTTCATTTCTGTATGGTAAATATGAAGCTATCGTCAGTTAGCTTATCTTAGCTTAGCATAAAGACTGAAAACAGGGGAACTGCTAGCCTGGCTCTGTCCAAATGCGATAGAATCTGCCCACTCGCACCTCTGAAGCTCACTAATTAATGCGTTATGTCTTGTTTGTTTAATTCGTACAAAGAAATAAGGGTAAAAAACCAACAACTTGGTTTTACAGGAGGTTATGTTTAGACTATTGGCACTGCTTGGCAACATCATGGTGACTCCAAGTTGCCACTATATTTTCAGTACGGAGTATAGCAATGTAGTCACTACCATCATTGTATCCTAATTTTGTTCGTGGTACATTTTTGATAATATGCAGATCTTGTGATAGTGCTTTTGAGGTGCTGCATGGTTCCACTGACGAAAAATTGCAATTCATTTCTTTGAAAAACAATGTAACACATTAAACATTTTGCAATTAGTTGATTATATAGTTAAGGTTAGGTGTGTTCTCCAGTGAATAAATGTAAGTTCATTCAATGTGTTTAATGTGTGTTTGAACATGTTTTTGTTGGTAGGCTCGTGTCTTTCACATCCTCACGTCTGTGCTGACACTCACTACGTGGTGTTTCCTATGTCTTCCTCCCTTATTATTATTCTGTGGTGGTGCCATGCACAGAATAACAATGCCCTTCTACAGTCTGAAGCCTCTTGAATCTGTACTGGCAGATAAATGCATGCTTCATGGTCATACATAGAATACACACATGCATATGTAGAGTACACCAACAGCCTCAGCTCAGTCATGCATACACACAGTACATTCATGGCCCTCTCAAAATTTTAGCCTGGTGTCGTTTGTTCTCCTCTTTACATAATCTATCACATCTTGCAAAAAAATCCAGTTGTGATATGAATCTGTTGAATCGGTTGGTATGTTAGTCCAGGTTAGTCTGTATCTAGCCCATACAGTCCAGTCCTAACAGCTTTTCCATCATTTGCCCAGGAGGCTGAAGTGTACAAAAATAGTCACAGCCACAAAAGAACCATAGAGAGGACAACACAAGCTATTGCAGGGTATCTCTCTCTCTCTCTCTCTCTCTCTCTCTCTCTCTCTCTCTCTCTCTCTCTCTCTCTCTCTTTCTCTCTCTCTAGGCTATTTTGTGTTCCCTCTTTCATATTTCCTTCTTTAAAAGGGTCTTTCTGTTGCAACCCACAGAGTCCCCCCACACGGCCACCTTGGAAGGCTTGAAAATTGATGGTATTTTTAGACATTAAGGTGTGTGTGTGTGTGTGTGTGTGTGTGTGTGTGTGTGTGTGTGTGTGTGTGTGTGTGTGTGCGCGCAATGCTATGGTCTTTCATTGGAAAAGTGGTGCAGTTTTAGTTATTTTAGCAGTGTGAATGCTTGTACATGAATAGGAATGTACATATTATGTTCATGTTTTACCTGAGTGATCACACAGGGTAAACATGTACCGTGTTGTTTGCCCTATTTACCAGGTCCAAGACCTTGTTTAAGCTGTGTCAAGTGGTTTACATTTGTTTTAGAAATTGCTTTGATTGAAATGAACTGTCCTCAGCCACTGCAAACAGCCTCTTCTCTACCTTTTAACACAGCTCGCCCTCCAGCTCCACTCCAGAATGATTTCCAATTATCCCCTTTCTAATTTACTGGTGCTTGCATGCTTAGCAAGGGCCACATTTTAGTCGCTGAGCCTTTAGCGCCAAGAAGGGGGGAAAAAAGCCAAGACATTATGTTTGCCAGCACTGAGCCCTGGTGAGAAAGAGAGGCAAGGACAGGCAGGCAGAGACACACAGACACTTGACAAAACACACATTCTGGCACTGGCCTCATCTAGTTAGCACGGGCTGTTGTATATTTACATCCAGACTGTTGCTGCTCTCTCTCTCCCCTTGAAAACAGGCTTTACTGGAGTGATAGGAGAGCTTCTGATTTAAATTGAAAAAAGCAAGTTGCCTTATGGATGTGTGTCTGACTCTGGCTTTTTTACTAAAAATTGATATTCAATAGGTGTGGCCAAAGGCAGAGCCTGGATTAGGGAATGGCTGTACCTCCAAAAAAAAAATCATTTTCATGCAATAAAAAACTTGAGAGGAAAATAAATTAGAAAATGGTAAAGTGAGTGAAGCTGGAAGGCACTTGTTGGATTGTCAGATTGAGACACATAGACAAGATTCTAGTCACAAACTGTCAAATCTTTTTGTTAATTTACAATAGTAAGGTGTGAAAACCACAAATACACATGTAGGAGCCATGTTCAACCATTTCTTTTGTTTAATAATTTATTATAATAATGTTTGCCCTGTTCTTCTTAAGTTGTGGCCTCTACAGGTCAAAAGGCCATTAAATAGGAAGGTGGTGTTGGTGGAGGTGTGGCTGACTGGGAGCACACAGCTTTTTGACCTTGCTACACAAACTGTTGCAGGAACTGCTGCTCTTTTTTTGTGCTCTTTAGTTTAAGAATATCCAGTCTGCCTTATAATTTATCTACCAGATAAAGGATCTGTGCTATTTATTGTGTTGTAATAAAGGACCATCTGTTTTTTTCGACTTTACTCTCTTGGATATTTTTTGGTTTATTGGAGCAAACAAGCGTCCCAGATTCCCCCAGTCAACACCAAGGTGACAAAGAACAAACTCAGGACAAAATAGTCACTACAACACACATGCATCCAAGCTGAACAACATACATTACTTTTCTTACCAATGTAAGCTGTGAAATGAATTAACAAACGCACAGACACATAACATGTGTAGTGGAGGAAGGACGACTATACTATTGTGGTTTGTCGTTGCACTTGTGACACACGCCTCTGAGTCACATTAGCAGCACCTATAGGCAGAATTTACCGTCAGACAGAAACATCTGGTGAAGCAAGAATTATAACATAATAACATATTCAAAAATTATTGATAACAGCTACATAGTTGCCAGTTCTGGTACAAAATGCTGGTTTAGGACAATAGTATTAAATGTATGTTGTTTTATGACAGAATACAACTAATCTAAACTAAGTCACATCTGACTATAATAAATTGCATGTTTTATTAGGTAAGGACTAAATATGTGCTTTGTCACAGGCTATTCAGGCACTTTTTTTCCATATGAACCCACAGGGAAAAGGCTTCCCAAGTGGGTCAGTGATATTACTTGCTTGAAACATATTGCTATCCAGAGCCTTTTCTGCATCTTTTATGTCATTGAGTTCTTGTATTTGTGCACAAATAGAGTGTTTTTCATATGAAACAAATATTAAAATCACACATGTACTAAAATTATATAGGCTACATTGTGCTATACATGAACAATTCATATTTGTCCAATTTGTTTTAGATACTGATTGCAGAATTCATGCAAAAATATTACACACTACATTATAATTTGTACATGATTTTTGTAGTCATTATACTGTATTTTGTCATCTATGTAGTATATGCATAAATCAGATATTATATTCCATGTACAGTAAATATAATGTATTAATACTCAAAACATCTATGAAAAACATTTTCAAATACAAAACATTATGTGGACTGTGTGGTACTGTATATATGTTCATATATAAAGTTTATAATTTATAGAGGGCCACTTTTACACAGCTGATTAATTTACAGCCACAGTAATTAGCACTATGTGCTAATTACAGTTAAATGAAAAACACAGTCCCTTTTCTCTCAGTGTGTATCTCCACCTCTTAACGCCATATCTTCTTTAAACAACAGCAAGCTTCCAAATGTTTTTGTTAACCAAAGCCCACAGTTCATTAGGCCTAACCTTTAGACTGAATGTAGAAGGGAGAGGAAATGTTCCTCCCCCCTCTGTGTCCTTTTCCCTTTCCTCCCCCCTTTTCTGGCACAATTCTTAGTAGCAGAATGCAAATTGACATGTACAAGTAACTGATTTTTATACACTATAATGTGTAGCAAGCAACTGATGTTAGTAATAATAATAGTGATAACAAAGTGTTAGCAAACAACTGACAAAAAACTGAGCAATAACTGATCCTCATATGGGTAATGTGTTTTAATATAAAACTCTGAACAGGTAGGATAACAGGGATTTGAGGTTTCTCATTGTGGCTAGCCAGACTAAATATGCATACATTTATTTTTCTGTCTCTTTGGATAAAAGTGTGCATTATGTGCCACATATGATATGTACGATGACTAAGGGACTAGAAGCCTTGACTGAAGAAAGAGAAGCATCTTAAAATCCTTGAGTTTCTCAGACAAAACTCAACTTCTTCTATTTCAGATGGGAACCTGACACATGCAGACATATTATGAAGTGGGTCGCAGATAAACGAACAAAGATGCAGACAGAAAATGCCCTGAAAGAAATTTTTCTCTCTCTCTCTCTCTCTCTCTCTCTCTCTCTCTCTCTCTCTCTCCCTTAATCCCTGGGCTCAGAGTATATACAGTATAGGCGCTGTCTCAGACCTCTTGCTTTGTGTCAAATCCACTTTAAAAAAAATATGGACTTATACACACACACACACACTTTTTCTCCCTCTCTTCTCTCACTCACCTTACTTTGGAATACCAATCCACAATGTAGCGACATAGTCTGACACTCATGTCACAAGGAGGAACACTCAGGCTCTTGTTGTTAATTAACTTTTTTCAACTTTATTCAACCTTCATTTACCCAGATAATGTTTGCTCAGATGGCTTGCTGTGGTTTCCTGCAGCACTCTGCTTCACTAATATTCTGTTACGCACATTTCCATCTAGCAACTGACCAGTACAACCACAGTCCTCTAGATCTGGTTACTAAGCAGCTGAGGGTTAAAAGTGCTTTTCTCTGAGGCTTTTTGACAGCGGCAATCGATTTATTCAACTTCCTCCCCACTCAGATTTTGCTGCTTATTTTGGGATTAAAGCCAAAAATCTCCTGGTCCAAAGCCCAGTTCTCCAGCCTTAAGGCTATCATTGCTCACATAACATATAGTTTCATGATTCAAACGAGAATTGCATCAACACATGAGCATGGATCACTTCAAAAGGGTGCCTCCAGCACATTGAACCAGAGATGGGAACATCTATAAACATGGGACATTTATTAGGACAAAGATCTTTTTTGGCTTGCAAAGGAGCTGATGATGTGATGTTCTGCTTGTCTAGTACATTATAATTAAGTTGGCCACTCAGCAACACTCATCAATGAGAAAAGGGTAACGACTTCCAGACTTTACTTTTAACAAGAGCTTTAGCACCAAAAGGTGACTTGAGCAGTGCTGCAGAAAGGACGCTAGGATTACATAAGGATTATAAAAGACTCATCTGCCTTTTATCTTGATTAAAATAAGGACGTGCAGTATTTATTAACCTGTACAGTTGTAGATACCCATGTATCTTGGAATATGGATTGAAAACACTAGTATCATGTTTAAAGGAATAGTTGCTTCTACTGCTTCACCCTTTCCCTCACCACACCATGCTCCTTTTCTCCTCCCGCCCTTTGTTTCATCCTGTTTGCTTATTATGTGTTTGCTTCTTATTGCTTATCTTTTGTTCTTCATCTTGTTTCTCTTTCCTCCCTTCCCTCATCCTCCTGTTTTTCTCTTGCTGCCTCACACACCATTATCACCCTTTGTTTCTCTCATGTGCTTGCATTTCCTCTCCCTCTTTCCTTTGTCCTTCCTCTCATCTGTCTTTATCCATCTGTCCCATCCCATCCTCCTATAGATCCTCTTCTTCTCCCACTGTCAGTGCCAGGCTCTGTCTAAATTTAGATGGGTAAAACCCTCGTAGGATGCCTAGTCTTAATCAAAGAGCTGCTCCGACCTTCACAACACTGCAATTCCCAGTTGGAAACAATAACCGAATTTGGGAATAGCTACAGCCCATCTTGTCTCAATATCTGGTTGCCGTCTGCGGTTTTTAGTTTGTCTTCTTTCTGTGTCCTTGGAGGAAGTTTGAGGAAGATGGAAAGTTGGAGATGAAAGAGAGATGGAAACACTTAATCTGTCCTTATTCATTCATGTATGAGCTTGCATTTGTTGAGAAACATCATGTGGGAAGAGTGCAAGTTGTCATTTCCTTCCAAGGTATTTCATGCCTTTCATGTGAGAATATGTATGACATCAACACCGTCACAAACTCCTCTCCGTTGGTGTTGGTGGGTGTCAACATTTTGGTATCCATGCACATGTGATGCTAGAAAACGTCCTTGTAAGATGTGAGCAAGCAACTCCCCTGCTTTTATGAGTCATCCACGCTGCTGTTTGCGGAGCTCATGACAGCAGACAGACAGAAAGGCACACAGGCTTGTCACATTTATTTGAAAGCTTGCTGCAGGGTAGATTGTTATATAAAAATACACCTGTCTAGTTAGTGTTAATTACAAGACAAGGCAGCAAGAGTGTAGCATCCCCGCTAATTTAGACCCTGTGGATTCCTTCTATAAACGATTTGTGATGTGTGTGTTGTTACTGGTGAGAAGTCTTCTCTGATGAAGACAGTTCTAACTATGGCTGTATGTTATCATTTTTGTCATTATCAATTAATCTACCGGTATTCATCAATTTTAGTCATGCTAGCAACGTGGCTTTACAGAGGGCAATGTTAGTCTGTCAGTGGGTCGATCAAGCCTTCCTTTTTGTCTGATGATCCATTTGATGGATTAAAATGACATTAAATATAGGAATTCATTATCCCTAGAGGATGAAGCCTAATAAAGGTGTATGACCAAATACCTGCAGAACTAATGACATTCCCATCAGCCTCTGCTGGACTTTTTGTTATTTAGCTTTTTGCTATTTAGCAAATGTTGGCATGCTAGCACGCTACACTTAAATGGTAAGTAGGTAAGGTAAGTAAAGTTGATTTATATAGCACTTTTCACTTTTTTCAAGTGCTTCACAATAAAGTGAAATACAGTAAATAAATGCCAGATGTCCCTCCCATTTTGCTATCTCTGCTGCTATCTATTTTGCAAGGGCACTGTGGCTGCATCCAGGGCTTAGCGTCGCCCAGGACGATTGTGATTGGTTTAAAGAAATACAAACAAGACTGCGTTCTTTTTCTTGTCACATAAAAAAAAGCCCAGTAGCCAGACCATACTCCATACTGTTTCTGGGTGTTGAAGTCAGAGCTGCCAGATTTGCCTTGTGTAACTTTAAGTAAAGCCAGGAAGTCACTTAATGACTTGATGGCCTTCCAGGGGATTGCTGTAAGATGTGTCAGTATTAAATTAATGGAGATGGTCACTTAGCAGTAGTGAGTTAAAGTAACATAGCTGCTTTAACAGAGAGGTTTTTCCAAATGACTAAAATAGGGGTAATTTAGTTCTGCATAGTAGTTATAAGAAACTCACTGCACAACTGCTTTTGAGAGGGCAGTACAAGCTTTAAGTGTGCCTGTTGTGATTTGTTGATAACGTCGGTGATGACTGGCTCTGAAGTGGCTGAGGTTGACCGACTGTCTGACTGAGTGGGTTTTAAGCTTTTCATATCTGGCGGCCATCTCTCCGGCTCTCAGTGCCTGGTCTCTCTGGTTTCACTGATAGAGCCATCAAGCTGGAGAAACTCCCATCTCAAGTCCCCCCAGCAGGGACGGATGTTGATAGGGCACATACATACACATACAAATGCACTTGCATCTGTGCTTTGTCCATCATCATGTCTGAAAATTCGCTGGATTTCTGTCAAGTTGGGAGTGTAACTCAATAACGTCAGCAAACCTTAGCACTGGCATCTCTGTATGTGTTTCTTTTTTTCGTTGGCTTCCATCCATATGTGTTTGTTTCCTTCTCTTCTTACAGAAATTAAAATCATCTCTTTAGTAAATATTTATTTCATCTTGTGAGTCAACATTGCACAGATATTTGCCCTGTCAAAACATTTTTGCTGCCTTTTTATGTTTGTGTATATGCCACTGAAATGTCTATGCAGGTGTGTCCTTTTTTCTAGAGTGTAAGCTTGATATTGTTTAGGACTGAAACCTACTGCTGATTCCTTATTTACCTTGACTTTTCTTCTGCGACATACCCTCAGTCTTCTTTTACCATCTTCCTCCTATCTCCCTCTTTCTTTCCATGCTTGGAGAGAGGTGGCTTGTCTGTTGCGTGGCTTAACATGCAGGCTGTGATTTTCTCCGAATTTAGCATAAACCCTGCTGTTAAGCTAGTCAAAGGCATTCATAAGAGCGGGGGGGTCACAGAGGAATGTTATAGCACTTAGTGAACTGAGAAGTTTACATCAGAGTAGAGGATGGTTGAAAACTTGCTGACTATTAACGTGTGTTTGTGTGTGTGTGTGTGTGTGTGTGTGTGTGTGTGTGTGTGTGTGTGTGTGTGTGTGTGTGTGTGTGTGTGTGTGTGTGTGTGTGCGTGCGTGCGTGCGTGCGTGCACGGTATATATATCCATTGTTGTTGTTTTTTTTCCTCAAATCCCAACATGTTGATTGTTTATCAACACTTTTATACCACTTAAAGCAAAGCACTACTGGATATTAAACTCTAATAATAGCTCTTGAACTATAGCCCTCGGAAGGGCCTTTAGTGTTAGGTATTTCCCTCTTGAGTCCGTGTTTAAGTGAGTACCTGGGAATATACAACAATAACAAGAACACCACGACAGGACAGATTTAGCTGTTAAGATTTGAGTGAGGACTACATCCCAGGTGTTTTTTTTAATGGTACTTAAAGAATAAACACCACTTGCCATTTCTTTAAATTGGCCTGTGCTGTGCCTCAGCGTTTGAACAGAGGTGTAATTGGAACAAAATAAGATTGTTCAGGGAGTTCAAGGAGCACAGAGTCTTGGGAAAAACAGTTGCGCTTCACTGACTCGCACAATAATCATGCAGAAAGTCCCTGTTTTTTCAGTCTTGAATGTTTTTAAGTAATTGAATTAACAGGTTAGGATATGTGCACATTCTACTGTCAAGCATGCCTACACATATGCACACCAAATTATACAATCATCAAAACACAAAATACACATTCAAACAAAAAAGCCTCTGTTAAGTCTGCCTCATGAAATGTCTGCTCAGGCCGCCCAACCCTTTCTAACATGCCTTGGTACACCCTTGTCCCATTACTATGCATTATGCATAGGCCTGTCTCTTAAGTCCCACAAATGTAAAAGCTTCCCTTGAAATAGAAGAAGTCACACTGGTGACTTGTCACAGTGACGTTTTAACTACGTAGAAACATTTAGTTTCACGTGACATTTCCAAATCTAATTATTTGTGGGTATTTTTTAGCAGTGTTGTCAAGCCGTTATGTGCAATTCAAACAGTACTGTATAACAGATGAATGCCAGTTATTTATTTTCTAATTTAGTGGTAGAAATCATATTGCAGCAAGCAGTAATTAATATGAATTCTTAAAACTAACAATTGGTTCTTATCTTTGTCTTACAGAAAGAATGGCTCTGCCTCAACTGTCAGACCCAAAGAGTCATGTCTGGCCAGCTGGGAGACATGCCAACTCCAGCCATGGCTTCTCCAAAGAAGCAACCAGCTGCTCCTGCTCCCTCTTCCACCCCTGCCCCTGCTGCTCTAGATAGCAAACCTGTAGTAGAAGCAGCAGACCTAACCCCACCAGCTCCTGATACCAAGGTAGTCCCAGAAACCATTGCCACACCTGAGGGTGTATTAATTTCCTCTCATCATGATTCCCCTCTTTCTATCCCTGCCCCTCCTCCTGATAGCACCCCTCAGGAAACACCACAGTCACAAGAACAAAAACAACCACTGCTAGCTGAACCGCTGACTGAGCCTGTAATTCACCATGAACAACAAGTTCCAATTTCTGACAGTGTTGCTGAGAGTGTCCCTGCATTCCCAGCAGTTGAGCAAAAGCAGAACAGCTCTGAGAAAATAGCAGAGAACCATCCTCACTCTGACACAGAGCCATCTAATGTTGAGCAACAAGCACAGAGTGCACCTGTCAGTAGTATCCCGGCAGGTCTACAACAGAGTAGCTCTGAGAATGCGACAGAGGACCTCTCTCCCTCTGTGGAAAGTGAGATGCAAAATCTATTGATTAATACAGGTTTAGACAAGACAACTGTCCCTGCTGAGGTAGAAACAGAGCCAAATCCCAAGATTACTAAGAGTGAGACTGCAGCTTCCCTGACAGATTATGAGAAAGTAGAGCCTGTTCCAGAAAATCTTCCAGAAGTGAAAAGTAATTCAGTTGAGTCAAAACCTGACTTGATCACAGAAGCAGTCTCACAGGAAGTTCCTGTTCAGCTTGATCCAAAGCCAGATTCCTCAGCTCCAAATGTAAAAGAGGAGGAAATATCAAAGGTAGGCTTACCTAAGCCAATTGAGGAACCCCAGATAGATGAAGCTGCTCCAGCAGGTCAAACTCCATCAGATACAATAAACACAGCTTTTAATGTAGGGCAAACTGACATAACTACAAAACCAGAGGCCGACAGTGTAGCACCTGATGTCAAGAATGAAGTTACGACAGAAACAAAGGTAGAACCAGAACCTATAATAGAAAAGCCAGTATTCAGAATAACTGCTCCTTCTGCAGTTGGGGTTGCAGAAAATGTAGCACCTATTGACAATGTTGAGGTCCCTAAATCTGACGAGACCCAGCAAGAATTAAAACCAGAGCCAGCAAAATGTGTAGAATCTGAAAGTTCCTTAATAGTGTCAGATAACAATCCTGTATTACCTTCAGAGGAGGAAAGTCAGGCTAATAAAGTAGGAAATGAACCAATAGGTAAAGAGGAGGAGCCTACTCCACCTGACCCAGCAGATAAGTCAGCTCCTGTTGCTCCAGTTGAAGGAGAAACCAAAGCTCTAGAGGAAGCAAAAGAGGAGAACACTGTTGAGAATAACGTTTTTGAAAAAGTTCTTATTGAAGAGGCAGCTAAGCAGAAAATACCTGATGAGCTATCAGTTGAGATGGAAACAGAGAAGTACACTACTGAAGAAAAACGTAATGAGGAAAAAACTGTTGAAAAAGAAACCATTGAGGAGGGAGCTATTGAGAAGGAATTGATTGAAAATAAAACACTTAATGTCAAAGCCTTTGAAGAGGAGGGAGTTCAAATGAATGCAGCTATTGCAGAGACGGTTATTGAAGTAAAAGCTGACGAAGGGAAATCTTTTGAAGAAGAGGCAACTAAACAGAAAACAGTTGAGAAGGCAAATGATCAGAAATCTCTAGAGGAGAAAGTTGCTAAAGCTGAATCAAGTCCAGCACCCTCTGCTACAGACACAGAGAATGTTTGTCCTGCAATAGACAAAAAAGAATCAGAAACGGCAAGAGAGCCATCTCCAACTGTCACTGACGAAATCCCAAAAGAAGAGACACCGATACATAAAGAGATAGAACCAGAAACAAAGTACGAGCCATCACCTGCTGAGAGAAGCCTTGTTGAGACAGCATCATTGCCAGAGGAGTCAGAGGAAAAAGAAAAACCTATTGTCGACGCAGAGAGTGTAGCATACAAAGAAGAAAAACAGATACCTATAGATACAGTGTTAAAGGTAGATAATAAATCTGAGGTTACCTCTGTTTCCCCAACTCCTGATTCTAAAGAGCAAGAAAAGGTCAATGTAAAGGAATCAATGCAAAGTGTAGAGATGGTGTCATTCTCAGCTCTCATTAGTGAGACACAAGTCAGAGATGAAGCCTGTGAGGAGAAACTAATTCAGGATGGGACAGAAGCCAGTTCACAAAATACTAACAGTATTGCTGAAAATCAACATGAAGTAGAGAGGGAGACGTTAGCTCTGACAGGCAGTGATGAGAAACCGCTCGAGAAAGTTGCAGAGCAAAAGCTGTTAATCAAAGAGAAGGAAGGAAAACATGACAAAAAAGAGGGTGAGTCACAACCTGTTGCTGGCAATATCCAGTATCTTATTTCAGTGTCAGAAACAAGCACAGTCTGTGACAAAGATGGCACTGCAGAGTTTGATGTAGGAAAGAATACAATTTTAAAGAAGGATGAAGTATCAGTTTTTGAAAATGGAGGTGTGTCTGTATCAGTAGTTCCAGTCCCTGTTGTAGAACCTGAAATCCCAGTGTCTGTAGTTAGTGAGCAGGTCAAAGGCCCAACAGAGGAGAACACTAACATGGAGGAGAAAAAGGAGGCTGAGGCTCAGCCTCTGGAAAAGTCCAGTGGTGATGATGCTGAGGTGACCATAGTATTTAGCATGAGTAGCAATAGATTATAGGATTATCTTTGTACATCAATATGTTTATTTCTGCTATATTAAACAAATGTATTTAGGTACATGTGGATGTCAGTTATATGGAAATGGCTAAACTAAACATTGTCCCATAATCTCACCACTGCATTATGCAGTAGAAGGTTTTGATTGCAGACTATATGTATCAAATACCCTAAAGAGGAGAACATGTCAATTTACCTAGAAAGCATTTCAAAATGCCTCAAATTTTACTTCCATGCTTCTGTAAATGCTTAGTTCTTAAATTAAGTAGTCTCACAAATTGAGAATATTATACTAAACTGGCCGTGTTTTGCTGGCATTTCTTTTTTATTTGATGTATTGAAAAAACATGTTTTTTTATAAATAATAATGAAGTCCTAAAAAGAACATTCTCATCTCCATAAAGACGCCTATACATGATCCATGGTAGAACCACGAGGTAGGATGCAGAGCAGAGAGGCAAAGTGTTCTGGAATTAGTTGTGCCTTGAATGGTCAGAGGCAACTAGGTCAAATTTGAAATAATTAGAATGTTGAGCCTAGTGATGCAGCACTGCTCTCCCCATTGGAAAACAACGAAACGACCAGCGCACAGCAGTTTTACATGTTTTACACGGATCATGTGTAGGCGGCTTTAGAATTTATACGCACCAACACATGGTTCACATGTAACAAGCTAAAAAAAATCCTAGTTTAGATATTACATTTTTTATTGCAATATCTGAGGGGGGGAAATAATTGTCTTATTTAAATCTAACAGGTGAAAACAGTGGAGACCTTGAAGGAGCCTGGAGAGAAAGAAATGGCTGCCAAGGACAGCAGTCCCACCAGCCCATCAGACCTAGCCAAGCTGGAAAGCACAGTCCTTCCCATTCTTGAGGCCAAGGCAAGCACGCAACCAAAGGATAATGAGGAGAAACTAACAGACACTCTGAAGACCAGACGTAAATTAGAGGTGCTTCCTCTCTCACCTGACTCACCCAGCTCAGAAGATGACAGAGAACCTTCTGAGAAGAACACCAAATGTACCACAAAGAAAAAGCTCCTTGTGCCCATGGATGTCAGGGCAGATTCCCTGGATGATAGCAGTGAAAGCTTTGGAAAGGAAAGCCCAATGTCTGGGGAGGATGAGGAATTTATCCGAAAACAGATAATGGAAATGAGTGAGAATGAGGATGCTTCCCCGTCTGATGAGGAAAATCTAATCCGACGCAAGATCAGAGAGAATGAGAAGAAACAAATGCAACAGAAGACAGCAGAGATTGTTGAGAGGAGTACATCAGGAAAAGCCTGGCGACTTACCAAAAAAAGCACTATAAGTCCAGATGATGAAGAAGATAAGCAACTCTGTGGCTCAATGGATAAACCTGATATAGACAAAGAGGAGGGACAAGAACCAAAAGAAGAGGAGCATCAGAGTGGTACTGGAGTTCGCAAATTCCAAACTATGGAGCTGAATTCAACCAGCAGCCCTGTGCGTATACCTACTGATGATGGAGAGCCTGAAATGGAAAGCCTTACAGACTCTCCAGATGACCGGTCAAGAGGTGAGGGGTCGTCCAGTCTACATGCATCCAGCTTCACTCCTGGGACATCCCCAACATCTGTCTCATCCCTGGATGAAGACAGTGACAGTAGTAGTCCCAGCCATATCCGTTCTGGTGAAGGTAAACAACACAGGAAAGCCAAACACAGACAACCTGGTCAAACGCTGCCAACTATTGAAGACTCTTCTGAGGAAGAAGAGTTACGGGAAGAAGAGGAGCTGCTCAGGGAGCAAGAAAAACAAAAGGGTTCTGGCAAAAAATCCAAGAAAGACAAAGAAGAGATTCGAGCCCAGAGAAGGCGAGAGCGTCCAAAATCACCACCAAGCAACCTTTCCCCCATTGAAGATGCCTCACCAACTGAGGAACTTAGGCAAGAGATTGAGATGGAGGAAATCAGACGATCATCCTGCTCGGATTTCTCCCCCAGTATTGAATCCGATTCTGAAGGATTTGAAATCCATCCTGCAAAGATTGCAGCAGTTCAGAAAACCTATCAACTGCCTGTATCAGTATCTCTTCACTCTCCAACAGATGATCAAAATACTGATAAACCGCAGAAAAAATCTCTCAAATCTGCTGATGAGGCTTATGAGGAAATAATGCTGAGGGCTAAGTCTCCAACACTTGACAAAGGCGAGATACAACTGGAAAAAGAGTCCCTTTATGGAGGCATGCTTATTGAAGACTATGCCTATGGATCTCTTATTGACAATTCAACAGATAATCTGGGGGAGCCAGAGAAGATTGTTGTTCCTGTCCAACCCAAAACGCTCAGATCACCAGATGAAGTTTATGAAGATATGATAAAGAAGAGGAAGGAGTTCATGCAGCTGGAGCAAGAATATCAAAATATTCAGCCAAAAAAGGAAAGCACTTACCCAGAAATTGTGTTGCAACCTGCTGAGAATATCATCCCTAAACACAGCATAGTAACATTAGGCAAAGATGGAAAGCCATTGTTGGATGCTGAAACTGCATATGAAGAGCTGATTAAAAGAGTGCTGACTCCTGGAACAAGTCCAACTCAGCAGGCACCAGAAGCAGAAGCCAATGCATCTAGAAGGGCACTCCACCCCATTCCAGACTTAAAGGTGACGCAGTGCTCTTCAGGAGAGTTGTCTTCTGATGACGAGAGTATGATTAAAAAGGAAGCAGATACAACTGCAGTGTCAGACACAACATTACCTATGGAAACTGAGCCTGTGACAGTGTTTTCCGAGTCCCCTCCAATATCCATATCAGATCAGCAACCTCACACCACAATTGCAGAATCACAGGCTGAAGTTGTTGACTTATCTAGCGCACTACCAAGAACATCAGCCCCCGTAATTGTAAGTGTTTCACCCTTGCCCACAGTCCCCCAGTATACACCCACTATTCCCAGCGTAGTTTCAACTGCTCCACCTATACCTCCCAAGCCAAGTGTCCTGCGTCGGGCTAATTCTCAGGAAAAAGCAGAAGTACCTGTTGCACCACCACTGCCTCCTCCTACCCCACCAAAACCTACTGTTTTTCCCAGGAAAGCTCCAGTTCCACTTCCACCTCAGGCTTCAGCAACTCCAATCAGGCCCGAGATAGTGGCTACAACTGCAGCCCAAGTACCACCTACAAGACAAACAGTTACCCCAATGTACAAGCCTCATGTTCCCCCTCCTGTTGCACCAAAGCCATCCATTAATGCAGGGATTGGGGATAGCCACCGACCAGGACATGGTGTCAAACCACCAATTGCACCAAAGCCTGGCTCACAGCCTTCTTCACCTGCCCATGCCTCACATCTACCAAGACCCACTGTACTTCCCACTGGTCCTACTGACATAGCCCTGAATTTGAGCCCTTCCTCTGAGAGCAAGCTTTTTCAACCCGCACCAAAGTCCCCTTCTTCTCCAAGATATGCTAGCAATCATCGTGACACATATGTAGTCATCACACTGCCATCTCAGCCCAGCTCTCCAGTAGACAGTGTCTTAACTCAAGCTCCCTCAAGCCCTGGCCCAGTATCTCCTTCACGCCAACCTCAGCCCCAAAGTTATTACCAACCACAGCCGCAACCTCAAGCTTATCCACAGCACCATCCACAACCAATCCCTCATAAAACAACCAGGGTGCCTCTGGCATACACACGAGTCACAGAATCCATTGAAAGTCAAGAGATTTGTGGCCCAGAAAAACATGTATCTAGTTCTTGTCACACAATTGAGGCTGTATCTGCCTCGGCACAGCCACCTATGGTTATGCCTAACCTGATCTCTCAAGTGGTCACCACCGAAGTCCAAAGGACCACTGTCTCTGTTGTTCATGAAAGAACACCACCACCAGTGCCAGCTCCAAGGGCAAATGGTGTCCCAATCTCGATGGAGAAACCTAAGCCCCAATGGCCAGCACAGAATGGACAGGCTGTCCAACCTTCTGAGGTAGTAGATCTTAGGACTATGAAGGTGGACCCAGGATCAACCGTGGAAGGTGTGGATCTGTCTGCTGGCCCAGACTCAAGACGTCAGTCCTTTGCAACCGATGTCATTCGTCAGAACAGCGCAGTGCAGTCACCTGTGGTCAACCTCAGTGCTGAATCATCCACTGTTTCTATAGTGACTGATAGTATCACCATTGTGACCTGTGCTGCCACAATCCAGCAATGTGACAATGTAGACACTGCTCAAGTATCTTCAGTGCCCCTTCAGCTAACAAAAAACAAAGCATTTGAGCCGGTTTCTCAAATTATATATCGGCCAATTGAGTCTCAGCTTTCCATTCATGCTGGTACAGAGACCCCTATTAACCTCTCAGTTGGATCAAGCACAGGTGGAGGAACTTTCCAGACCACCCCTGTCACTGTTGCACCCACTTTTATTGCAAGTTGTGTTGCCAATGGATTAATGACGGGTACAACCACAGTGGCAGGAGCTGTTGACCTTAGCACAACTAAATCATTCAACACTATGGTATCAGTGGATGCTGCTTCTGCAGAAGTGGTCACAGCTGTAATCACAGATGATGATGGCAAACCAGTGGATCTGACTGCAGGAAAAAGAGCTGTATGCTGTGATGTTGTATATAAGCTCCCATTTTCAGGAATCTGCACTACTCAGCAACCTACCACACCCCTGCCTGAAGATCGTTTTGGATATCGGGATGACCATTACCAGTATGACCGATCACCTTATGGCATGAGAGGGTTTGGTGGAATTAAACCATCAATGTCAGACACTAATCTAGCAGAAGCTGGCCTGTTCTTTTACAAGAGTAAGAACAGCTATAATTTCAGTGGTACCACAGAGGGTGCAGTAGATCTTACCTCAGCAAAGATTTCTGATGCAGGTCAGTGCAGTGACATTGCAGACCTGTCACTTAAATGTCACTTTGAACTGCCTCGACTCATTCATGGCTAATGCGGCATTTTTTTGTTTATTTTTGCTTTTGTTTTTGTTTTGCATGAACATTTTTTTTTTGTCCTTTTACCATAATATTTTTGCATGTGCCTGCATGCTGTTACTGTACATCTTGTTTATACTTGTTGCGCTTTGGACATTGGACACATTTTTTTTTCCTTTCTACCTTTTTTTCATTATTTGGAAAAGGCTTGGCTTGCTTCAACATTGAATAAGTCTGCATTATTTGCACTCAACTGATATTTTTGACTTTTGACAGGTGAAGCTGTTGACTACTCCAAGAAAGGGACTTACGCAGGAATGACAATTCCACCCTATTCCCAAGCCAGAGTTACAAGTGCTGTCGGTACACTCTTTGGTACAAGCAGCGTCTTGAGGTCATCAAATGGGGTGGTCTATTCCTCTGTCGCAGCACCAATCCCATCTACATATGCCATTACTACCCAACCTGGGTCCATCTTTAGTACAACATACAACACTCTGTCAGGTATGCATACCAGCGACACCATGCCTTCCCTGTCCAACCTCCAGAACTTGCCACTTACACGTTCCCACAGTTTCCTATCTACCATCTCCACTACTACAACAGAAGAACAAGGAGATGCCCCACTCAATCTGGAGATCTCTAGAGGGGTTAGTACTGCTGCTGTTGCCAGAGCAACAAGCTCTTTATCCCTTGACACCTACACGGATGCATCCCTAGAGGCCATAGCTGCTTCACTTGAGGCTCTGTCTTCACCTTTGGTTCCTGGGGATGGCCAATATCAGGCAGAGCGTGAGAGGCTAGAGATGGAGAAACTCAAGCAACAGCACCTGGCTGAGGAATTAGAGTGGGAGCGCCAGGAGATTCAACGCTTCCGAGAGCATGAACAGTTCTTGGTGCAGAAGGAACTAGAGGAGCTGCAGGCCATGAAGCAGCAGATCCTGAACCAACAAGAAGAGGAAAGACAGGCTCACCTTATGATGCAGAAAGAAACCTATGCCCAGCAACAGCAGCAACTTGAGCAGATTCAGAGACTCCAAGAGCAACTGCGCATGCAACTGGAAGAGCAAAAGCTTCGTCAGCTGTACCCAGGTGGGGACATACCAGGGCATGGCGTGCAGGAGGCACTTGTCTTAGGACCTGATGGCACAGTCCTGTCCCGAAAGATCACAGATAGTGGGTGCCAGACAGATGAAGAGGATGAGACAGTCAGCAAAGCCTACACAGCAGGGAGAAAAAAGAGAAGTACTAAAAAGAGTGTTGACAGTTGTGTGCAGACTGATGATGAGGATCAAGAGGAATGGGAGGCTCAGACCAGAAACCGACAAAGCCGGCCACGCACTGCCAGGGGTGATAGGGGTGGGCATTCAGAGATGTCTCTTAAAGCCCATACTGAGATTTCTATACAAACAGATACAGAGGGGAACATTAGAATGGACACCAGGATGGAGCTGTCTGACTCTGAAAGGACCTCACCAAAGAAAAGACCTATCCCCTTAGAAATAGGCCAATCTCCAAACCTGAAAGTTGATTCCTCTACACTTCAAGCCCCTCTTAAATCTCCCAACGTGCTTTATTCCCCCATATCCCCCTGTATATCCCCTAGCAAATCCCTTGAATTTGTGTCCTATGACAAATCACTGGGTGATACAAGCCCACAAAAGCTAAGAGGAAGTACTGATCTATCAAAAGCCTCTCCAGCAAGTCCAAGGGGAGCAAAAGCCATTCAGAGATCCATGTCTGACCCTAAGCCCTTGAGTCCAACAGGAGACGAAAGGGCAACATCTGGCACCCAGCATGGTGAAAGCTATACTGTGAGTACTATATGTATCACTTTAACATATATACATTGACATAAATATAAGGACAAAATGTAATATAAAAAAGAACATAGGAGCTGGCTAAACACAAAAGTGGGTTTATTTTAACTGTAAAAAGAGGAGGATGTTATTTGTGTTTAAACTGTTCTTTTGGTTTATAATGTGTAAAACTAATTGAGATGTTTCTGTAGAGGTATTTCCAGCTTGAGCCGATATCTTCATAAAATACCATGGTAGCAGCTCCAATGATGGCAGTTTTTTCTGCTTCATGTAAAACTAACTATATGTCAAGCGTTTTGCATCATAACAAAATTATCCTTTGTGACATGATGGCTGTCATTAGCTATCCTGCTCCACAAAATACTGAGCTGTCAGAGATCCATTGAGGCTTATTGTAAATAAATTACCTCTTTTAAAACTAAACTTAAGCATATGCAATTTAGTGAGTAGTGAGTAATATTTATGGACATTAGTACATGTCTTACTGGAAGGCACAAAAGGTGAACAAAAGATATTTTTAAAAGTATTTTATTTTCAAATTCTAAGAAAGCAGTTTGAATTCCTACAGTACTAATCAGTTTTTTGTTTACTTGTCCTACAGGGGAAAGATGCGGGTGGCACACCAACAGGCACTCAAAAAAAAGTGAAGAGGACTCTCCCCAATCCACCGTCAGAGGAAGAGACAACAACGAGTGGCCAGACAGCATACAGCACTGGTTCGGCCCGTCGAAGAATGTGCCGCAATTCCAACATGGCACGTGCCAAGATCTTACAAGACATTGATCGTGAGCTAGATATGGTGGAGCGTGAGTCATCTAAGCTGCGCAAAAGACAAGCAGAGTTAGATGAAGAGGAAAAAGAGATTGATGCCAAGCTTAGGTATTTGGAGATGGGCATTAATCGTAGAAAGGATGTGCTACTGAAGGAGAGAGAAAAGAGGGAAAGGGCATATTTACAGAGTGTTGCCGAGGACAGAGATTACATGTCAGACAGTGAGGTTAGTAACATCCGAGAGACGAGAGGTGGGCGTGGAAGTGGAGAAGATGAGGAGATTGAAGGTCATGGTCTTGAACGTCCCAGGACTGCTCCTCAGTCAGAATTGGATGACTTTGTCCCACCTGAAACTAAGCATGAGTATGGAAAATACTCCCAGTACCAATACAATCAAAACCAATACCAGCAGTCTCTCTACCAGACTCCCCAGTCCTACCAATCTCATTCCCTCTACTCCTCTGTCCCCTCGCTCACTAGCGCCCAGCAGCAAAGTTACCACCAGATGCTGCTGTTGCAGCAGAAAGCCGCCAGACAAGCAGCTCTCCTCTCAGAGCTTGATGCAACTAAATATGAAGTAATTAGCCGCCAGCCTGATCCCACATCATCAGCTTACCTGGGAGTCACGTATGACAAATATGGCAACCACCTTGACCTCAGAGCCTTGGAGGTGGGAAGTATAGCACGTAGCCCCATGTCAGCTGTCTCTGATTCCTATTACACAGATGTAGATCACCATACACCTCAGAGTTACATGTTGCTGGAAGATGCTGCAGAACTGGCTAAGGGCTCCACAGGTCTGTCTTCATCTTACAGTCTGGCTGAGAGGGAGCTGGCCAAGGCAGAGAAGCTGCTGCGTAGGAGTGCTGCAGATCTCGGGTCTACTGACTATCTGGGATCCACCTCGAGACTCCATACTTTTGGAAAGACCCCTGATGAAGAGGATACAATGGAGGAACCCTACGAACTAAAACTCCTGAAGCAGCAGCTCAAGCAAGAGTTTAGGAGAAGTACAGGTGGGACAGAAAACTTAGAACAACTGACAGGCCTCTCCCAGCACTACTATACCCCAAGTACTAGCATATCTAGTTACTCCCAAAGAAACTATCCAAAGTCAGACAAGTACAGCATCAGTCGACTTACTCTAGAGAAGCAGGCGGCTAAAAATCTCCCAGCATCCATGCTGTACCAAAAACATAAGGCACCATTGTTAGATCCTAAGATCTCTTCCAAGTATTCCTCTATGACAGATAACAGAAGTTTGGAGACAGACTATACCAGCTATCTTGGGACTACCAGTGCATCGGTGAGATCCAGCCGGCTCTCGCAAGATGAGATTACCTTTGGCCTTCGTAAGAATATTGCAGAGCAACAAAAATACCTGGGATCCACCTTGGGTGCCAACTTGGCTGGGTCGCTAAACTTGGGCCAGAGCTTAGGTTTGGACTCTGCCTATCCTAGTGGTAGTCGCTCAAGACCCTCATCCAGGCCCACATCTTGCTATGGCCTGGACTTGTCTATCAAAAGAGATCCATCCAGCTCTTCACTGAGACTTAAAGGGGATGGTGAAACATCTGTAGATGTGCCAAGCTATCAAACCCCATCTGGTCGCACCAAACCCACCAGCCTCCCCATTGTGCAAAGTGGCCGTGGCCGAATACCCATAGTGGCCCAGAACTCAGAGGAAGAGAGTCCATTGAGCCCAGTTGGGCAGCCTATGGGCATGGCCCGTGCATCAGCAGGACCTCTGCCACCCATTTCAGCTGATTCAAGGGATCAGTTTGGTTCCTGCTTGTCCTTGCAGGACTCCCAGCAGCCGCAACATATCAGGGAAGAGCCAACCAGGGGTAGGGGTTATGTGCTGCTGGATGACCTGCAGGGCACCATGTCAGATAGTGAAGGTAAAAAACAGACTTGTCACATTGTCACTCTTTTCCTACTTAATGTTTCATCCTTGAGAATGTCTGGTTATGGGTTGTCTCGCTTGCATTTAGTTCTATTTTGTAATATTTAGCTGTTGTGTGTTTATTGAAAGTCTGCATGTTTCTAACCTTAACTTTGGTGAATGTATCCTCTTTTTCTTTTGGTCAGTCAGTTGAGATCTGGTGTGCATGCATGCCTTTGTACATTTTGCTCTTTGCCTAATAGGGTGTGCTTGAATGTATCTTCATGCATGCATTGTGTTTCTGTCAGCATTCCAAATATTGTGTAACATGTTTCCATATTAGTTCACTGCATGACTCAATCTAACTTTCTTTTCAACTCATTCGTATTAATGGGTTTGTATGTTATCGTACAAAAATGTATGCACAACAATTCGTATGATATCCTACAAAATTTCGGCGAGCGCCGGCCGGTCACGTGACGACCTATCACATGACAATTCAATTTTTGCGGTCTTTACAGTTAAATTTAGCAGAAAAAAGGTTTCTGTGAGTTGGCTACAGAGCACTGTGAGGGCCCGGTCCTTTTAGCGGTCGTTGCAGTTAAGTTTAGCCGAGAGAAGGTGATTGTCATGCACGTTTAGGCCCCAAAAAGACTAGTTAAGATTAGAAATTTTTTTTTGTTAAAATACCGCTCCCCTTATGTTGTACAACCCGGGACACAAATACCCGTTTCCTGGGTGAAATCCCTGTGTTTTATGACCATCCTCCCCAGCCACCTCCCTACGTGGCATTTCACACTCTTATACATCAACAGCCATTGTGCTGCATACAGTAATAAATATGTGGTACACATACAAACTCCAGTGCATTACTTTTCGTAAATATACGTACGAATGGTTGAGGAAAACAGCCTTTTCTGGTACAGCTACATTGTGGCAGTCTGCATTTTATTTAAAGTGTAATCTGAGTTTTTTCAACACTTTCATAGTCTTTCAAATCCTGCTTGTTAAGCATACAAGGCTTGAGCCACAATACAGAATCATCCTTCAAAACCGATTTTGAAAGCTTTTTTCCCCCACAAATATTACACTGCAAAAGTGCCTCCCCTGCTTGCAAATTTTACATAAATGATAGAGTATTTTGTCAGTTGAATCAATCAGTTCTTTTACAGTTTCTTTTCAAAATAAGAGAATATTTTAATAACACAGCTAATGGTCCATGGATTCTATTTTGAATTCTACAATAGTTGATGTGTAATGTGGATAGTGGATAATGGTGTATTTCATCATCATATTTAGGTGTATAAATATATTTGTGGATTAATATATGATATCAAACTATAAGCAAAATCAAAACGTTATGACATTCCAAGAAAATAGATTAAAGCAGTTTACTGTCGTATTTTTGCAAATGCATGATATTTGATTGCAACACTTATGTGTGTAATAAATATGAAACTTTACCATGCATGTCTTGTCGTGATGATTGCTTGCATGTACTGTATTGTAATACATCAGTGACTTTATGTTGCATGGAATACATTTATTTAACCTTCTGTTTTTTTATGCTGCACTTTCTAAAGGTCTTACTGCCTTTTCTGTATATTTTATTTTAAAACAGTAAGCAATCTCATAAAAATCAATTATGTAAGATAGACTATTTAAATGATCATTTGCTGGGCAAATATTCACTTTCATTTATTTTTCTCTACACTTACTGAAAGCAAACATTATTCTGAACTGCCATCACTAAGAGGACCCCGTTTTTTGTAAAATGTGCTGCACAGTGTCTTATTCCAACAGGAAAGAAAATTATTATTTTAAGCAACAACATAACATTTGGGTAAATCTCAGTTTATTGCTGTTTTGTTTGGTAAAAGCCATAAACCATTGATTCATTTTATAAGCTATATATTGTTGATGCATACTCTTCCAGTCATGACTACAACCATCACAATAATTAATGTGTATTATGGAGTACTTGTGCAGCAATGACTTGGTTTAGATTCCAAACTGAGGACAGTGTTTTCACGAAGAGGGATGCAAAATGTGAGAGTTTTAGTAGTTTCAGATTCTAACAGAGGTACCGTTGTTTATTTTTCTGGTTTAAACCTTTAAATATCCCAGTTCTGAGTTCAGTTGTCTTCAATGCAGCATAACTACTTGCTAATGAATTCATATGGATCCCATCATTTCGCAATGTAAAACCATTTGCCTTGATTCCAGCACTAAGTGATTCCCTGATGGCTTTGAACAGAGACGATGCAACCAATGGTAGAGTATTAGTTCAGTTCTCTAGTTATCCATTAACTATTAAGACATTAACCTGCACCACAAAATGATGACCAAAATGTTGGGGAGGTTTTAGACACTTGTAAAGTTCGAAATGAATACCACTTTACTTTGCAACTTTAAACAAATTTTAATGATTTTACATTGCAAACATATAGTTATACTGTACTGATACACTTTTAACAATTGGAGTTAAAAATAATGTGAAATATGTACATACCCAACATTTACATCCATGAATAATCACCATACTATAGGTTTAGATTATAGTACTATACATACTGTACTAATACTGTTTTTATTAACTCTCAAACTGCATTTTTTCTGCTCATTTAACAATACCTGTGAAAAATGTTGTCTTGCTTGGCTTCCTTTCCTCTTTTCAAAAGAAAGTGAAATAATTAATCAAATCCATCTCAGGCTCTTGTTTTATTCACATTTGTATCCCAACCACAAACTAGTATAGCCTTTGATGAATTGAATTCTGCTAAATGGCATGTAATCACCTTTATATGAACAGATGAAGCCCATCCTATATAGTCAGAAGAAAATGTCTCATTTGTATCTGAAGTAGTGCTTGTTTTTATATCTGAAGCCTACCACCTTAAACGAGAGGAGACAGACTGGTTTGACAAACCTAGAGACGGACGGTCAGAGAATGGACAAGAGAAGAGACAGGTGAAACAGGAAAAACACCCACACAACACACACCTATCGTCACATTCAGACTCTGTAGTAAACTTCTGTCATGTACTGTATACCAAGTCAGAGCAGTAATGAAATGCATGCTCTCACAATCAATCACCTGGGAATTTATATGTGGTATGTACGCTCACATGTTAACTGCAGGCACTTAAATGCAGCATATACTGTATGTCTATGTTGCAAAGCTTTTATACTTAACAGTTTCCCATTTACCTTGTACATACATGACATGTCACCAATATGTATGGGCCACAGGGAAAAGGCCCATACTACCCCTTCCCTCACCTCAGGGTCAAACTACAGAGGGATCCCAAAGACCGCAGTGTCTCAGGTAAGTTACCACAAATATATTTCATTTAATAATAACAGCAGCATGCTAAGAGCAGTATTACAAGTGAATGTGTTATTGACTGTGATGCACGCATTATATTTTATTGACCCCATTGCTTACTGACTGCATCAAATATGCATGTTCACAGCATACATATTTTTTTCCTTTATTGAATTGGACTAATTATAAAATAGATTCAAATTTTTTCAAAAAGGATAAGGACAAATAAATTGTACACAATATGGATCATAACATCCCATTAGCTTTACAGACCGTGACTAGTGTACGTCCTATTTACTTGATATTCATGCCAGATCTCAACAAAGTGGTGAGTCAATTTCCCTGCCATTACGTTCCATCACGCCATTTCTCCAGGCTTAAAGCAAACAGACATTTCATTTCCTGGCTTCCCTTTTCATTTGGCTCTTTTCCACGCTCATCAGTCATTGCCATGCTCAAAATGGCGTATCCCTCACACTCAGGATTATATTACACAATTAACATTCAGCCCACAAAGGAAGCATTTTGTTTATGAGGACCCAGTGCTAAACTTAGTCATTTTGCCTCAGTCATTTTGTTCTTTCTTCCATAACCATGTTAAATACTGTAAAATGAAAGAGGCTCTGCTTCTTTGTAGGTGATGTGTGACCTGCGGAGGGACATGATAGATCCATATGTGATTTGTGGATAATCAATAGTGGGGTTGGCATGTATGCTGTTGTCTATTTAATTGTTCTACAAAGGCAGAGAGCAATAACTACAGAAGTGGTTAAATTGAGAAAAATTGTTGAATAACTGAGTAACAATGGTTGTAATGCCTTCATTTTTATGTCTGTTTAGGGTGACCAAGTATAGCTGCCATATAACCAACATAATACCTAAATACCATTGGGAAAATGTGTTCCATTTGAATACGTTTTTATTTTTAAAGAAAATAAACTTTAGATTTTATTATTTACAATCCATAGTTATAGGATTGAATGTAGATTACTAGTTACTGTATTATGGCTTTGGAGGGCAGTATATTTGTGCCCATTTATACCTTCTTTCTGTATTGGTGAGTCTGCATGGGTATGTGGACACAAAGAGTCAATGTTAAATGCCAATGAGACTATAGACTAATTAATAATGCTACTCACCAGACTTTGTATTTGGTCCTAAACAGGAAATGGTCTGGGTATCCGTGTGGTTGGAGGAAAAGAGGTCCCAGGCAGTAATGGAGACATTGGAGCCTATGTTGCCAAAGTCCTACCTGGAGGAGCTGCAGAACAAACAGGAAAGATTCTTGAAGGTAAGCTCTTCTACTAAATTAAACTTCCCCTTGTGCAAAAAAAAATAAAATCTAGGATACAAGGATTGATACCACTGTATGTCTGTAGGGTAAATATGAAACTACTTGCTGTCAGCAGCTGGTTAGTTTAGCTTAGCACAGACTGTAAACAGTGGAAAGCTATCCTGGCTCTGTTCAAATGTAACATAACAAAATCTACCTGCCAGCACCTAAAGCTCACTGATTAACATGGAATATCTCCTTTTGTTTAATTCATACAAAAAACAGTTTAAAAACTTAAAATTTTACAAGGGGTTATGTGCCAGACTATTTCCTTTCTACTTCTATTTCATATACAGTGGCTTGAAACAGCTACAGTTAGCAGTTTCACTAAGTCACCAAGTAACCATTAAACCATTGTATATATCTACAGTGGTGTGAAAAAGTGTTTGCACCTAACCCAACATAAACCAATAAACAATAGTCAAGGACAACACAAGTAAACACAAAATGCAATTTGTAAATAAGGTATTAAAAGGAGAAAAAAATAAACCATATGACCTGTGAAAAGTTTCCCCCTTGTTAAAACATACTATAACTGTGGTTGTCCACACCTGAGTTCAATTTCTCTAGCCACACCCAGGCCTGATTATTGCACTTTCTCAAGGCATCACTTAAATAGACACCATCTCCAGGATAAAAGCTTGCCGAGACCCAAAGTTCAGGAACAATTGAGAAAGAAAGTATTGAGATTACCAAAGGAAAAGCATTTCAAAGCTTTGGGAATCATGACAGTGAGAGCCATTATCCACAAATGGCGAAGACATGGAACAGTGGTGAACCTTCCCAGGAGTGGCCGGCCGCCTAAAATTACCCCAAGAGCGCAGCGACGACTCATTGAGGGTGAACCTTCCCCAGGAAAAATTACCCCAAAGATGTCATCAAAAAGACCCCACAACAACGTCCAAAGAACTGCAGGCCTCACTTGCCTCAGTTAAGGTCAGCGCTCATGCCTCCACCATCAGGAAAAGACTGGGCAAAATGGCCAGTTCCAACCACTGCTGAGCAAAAAGAACATCAAAGTCATCCCTCCAACATTCTGTCCATCTGTCTTTGCTCAGTGTCCCACTTTTCATTGCTTATGTTGGTGGTGGCATTGATGGTCTGGGGCTGTTTTGCGGACAATTGTTAAAAGGATATGAATTCTGCTGTCTACCAAGAGATTGAAGATGCCACACTGGTGATCTATGGATGGGGGACAATGATCCTAAACACACCAGGGTCCACCACCGAATGGCTGAAGAAAAAAAAATGAAGACTTTGGAGTGGCCTAGCCAAAGTCCTGACCTGAATCCTATTGAGATGTTTGGACCTTAAAAAGGCCGCTCATGTGTGCCCTAATCCATCTGTCTGGACGCTGTGTGGATGTGTTGCAGTTGTTGCTGCTAAGGGTGGCCCAACCAGTTATTAGGTTTAGGGGCAATTCTTTTTCACACAGGGCCATGATGGTTTCTGTTCTTGTTTTGTGTTTACTCCTTCCTATTGTTTAAATTTTTTGATGTTCTTAAGTGTGACAAACATGCTTGTTTTTCACACCACTGTATATATAAATATATGTTTCTTCTATGTTTTTGCTCTCAGGAACACATTTCATCCACTTTTTGGCGGAACAGACTAAATCTGTCTGCTCAGTGTCCCCTTTATTGCTGTGTTGAGCCACATTGAGGGTGAAACTGCTTAATGAAAAAACACTGGTGAATGGATAAAACAAATACAGTTTGGACCTGCGGGAGTGCTATCCATCTGTCTGCGCTCTGTGGATGTGTGTGTGGAGCAAATATTGTTCTTGTTTGTGTCTCTTTACAACATAGTTGTTTGTCTTCTATGTTTTTCTCTCTCCACAACAGACTCTCCAATGTAAAAACACAAATAAAACAAATGATGAAATATTGAGTCTTTATTCCCCAATGCTATGAGAGTCAACCCATGCTAGTGAGGCACTATAATAGTGCCTTGAGCTAAATGCTCAAATCAGCATGATAAAATGCTTACAATGACAGTACTAACATGCAGGTGTTATGTGCACTATGTGCATCTTCTTAATCGAGCATGTTAGCATATTAACGTGCCATTTGCTAATCAGCATAATCACAAAGTACGCCTGAGTCTGACGGAATGCTATTACTATAGTTTGTCTGTCTGCAGGTCTTACAAATTAAAGATGTTGACATGATGAAGACATGATGGCTAGATGAACAGTCTGATGATCCCCAAACTTATTAGAATTTCTTCTCTTGGGACCTTGTATAACTGTAGCATATTTCAACAATCTGTTCCATTCCTAGAGCCACACTGCTAGCATGTCTAAAAATCAATACAGAACAAATATTTAAAAATATGAATAAGTTAATTTGTTCTTTATCACTTAAATAGTATTAATGACTTCAGGTCAAATTTTAAATAAAATTAATACCAAGAGACTTCTTTTTTGTATACACGTTATTTGGTACGTATTCTTTAAATCACGAAACAAGAGCCTTCATTTTTCATTTTCTAGCTTTAATTGGATAAGTCCAAAGGCAGAGGATTCAGCAAGCTGCCTAATTTCCCAAACTCTTAATTGATCTGAGATTGTGTGTTATGGTATTTTATGCTGCATTCACGTACTCCTTGGATGGTCCCATTTGCCGAGTTGGGAAGTCGTTCTTCCGACTTCAGGCTGTTCATGAGCTTTAAGTCATAATGTGGAAAAAAACATGGACACTACAAATATGTGTTGTATTTTATTGCTCAGAACATTTAAATAACGCTTTGATATAATTAATTATTTCCATTTTGAAGCGCTATATTAGTGATTTTGTCCAGAACTTTTTACTGCACCAATAACATTAAATTCCCTAAAACCACAAAAATATATAATATTTACCTGACTTGTTATTAGGGTTAATGCTATTTTCTAGAGTCTCTTACGTCACTCTACATGGACCTTGCAACAATCAGAACACATACATTACATGTGAGCAAAAAATTTACAGTATATGCAATAGGTGAATTAATAAATAATTCTTTCGCCATGTAACCACGTAATATGACACCAACTTGGCAAGTTGTTTACCAAAAAGTATGCTGACTTTCCGTGTTGTTCTGACTTGAGGGGGCATTCACCTAAATTTTCCCAGTCGGAAACTAATTTTTCCCAATTATTCTTACAGCACATGAATGCAGCAATACTGTTTCTTTCAACTGATTTCTGAGAATTTCTGCCCTGTTTTTTGCTATAATATTTTGCTACCTATTACTGTTACCTTACACTGTCTCAGCCATCAGCCCTTTCTAAACTAGTCATTCTATGTACAGAAAGAAGTCAATATGCTATAGGCTGAAGCTGTTGATGATGCTTCAGTCCAAGAGTCAAGATGCATTTGTGGTGTTGTTAGCTGCGAGGAGAACTCAACCATGATAACAGCAGACATACAACACTGAGCAGAATGGCTCAAAGTACTTTGGTCCTGCCAGTAGGAACACGGTGCCTCACCCTCCGTGGTGTGATTATGGAGAAATGTTGTGAGATTGAACTGGAGTAGAGGCTTTTTTGTGTCACAGGGGGACTCTTAAGTGTACAAATACATGCTTGTTTCTTTGAATGTGTGCAAACTGCAACACCCATGCAAACAATTGTGTGACCAATTTGATGAATAATATGGTGAAACTACAGTAGCTTCCCTGTCACTCACACATGCAGCTCGAGAGTATCGTCGCAAACGGACCCTCCTGATGAGCTGTTTCAATCCGTGTAAGTCCTGCCAGTGTGCAGGGTGTGTTTTGGGCAGATGCCGTGGGTTTGCTGTGCTGTGTGGATTCATATGAGCTTTTACTGCTGTAATAAATACAAATGAATGGTCAGTTCCCACTATGAAACATTTGTCATCGCTTGATTTTGTGTTCTTTCCTGGCCATAATACATCATGTTTGAAATGTTGTCCTGCAAATTATAGTTTCATAGCTAAAATAACATGAATCCATTTCCAAGTTGATTTTAACCCAGTTCTGTGCCTGAGTGCGCCATGAGCAGCTTTGTCACACAGCTGCTGTTTAGGCTGTCACCAGCTTTTATTGCTCCAGTTTTGGCTTGCAGTCTGATGCACATGTTGTTTGAGTGCAAGAATCAAAGCTTGTTTTTTCACCGTGAATTTAATCAAAGGATGGATGTTAGACCCTGATCTGGTCACTTATTTGAGTCAACATGAATTTATTTTTTTTAGAATGAATTGATCTCTTTAACATTTAAAGAACTACTCTCTTAAATGCTTTGATTTGGTTTTGGTTTGAGGTAAAATGTTTTTATCTACAAGCATTCTTTAAGTATAACTGTATTTTTGATTGTTTTCTTGTGTGTGCAAATGTGTTATTGTGTAAAGGAATGCAAGTCCTGGAGTGGAATGGTGTTCTTCTGACGGGGAAAACCTATGAAGAGGTACAAGGGCTCGTCGGGCAGCCGTGCAATGAAGCAGAAGTGTGTGTCAGACTGTAAGTATAACCTTTGTCACTTTCTGTCGTTCTCTCCTGCTTTCTATTTTTATATTTTTAGCGTCATACTCATCCTTCTGTTATTTCTATTCCTTTATTTTTTTCCTTGTACTCTAATCATGACTTCTTCATCTTCCTAATCCAATCCATATCATCATCTGCCTTTTCATCTCCCTGAAGAAATAATCCATTCATATAAATATTTAAAAGGCGTGATTGCTAACTCTGCCCGCACTGATTAAGTTTATAACTAATCAGTCCTATTTTCTTTATCTTGATCTACTATATCATGTTCAGTTTTCCTTTAACCTATTTGTTGAGTTTTAATTTTCAGAATCATATGTCACATTATATTCTCATCTTTCAGTGATCTCAACATGCTGGCTGACTCTGACGGTTCTGACCACCTGGATTTTCAAGAGCACGGCAAAGGTGAGCTACAGTATTCCTAGAACTCACACCCCAACATGCGATCGCTGCTTTCCACTTTGCTTTCCCCAACAATTGCCCTGCCTTCACAGTATTTCCCAATTAACTTTTGTCTCTTGCCATTTTCAGACTCTCTTGGCATATTGCTTTCATCTTCAATTCTCTCTTTTCTCAAGTTGGCCAGTTTTGTTTTATTAAATTATGCGTATGGGTGTGACCCCTTCTAGGTGACAGACCTCCCAGGTCTCCAGGTGTTGACCCCAAACAGCTGGCGGCTGAGCTGCAGAAGGTGTCCCAGCAGCAGGCTCCCACCTCCACCTCTTCCTCTGGTCTGCCCCCCACAACCTCGGCGACCTCCAGCCCCGCTCAGCCAGGATCACCCTCCGTCAGCAAGAAACGCCACAGCAGCAAGGCGAGTCTGGGGAGGGTTTCTTTGTCACGTTCAGCTTAGAATAGATTTATCTTATCATTTTTAAGAATTGATAGTGTTGGTCACGCATTACAGAACATCTCTGAAGTGCAATGTCATGATAGATTGCTGGACAAAATGCTTTTTGCATCTTGTTTTCCCAGTTTGAAATTACAATTTAGGAAACATTTTGTTTACACTAAGTTTATTAAAATCTACATTACTGTACATACATCTATAACATTAGGTAGTTCCTCATTTCTCATCAATATAACATTTAGCAAAGAATTGTCCGTATGGAATACAATGTAAGAGTTAACCACTTGTAACTTATCTAAAATGAATATTTAAACAGATGCATCAATTTCGAAGAACTTAACTTGTTTAGCCTCAAGCACTGCATAAAGCACAGCGCAGTACGGTACGTACTGTACAGTATGTGCAGTACACCCACCAGTAATCACAAAGTATCCACCTACAGATTCCTGCTAGCGGTATCTAAGCATGGTGCTTTTATTTCTAACAGACTGCAGAGGGAATGAAGACCCAGTCCCACCCCATCTCTGGAGAGATAGAGGTCTGTGAAATAAAAAGGATGAACTCTGTAATGTTTAAGTTTAAAAGTTTAGATTTAAGAGTATATAATGTGACCACTGTGTCTTTCAGCATTTCCAAAAGCATTAAATGTAAATAAATTAAAAAAAAAGGTGAATCCTGTATTTTATGTTCTTAAAACTATTTTTGCTATTGTTTTCTTACATTGTTTCTCGCACCGAATGCATTTGAATCCATTGTAATTCATTCCATGTGCTTGTTTTTGCAGCTTCAAATCCACTACGACAAGCAGCTTGGCAACTTGATCGTTCACGTCCTGAAGGCTAGAAACCTTGCCCCGCGGGACAACAATGGTTACTCTGACCCGTTTGTTAAAGTGTATCTCCTACCAGGGAGAGGGTGAGTCAAAGGCTTGGAACCTACAAGCACACCTTAAGTAGTTGAGAAGAGGACCAAGGTCAGTTAGGGATAAATGATACAAAACGAGAAAAATGTTTTAGCTGTACCGATTTTGTTGATTTAGAGTGATGAGATGTTTAAGATGCTGTTTTTATTGCACTGCCTTTTTTTTATCAGCCGCTTTTAGAGAAGGAATTTGAGAGATATACCTGCTTAGATACCCCCATTGACATCCAGGCTTCAAAGGCAGCCACTTTGTTAAGCTCAAACCTAATTTCCTTTCATTTTAAAATCGATTTACAATTGATTTTGGCTTACCATGACATCTTTCAATGTGCAGCACATTACCTTTCTTTGGTATCAAGTCCATAGCACCTATACACTGCACATCAAGTCCATCAGATGTGTTTTAGAATGTAGTTCCACTAGTGTTATGTGATATAAGCCCCTTATCGCTGCTGAATGACATAAACATTATGTAAAAGATATGAAGTTGCTTGTGTTCCTGTGATGATGTTGCCTCCGTTGATGGGAGTTCTACTGTAGGTGTGAGTGCAGTCAGAATCAATAGCTCTCATATTTACTTGCAATACAATCCACACTCTCTCATAAATCCAGGGCTCCCTTTCTCACTGTGATTGCGCTGTATTGTAATTGACTCAACCGCCTTCTCTGCTGTTTGAGGTCCCCAGAGAGAGTGTTTTTTCCTGTGATCGTTTCAGATTAAAGCAATAGTGTACAGCTGTGGGCTTTGCAGCCGCCACTCTCACAGTCCTCCTGTTCGACACGTGCAGATGAACCCACCACTGTGGGTTTAAGCCAGGGTTAGGGTTATACTAAAGGTACTGGGAGAGTGGTACCCACAAGCCCCTGCAGCCGCCCTACTGAAAGTGGTTACGGAAACATGCACACTTAAGCACATGTGTGCAAATACTCGTGTATATGCTACATGTGTGTCTACTCGCTCACAGCTATCAGTACCGACTGCAATCCATACAGAGGCTATTCAGTTGCATTACAAATCTTCTGGCAACCACATGGAGCTGCTGCAGTGAAACCGGTGCTTATATTCTGTAGTTTAATACATAGCAACCAGGAAAGAGGGATACAAAATTTGTGATGTGGTGAACGTAATGTACGTTTACATGACAATGTGTATAAAGCTGGAATGAGGCTTCTCCAGGCTGCGTGAATGTACACGGGTCTCGTACAGACGTGTTTGCTTGTGTGTTTATTTCCTACCTGTACGGATTATGACGTTTAGCAAACCACAATCTAAAGAAAAGTAGAAGAAATCTGGAAATGGAAATCAGTTTCACATTGGAGACAGTGTAAACAAACCACTTTATCAGTGAAACAAATGTAAAAGAATGTGTATCCCACTATAACTTTTGCTAGGAAAGTAGAAACTTCTCCATAATCATGAAGGTTATTAGTTATGAGTTGAAGTATATACAAAGTAAAATACTTGATGGTAGGGCAGAGATTGTGCATTATGGAGGGTTGTACAAAAAAAGTTTGCTTTACGATTAAAAAGATATGGTTGCCTTTGTCCTTCAGTAGATATTCTTAATTCAGAGCAATGATCAATACTAAGTTGAATAACACAGAGGACAGAAGAATAAAAGCATTTATTTTGATGGATGTGCCATGTATCAGCTGTCCACAGCTGTTTCATGAGCAGCAGATCTTCACTACGGTTGCCAATGGATGCGTCACATCACCTGAAAGCCCTCTCAACACAAGTCATGAGACACTAAAGCACAAATTCAATCCACCGCTGCAGCACACCGCAGTCCCCTGCTCATGCCCCCTTCCCAAACACACGCAATTAATAAATCACACACCAAACCTAAATCTACAGCGATGTCCCCTTCCCACATACACACTCACAGTCCATAGACAGTCTTTGACCCCTCACCCTCCCACTGACTATTGTTTCTGTATGTTGTTCTCTATATTTAATGCATGCTGGACCCTCTCAGTCAGGTCATGGTTGTCCAGAATGCCAGGTATGTGACTTGACCACTTTGGTACTTTGGTTCTGTTTGGTTGTCAGTTGGTGAAGGTAACAAAACGTCCAAATTGTTTTCTAACTGATCGGAAGCTTATTGATACAAATCAGTTTGTTCAGTTCCACTAACTCCCTTAAATTGTGCCTTTTTCCACGGTCCCCATATTCTCATGATGTTCCACTCACTTTTAGGCTTAGCACTGCATTTTGGAGGAGTTGAAACCCTAAATATTAACATCTACCCATCTCCTTAACACACCATTAATAGACCTATATTCCCCTGTGCTGAAAATTCACCTTTTCCCAGCTAACTGTTGTGTGTTCCTGGTAGATGGTCTGTTTGTGTTCCTAACCATTGTAAAATCCTAACATTGAAGCTGACACCCTTTAGTTTGTCCCTGTTTTGTGATTAAAATCCTTCAGTAATGTCCTACATCGTGCCCTGACATCGTACTGTACCCTTGATGCCCCGCCACATTCTATACACACTCCCATTATCTTGCTCTGCAGTCCTTATTCATCCCATTATTTTCCAATATACAGTACAGTAGACTGTTCTTGTCTTTCCCTAACTAACTCTTACAGACATACTCATATCCTACAATCTTAAATAAAACCCTACACACTGCAAAAAAAACATCCATCTTAACAAGTCATTAATTTGATTTCAGTGAGTTTGCTGTGATGTAAACTGTGTTTTTCTTCACTCAAAACAAGTGAAATAATAAGTCAGATAATGCTATTGTTTCATATGCAAATTGACTTTTTTCTTCTTCTTTTGTTTGTAATTCATTTATCAGCAGAATTATTTACCTGATTGAGTTATTGGCACTTAACAAAATAAACAAGAATTTAATCAGAAGTAAGTCAACCTCTCTTTCCATTCTGACATACATTTTTACTTGTTTTGGGACATTCAAATTTCATTAGACTAAATGACTTGATGGACACCAAAATGGATTTTTTTGCAGCAGGCCCTGACATCATACCCTGCCGTCCATGCACGTAGGCCCATACATTGTTACCGTCCAAACAATGTGCATCACATTCATGCTTTCCCTTCTACTGTCAAATTGTGCCCAATATATTGTGCTTACTGCATTGTGGTGGCCCACTATCCTTTGGGGCTTTTGCATCTCTGTGACCATGTGTATCTTGTTGTGATATGTTCCCCCGCCAGTGCTGAAAACAAGAGGAGGTCCAAACACGCAGGCAAGAGTCTCAACCCCGAGTGGAACCAGACTGTCATCTATAAAAACATCCACCTGGAGCAAGTATGTCATCATGCACACATTTCTCACAGGCATAGCTGCACACATTTAATGACACAGACCTGGGTCATATTAACTTAAATGTTGTGTAATATACTTTCCATAACTCTAAAAGGCACAAACAAGAGAACTCACAATGTGCCAACTTCCATGTTAAAATGATGATATTGTCTTTTCTCTGCTGGCATGATGACTAGCATTGTGGCCATTGGTTTTAGTAGAGCAGATGGATATGCCATTGGGATTTAATTTTTATCACTTTAGATCCCATTTTAGATTCACTGGACCCATATCAATCACAGCAAATCTGTGTTCTGTTGTCAGGGTTTTTTTTAAGCTGCTGAATGTCTGCTCCCACTTTAAGCCCAGATCATATGTTTTTTTCTTTAAGGTTTATTTTGCTATTTTCTTATGCACTCAGCCAAGATTGTTACTCACTAAAAAGATGCATTAACTTTACATCTGTGCGTGTGTATCAGCTGAGGAAGAAGACCCTGGAGGTGAGCGTGTGGGACTACGACAAGTGCTCCTCTAATGATTTCTTAGGAGAGGTAAACCTTTTTGACATTCACTTTAGTGGTGTACCACCAATACATTTGTATGCATATGCCTATTAAACTGTTGTGTTTGTTCCCAGGTCCTTATTGACCTGTCCAACACAGCCCAGCTGGACAACGTCCCGCGGTGGCTTCTCCTGAAGGAGCAGAGCGAGGGTGACCACCACCGGCGCTCCCACTCAGGCCAGGGCCGACACACTTCCTCTAAAGCCTCCTCACAGCACTCCTCCCCTAAAACCACTGGCTCCGCACATGACAATCAGGATTCCCCAAAATCATCTGTCATCAAGAGCCGAAGCCACGGGATCTTTCCAGATCCGGCCAAGGGTAGGACATGATGAAATTGCCTCACTTGCTTGACTTTATCACCATCACCCCGTTACAACCGTCTGTACTCTGCTGCTTCTGCTATTTCCGTTTCCCTCTTCTCTTCTTGTACTCTGTTTCTCTTTCTTCTTCACACTTCTCTTACTCTGTGCTCTTTTCCTGCCACTGCCTCTCTCGTCTGTTTCTCCCCACTATCTCTGTGTCTACCTCTGTTTCTCTCTCACAGTCTTTTCTTTCTACCAGCACCTTCCTATGCCCAATTTTGCACACCCATCATAGCTTCAGCTTCATGCTTTTTGCTTTCTCATGGTCTGTTTTCTTGGTTGCCATGATGCCATCCAGCTCAGAGGCCTAGCCTTAGCTTCCCTCTATCTTTCTTCTAATACAGAGGGCAACATGACTGTGGAAGGCTTTGAATGCTCCCCAAATTTAGAAAAATAACCATCAAATTTAATGAGGATGCTTGAAGATCATAGACTTATATAAGGCAGTTACCATGTTGGCTAAATTAAGTTTCTCACTAGCCAGCTACTAATTCACCACAGGTGGTACACAAAAGGTAACAGCCTCTAAGTTCGCTAAAGTAGAAAATAGCTTTTTTGGTAATTTGGTGAATTTGGTTGTTTTAGACACGCAGGTGCCCACTATCGAGAAATCTCACAGTAGTCCTGGCACATCGAAGCCTTCCCCGTCCGAGGGCCAGAGCCAAAGCCAAAGCCAAAGCCAAAGCCACGGACACAGCCAACACTCTCGCTCGCACGGCGCTTCACGCTCCAGCAAAAGTGCCGCACGGCAACACCATCAGGACAGCGGCACTGGAAGCGGCGGAGGCGCTGCCATAGCAACGGGCGATGCCCCACAGCAGTCACAGCAGCAGCCGCCTCAACGCCTCCAACCAAGTAAACCAAGACGCAAATAAAGCCTACGCAGCATGGCCTCCTCGCACTCATCTGTTGTACCTTCTGTACCGTCTTCCTTTGGTTTCCTTATCTAGTCTTGGTTTCCCTCACCCTTTACACCCTCTGGTCCTCTCCCCCGTTGTATTCACAGTGTGTCAACCTATCACCGCTTCTCTTCTGTATGTACTCACAAGTGTGTAGAGCCAGTAGCTCACCTGTACCTGTCTTTGACCTTCCTGAGTTTAACCCATTTTCAATGAAGCCAAAGAGGCGTAATGGTTGCTTATTGAAGGCCAGTTCTAACTACTTAAAATTACCATTTAAAAAAAGTAAACATGCTATAGGCTAAATCTTATTCTCTAATGCTACTTCAATATGAAGTTAAACAGAAATAATTACTTTTACCTTGGCTGAAGATGTTTGAATAGAATGTAAATACATTCATCATTTACTAAGGATGACAGTATGGAAAAAATGTCAAATCTGAAATGGAGACATCAGAGTTGCACAACATATTCTGAAGGAACAAATCAGCAAATCTGTCAATTTCTGTCAGAGCACAGCGACATCTCCAGCTCTCTCACATGACAAGACTAGCAAATAATAAACGTTGGTTCAGTTAATGGAGCAGAGTTCGCTCGGATTTATTGATCCAAGCAGGAAAACAGAAGAAAGTTGCAATCCCACCCCCTCCCCAAAATATCATCAACCTCTTTTAGTAGTTTTCATTTTTGAGTTCTTTTTTTTTAATTATTTCCTTTTCTTTAACAAACGGCGACCAGCTTTTTCTGAAGCTCCTCCACTGAGATGGCTGTGCATGAAGTCCACTAACCCCCTTTTTTATTTGAACAACTATCGGACTCACAATGCACCCCAGTAGATGCTGCACAACCCCACCTCCTAGTGACATGCAGGAGGGGCGAGTGTGCACTGCACACTGTGGCTGCATGTGATTGACAGTGAAGCTGGTTGCCTTGGTGAAGATAAACCACTCTCTGAATCTCCATCTCGCTCCTCCCTCCTGCCATCTTAAACTTCGACCCCATGACCTTTGTTTCCTGCCGTTGACCCCCTGACACCTGACCTACGCCTCCGAAAACAAACACATCCAGGCCAAATAGGCCGCCTCTCACTGAAGTACCAGAGACACAGCGTAGTGGGCGTGCTCACCATTCAGAGAGCCCAGTCTGATTGGCTACCTGCCCTGCCATCGGCTGTGTCGGCCAAAGGGAGCAGAGCAGACGGCAGACACTTGACCCTCAGGAAAGCCGTGTCAGAAGAGAGGCCGCAGAGGACCGGAGGTGAGAGTTTGCCCAAGAGTCTCCTCTCTGTCGTGTGACTGAAGCACAGATGGAGCAAGGAAAGAAAGAGAGAGAGAGAGAGAGTGAAAGAAAGAGAGGATGTGATGCTACTAACGCACACCTGCAGAAAGAGAGAGAGGGGAGTCTTACAAGCTAATTAGAGAGCCAGGAAGGGAGAAACAGAGAGAAAGTTGCACTCAGCCACATCACCAGAGATTCATGCAGCGAGACACGCTTTCTTACCGGCCACCAACACAGTTTACTAATACCAGGAAATGAATGTCTTAAAATTATTCACTGAGAGTTAACACTGTGCCATTGACACCTCTGCTGCGTCACGACTCCCCAATTGCTTCATTGAACTGGTATTAGTGAGCTGTAGCAATCCATCAATGACGTGTTGAGTGGCCTAAAGAATAAACGTGTCGGCATGGATTCTGTTCTGCACCACATCCACGCATCTCACATCATTCATACTCACACTGCCTGATCCGCTGTTTGAGAATACAATGTTGACATTTAAACATTTATAAATAAAGAATAACATCTCAAATATATTGCATGTAAACAGGTTTTTTTAAAAACATTTATTAAAAAAAAAGTACATTCAAAAGCATCATTTAAACTATACTCATGTAATTTGATTTTTAAACTAAAGTAATGCTGAGATTGAGATATTAGGTGATTATTAATAGTTCATATAGATGACTAACAATGTCAGTAGGGTCTCCGTGCCTCTTGTTTGGTCTACTTTTGCATAAGCATTTATATGTGATGTTTCTCTGGATTTATTTGTCTGTTTCATGTTAAAGCTTTATATGTGAGTTTTACTGTCTTGTCTTTGTCTGGGAGAATGATTCAGTACAGTTTGTCCATAAGCTTCTTGCTGATCCACAGTTTTTGTGTTCTATTCATTACAATCCAGTCTTTTGTGCTATAAATAACACTTCCCTTTTGTCTGCCAAACTAAAAAAAAAAAAAGTATTAAGTTGATTATGATGGATTTCAGTTGCTGCAGATATTAACTAATGCTTCTTGGCCCTAGTTTTTACAATCTTGGATCCGGCAGAGGTGCAATTTTTCTTCCTGTCTCTTTGTCGTGATGGGTGTGGTCGTATCTCTGCACAGCTCGGTCGAGCTACAGATCCAGTGATGCCCCAGTCACAGCAGCCTCATTGGACAGCGGCCTGAGTGGCAGTGCCTACAGCCTATTGGACGAAGAAGGAGAGACAAACGAGGTGGACAGTGCCATCTTCCAAGTGCCCCGACTGTGAGTCAGCTTATTCAATACTTTTATTTTGAAAAGCCTCAGTTCCACCTTTTGGATGTGCAATAAATGTATGCTTAACTACTACTTTCACTACGCCCAGATACCTGTCCAGAAGATATACAGAGCAATAGATTATACTAATTTCCCCCCCCTCTCGTTAGTGGAAAGATCCCAAACGGCACAGACGTGATGAAATCATCAATGGGACACGGTGACACTGAAGGTTAGAGATACATTACATGTATGTGTGTGTGTGTGTACATTCATACTTTTTTGTCTTGATGCTTTGTAGTATTAAAAACCCTTACACTAATACTGTAAATGCATTTTTACCATTTTAGGGCTGAATAGCTGATCGTAATTTGAATGTATAAGTTTGAAAAGTTTCAAACTGTTGAATTCTAATAAAGCAATCTCAACTTTTACCACTATCCAGTACAGTATTTGCATTCAGATGTCCAGCCTCAAGAAATAGTAAATGTAGTGAAATTAAATTACTAATTAATTGATAGAATGTTAACTGTTTCTTTTTTTTTCCCTCTTTTGTCTTTGGTTGTTTATTGTAACATGTTTTTTGTTTTGTTTTTGTATTTTAACTGTTTCCATTGCGAGTATTTACATTATCTATAGACCTATTAACTAATTAATTTACAGGTTATTTTCATTAATCCATCCTTGCTGATTTTGCATTTGATTGTGCAAAGATGACCTATAAAAGCTAGAAAGAGGTTTGTTATCTGACTTTTACATTTACAACAACGTGTGAGACCGAAGCTTAATACACACACAAATCCTAATAACACATTTGTTCTAATCCGCATGGTGTCTTCATCTCTTTATCATCTCCTCTCTGTTCTCTCAGTCTTTTTGTGTCAATGTGTCTCCCTCTCCTAGGCATAGACACATATAAACACACACAAACAAACACACACACACACACACACACACACACACACACACACACACACACACACACACACACACACACACACACACACACACACACACACACACACACACACACACACACAGAGGCTACCCGTACCGTTTGCCAAGGTCTTGTTGACCCAGCTTTAAAAACATTGTCATTTCATGTCATTTCCATTCAGTTTCCAAGGCAACCAGAAGTCAGGCAGAGCTCATCATAACTTCTCCCCATACTTGTTAAACAAATAAATGTGATTGCTTGCAGGCCATGTTTGATATTATTCATCATGATAGTACACTTAGTGTCCAGTGGAGGGCAGTCACACGCAGAAGAGAACAGAGTAGCATGTAGTATGTACTGTATTTCACTGTGCCTAGCTGATTCAATTGGTGTGTGTGTGTGTGTGTGTGTGTGTGTGTGTGTGTGTGTGTGTGTGTGTGTGTGTGTGTGTGTGTGTGTGCGTGCGTGTATTCAGGTAAGTCCCAGGTAATGGGGGAGATAAAGATTGCTCTGAAGAAGGAGATGAAGACGGAGGGTGAGCAACTGGTCCTTGAGATTCTTCAATGTCGCAACATCACCTACAAGTTCAAGACTCCAGACCACCTGCCTGGTAACATAAAACAGCTTCCTATTTATGCTTACATACACACTAAAAAATAACTTTGATAGACACACTAAAAAATAACTTTGATAAGGTCTTATCATGCAGGACTTACTTTATTTTCACTTATGTTCACCACTTATGTCAAGACTTTTCAAAGTCTCTTCACAGCATTCAAAGACAATTATATGTGATACATATCATTTTTGTCATTTTAATAATTGACAGCTAGGGGGCCCACACAGCAAACACTGTTTAGAAAGACAGGCATCTGACATCCCAGTTTTTCTAAAAAAGAACCACAGGTGTTGTGATAGTGTTTTCCAGCCAATTTTGCCTTGGAAAGCTGCATTATACATTTACTTAACCTTGTCTGCAATATATTGTATATGTGCAAGGTATGCACATAGACATTATATTGTATAATATAATATTACTATAACTATTTCCAAGCCATGCCCAGATGGCCACATTTAGTTAACACCCAGGATGACATTTTTGTATTACTGTAACAAGCCAGTTACTGTAACTGCCAGTTACAGCTGTGTGGGCTGTGTGGGCTGTGTTGCTGTGTGGGCCCCCTAGCTGTCAATTATTAAAAAAAGCCAGTTACTGTAACTGGCTTGTAGTTTAGAAAACCAGCATCACCCTTAGTCACAGGGTGTACTGTGTTATCTAACCAGTGTTATCTACAGTATATACAATATTATTTAGATTACATGTGAACCCTAACTTGACCCTGACACTGGACAGACGTGTTTCTGGTGTACACAGCAAAATCAGACTTCTCTTCCCTCAATAAAGCGCAGCTTTCCGACCACCTCGCCTTTTCTTGTAATATTTACATCCTAATATCCAAGCTGCATGCCACTTGTTTGATTTGCATTTCCTTCCAGATTGGATTGGCACACAATAGTTTATGTCCATTGAAAGTTTGTAGAAAGCACAGTATATGTACCATTAACACTTTATTGTTGGCTATGTGCATCGTTGACTATTTCTAAAGCTGGTATGTTGAGTTTCTTCTTTACATTCATTACACAAACATACCAAGTCTTAGAGAAGTTACAGCTCTCGTATTGCCCTCTTTTTACTGGCTTCAGAAAAAAACTCCACCCCACTCCTATATTGATGACCAGAACCTTAAACTACATACTTGAACATAAAATGTATTAAATGTACTTTTTCACACATTTTGTCTGTATAGGCGCAATTGCAAATTAGATCACTAGTGTTACCCTCCATGGGTATAAGGGAGATGGACATAAGTGCCTTAAGTGTATAAAATGCCCCTGGCCAAAATCACATTCATTCAGTATGATGTCAGCTTTACATTTGTGTGTGTGTGTGTGTGTGTGTGTGTGTGTGTGTGTGTGTGTCCACAGATCTTTATGTGAAGCTCTATGTGGTGAACATCGCCACCCAGAAAAGGATCATCAAGAAGAAGACCAGAGTGTGTCGTCATGACCGGGAGCCATCTTTTAACGAAACTTTCCGCTTCTGTATGAACCCCGCCGGACACTCTCTACAGGTAATCTGTAACACAAGCGCACACACAACAGGATGAGAGCTACATATTTTAAAGGTCTCATGGCATGAAAATGTCACTTTATGAGGTTTTTTAACATTAATATGCGTTCCCGCAGCCTGCCTATGGTCCCCCAGTGGCTAGAAATGGTGATAGGTGTAAACCGAGCCCTGGGTATCCTGCTCTGCCTTTGAGAAAATTAAAGCTCAGTTGGGCCGATCTGGAATCCTGCTCCTTATGAGGTCATAAGGAGGAAGGTTACCTCCCCTTTCTCCTTTTTGCCCGCCCAGAGAATTTGCCCCACCAATGAGAGAGAGACAACATGGCTTTCAAACAAGCAAAGTGGCAGTTGGTCAAGGCCAAACCCCCACACTCCACCTTGCCCCCCCTCCAGACCACTAAAGTCTATATAAAAGCATCCAAAGAGCACCATGTCATGGGAACTTTAAGAATATATACATTCTGTAATTATTCATACACTAACAGCCAAAGAAATGTTTAATATTTAAATATGATTATTCGCTTTCTTGCCAGAAGTTAGATGAGAAGTTTTGATACCACTCTTGTGTATTTGTGTATGTCTGCTGAATATGAAGCTAGAACCAGGAGACGGTTAGCTTAAAGAGCGCTAGACATAAACAGCTAGCTTAAAAAGTCTATTCCTGCATACATAAATCTCTTGTTAAACCTGGTTGATTCCTTTAAATCAACAATTGTGACATACTGCTTTCTGTTCTTTTCACACCAGCTGTTCCTGGTGTCCAATGGTGGCAAGTTTGTAAAGAAGACCCTGATAGGGGAGGCCTATGTGTGGCTGGACAAAGTCGACCTACGCAAGCGAGTGGTGAGCTGGCACAAGCTTCTCACCAGCACCGCCCAGATCCACTCATAGAAGGAGACTCGATCTGAAAAGAAATAAGCTTGAGAGGGAAAGAAGAGGTTTCTGTTATCTGGGGACACTTTGGTTCAACATCTGTAACACTGATCCACTCTTGTTTGGTAGGGGAGAGAGTGGTTTGGGTACGGGAGGGGGCAAAATATGTATTTCTTTAATCTTTCTTTCAGGGCTCAGAGTTTTTGAAGACGCTTATGTTTGTTCTGATGATGATTTCTGTCATGCAGGAAGTTAGGAGGAAGTAGTAATGCGTTTACAGGAAATGAACACAAGTTTACAGGACGTACAGTGTACAGTTAGTGTGGCCAGGGCTGAGGAGAACACAGGTGCGGAGTTCAGAGGTCAAGCGCAGAATCAACCAGGTATTACACACTTTAATTCACAACACACACACACACACACACACACACACACACACACACACACACACACACACACACAATTATTAACAAATTTGCACACTCATTCATACAGAAGAGACATTTTAATTCTACAGGGAATGGACACACTTGTGGATTCTAATTTATTTATTTAGATGTTTTATCCATGAAAGATTTTCCTCATTGCTTTATTATGAGCGCAGAGTTTTATTGATTTACAAAGCATTTTGGGAATGAAATATTACAGACTCCGCTACGGAGACCTCGTATTTATTTTTGTATTATAATATTAGCGTTGAGTTCTATCATTTGTCTTCTCCTCAATTAATTAAGTACTTACAAATCTATCCTGGGAAGGCAACATAGTATATTTTATAACACACTACCTAGCATTCCAGTTTGGAAAAAAAAATCTCAGCAAGCATGAATTTATTAACAAAAACATCTGTTTGTTCACTTTGGACCCAATCTTTTCTCTCCTTAAATGTAAACTCAGTTCTATGAAATGACAATTATTGTTTGATAATGATCAATATTGATATATATATATATCAAATTGGACACTATATATTGTGAGTCTATCTATTTGGTGTGCAGTGTCACATGTTCTGCACAAAAGAAAATCACCTCTAAGGTTCACTTTGTAAATAGTGAAGGGTCATAGCTGGAAAGTAATTATAACATATATATATATATATATATATATATATATATATATATATCTTTATCTTTATCATAGACAATCAAGTCTTGATGATTGTGACATATTGGTTTTATTTACCCATGATGCCCCTTAGAATGTCAGACCTTTACCATATGAGATTTAAATATTTCTTTTTTTTTGTTGTGAGATCCAGGCACATTACGAGTCTTATATCAGTCCTGCTTTTTGGAGCAGGCACCTCAACAATGCACGCTTTTGTGGTATTTTGCACTTTTTTCTGCTTAGATTGTAAAACTGACATTATCATCCTGCTAAAAAAATGAGATAGCAAGATATTTTGTCTTTCCAGGGGGAGGAAGTAGAGAGCTAAAGTAAAACTATGACAAAATCAGGAGATATTATAGCGAACAAAAGACAAATGTGCCAGAAACCATCCATGAAAAAGCACTACTACCATTCTCAGATACATCAATGCTATTCCAGAAGCATGTTGATGTTTCTCCCAGCTTTTTGCCATATATGTGTTGTCTTGATATTACCACTCAATGTTGTGTCTTTAAAAGTCTACTCTGTCCATTATGTCTTGGAAAAGGTCATTGTGTGTACTTATACAGGGGTCAAGAGGCAGGACAATTGGTTCATTCAGCATTTTTAGTCCAACTTAGCAGTGAAAGTTAATATCTGAGCGGTATCTATTCAACATCTACTGTAAAAAGGTGGTAACTGCATCTTGACTTGCCAGAAATGTCAGCGGAGAGAAAACATTTGTATTGATTTTTCTTTTGCACTGTTGTGTTTTAATGTCCTCCATGAAATATTTTAATGCATCAATATGATTTAGTTTAGTTTAAAATTGTATTTTTTTTATTGCTATATGAATATTTATTTATTGCCTGTGAGTCTAATTAATATGTTGTATTATATTTGTTTACAGTACATATCAGGTGTACATAAAAATAAGTTGAGGTATTTTGTTTTTCTACACAACATAGTGCTTGTTTACAATGTTAAGAGGGCCTACAACTCAGAGAACCAACTTTCACTAACACACTCTCACATACGGAAATTAACATGCATGGATCCTAAATTTCACATAGTTCACGATAAAAAAAAACAACAACATTTCTATTCAAATGATTCCCATCTTTTTATGCATTCCCGCATTGAATAGTTTAATTTTCCAGTATGTGTATGAGAAATCACCAAAAAAGACAACATTTTAATCAATGGACTTTATACCTGAAATGAGTCGTTTTATGGTCAGTGTGTGTTTTTTTTGTTTTTCTTATTTTTACAACCATGTGCTTGTGTGTAGCATCTTCATGCCAAGTCCATGCATGCCATTGGCTCTAATGCATATCTCTTCTTTTAAGTGTTGTCTGTCTAAAAATATTGACTTTAAAATCTCTCGTAATACACAAAGAATTACACGCTCACACACACACACACACACACACACACAGACACACACACACACGCGCGCACAGACACAGACACATGCTATCTCTCTAGTTCCAACCTTGTAAATACATAGCTTTTTATACTGGGGTTTGGGGAGCAATAGATCTTTTAGCAGATAAAAATGTGTGTGATGATCATAGAAGTAAAAGGAAAGTTGTTTTTCTCTCGATCAATGTACAGTGGATGGACTGAGAAACAACCTTACGTCTGTCTATAGGGACCCAGATTTACTCGACCCTTTACACCAAACACTTAAGGTTTACCAGAGTCTATCTACACAGAAGTCTATCTTAACAACTCAAGCAGTTGCAGGAGAATTTAAATGTGCTCACACTGGATGTTGCATGTTTCGTTGGTGGTTCATACTATTTTTGTGTCCAGATATTGTTGAAGAAAAAAATCTGAATGAGGTAAAGAAAGATATAGAAGAAAAATAGACTTAGAGAGGGTGAAATTATAATTAGAAGAAGAAGAAAAAGAAAGAAAACCTATTAAAGTTATTGATGATGTATGCTGACTGTACAAAGATTATGCTTGTAAAACCTGTATGGTTTTTCACTTGTAAGTAAACAGAAAAAAAAATCTACTGTCATGGTTTTGTGATTGTACACAGGAGGTATTGATAAATTATGCAAATTGTGCTGTAAAAATGGCTGTTGCCCCATGTCTAAATATTAAATATTGGTTCAAACGGAATGTTGTGTATTGCATTATTTATCACAACACAGTTTTATTTTGAAAAATGTGGGGGTTTATTTTGGGTTATCTTTACTTTTGAGATTTCATAGCTGGTTGGATGTGATACCAATGATGTGAAGTAACAAAATATAACCACAAGATGGTGCCATGTGCTTTTATTTTGAGAAAGAATTACAAGTCCATGGTAACAAATGTCTAAGACCTACATAGCTGTGGTACACACTTACTGGCTGATTAGACCTCTTCTGAAGACTGGGAGGCTGAGTGTTTGATTGACAGCTCCCCTCTCTCGGGCAGCATGTCTCCATCCAACTTCATGCTCACATATGTTGTATGTCCATGGTGCATTTGCAAAGGCAGACCAAATTTTTCCAGTAATGTGTAATATTTGTAAGCTCAAACATGGTTGTATTTCCTGCTGCTCTTTTTGTGTTTTAGATGCTTTCAGGTATTTCATATTATTGTTTATAGCAGGGAAAAGCACACGTGTTACTAATAACATTAACGATAGCTCTGTTCTGTTCAAGTGTCCCAGTATGAGCCATGAAAGTTTGACAAGTGATGCATGGAATTCAGCCAGCATTGATTTTCAAAAACTTATTTCATTTCCTGTTTCAGCTAGGTAAAATAACATCTTTTATTTGTTTTCTTAGATACAACTGATGGGTGGTCTTCCCTCTTCCTTGTCCTCTTCTTTCCTTGAGCAAGGTTAGGACAACAGTGACATTGTCCTCCAATGCTTGTTTCCAAAGGCATAAGACCCCATGCTCAGTAAAACTGATAGATGTCCTCTTTGTTGTTCCGGAAAGTCATAGAAACAATCAGCCTGAGTATATATCTACCTCCTTGTGTGTACTTTTTAAGTGGTCTTATAAATCATGAGGCATTGGTCCTCTAGCTTGGCAGTCCTTACATGGCAGTGTTGATTTGTGTACTGTGAGTTATTTGGAATGGATATCTCAAAGCCATTTGAGAGGACAGTGGTGGAGGGTCAAATAATAGTAAAAAAACAACTGCAAAATAGGATTATTTCAAAGGTGTCAACAACATTACTTAAGGTTAAAATGTAAGCATTGGCATTTAATATTCCACAGACAAATGGACAAACTCATTTGAAATATCTTTTCTGCTTTTAAAACAGGATTGTTTTCATATTTTTGTCAACAGTGATGGTTGGATGGCAGAGGTGGGCCTTCAGGGCGAGCAGTGCCTTCTCTCCTGTCCAAGAGATTGTCAGAATCATAAAATTATATTTGTATAATAGTTATTTCATAAATATATTTATGTGTTTTACAAAGTCCGTTCCAATTAGTCTATTACCCTAATTTCATTGCTGCTCTCTCCATCTGTTGGGCGGCTTCCAGTGCATTTCATAAATTAAAGCTTTTATCCAATCAGATTTCTCCTCTGTGCTGTCTCTGGGTGAAAAATCTACTCCGAGGCTTTGAGAATTTCGAGTGAATCCCTGTTAGTGAATCGCTGTTTAAGCAAACAGGGACAATATTGTTGATTGTCATATTCTTTAGCTAATCAAATTTCGAGTTCGTTGGGCGTATTCTCTTACAGAACAGAGCCATGACCTACGTCGGCATTTTTCGGACCAGTTCGTATACGGTGGCCGAGAAGCAAAACTAGCTAGCATCACATAAATGTAGCAGTAGTGTCATTTTGCCAGGCCTTCCTTTCGTTTAGATTTTTAGATGTAAAGTTAATGAAAGAAAGGTGGATGTACTTTTTCTTTACATGATGAGCAGCTTTAGGTAAGTTTAATGGATTTTTCTGCATTTTAGTAAAATGATTTTACTAGCCATTACTGCTTGCTTTAGATAGTTGCTGCTGGTGTGAAAGATTTGAGCAGTGTCAGTGGCCGCTGTTCCCTGGTGTGTGCGTGGAGACGTGTGGTTGAGCCCCAGCAGCTTGGCTGCAATTTGTGGGAAGCCTGTTGACCGCTGATTGTGTATTGTGGGTTTGTTTTTGTTTATTTGGTAATTACATTAATCTGGGCTATCAAATAGTCTTGTAAATAGCATGACTTTTTGCAGATGTCCATTTCCTTCTCCTTTCTTTGTGTTGGAATTTTAAATTCCGGTGAATGTACGAGGCCTATGGTTAACTGCTCCTCAGATCTCTCTGCATGGTAAATTGAGACAGCTAGCTAGACTATCTGTCCAATCCGAGTTTTCTTACGCACGACTAAAGCAACTTTTGAACAACACGTTCCACCAAAAGTTCCTTCCCAAGGCTATTTTGCAGTGGCTCCGTGCGGAGCCCATTACGATTGTGATTGGTATAAAGAAATGCCAATAAACCAGAGCACGTTTTTTCTCTCATCACTGTGTGGAATTGCCAGACCCTCCTCCGCAGCGTGTGGAGGAAGGTCTGGCAAAAGCGAGACTAACATCCTGTCATACTGCGTGAAAGTGATGGCTTCAGTCACTGTGTATTCACATCTCTGCAATAGTGTATTGAAACTCTCTAGTTGTTGAGCCTTGTGTTAAATCACTTAATTCCACATGATTATGTCCTAGTGTCATGGTGAGGTTATTCAAAGGTGGATTAATCGCTGTAGGATAGTACTGAACTGAAGGCCCAGGTGTAAAATGCACGCCCGCCACTGTTGGATGGCCAGCTCTAACAGAAGTGAATTATTCTAAGACAATTCAAGCTCACAGACAAGCCAAGTAGTAGTGAGCAGCTGAGTACTGTCCTGTCCTCTGTTCAAATCTCTTAAGAGTCAGCCTTTATTTTGAGAACCAGATTCCATTGGATAAAGAAGGCTTTGGAAGATAACCCCAGTAGTCGTGGTGTGCTGGTTTGCAGTGTGTTTAGGGATTTATCAGCGATCGAACCACGGCCAGCTTACGATTGTGTGGAGTCAGAGAGACTTGAAGAATGTGCTGTAACCAGGCTGCAACAGCAGTTGATGAAAAACAATGACGCTGGTGAAAAGGAATTAATTGTTACTTTGAGTTGCAGCCAACAGCTTAACAGACTGGGCATGTGTTGTTACCTTCCTGAGGTTTGCATGTGCTTAAATTTAAGTATTTTTGGATTGTTGTTGTGCCTGATGATGAGCTGCTTAAAATACTTAAAATATGCTCTATAAATTGTACAAATGTTACCAGCAACATGTTTAGATTTTCACATTGGAAAAACATTGTTTTTCTCAACATAACCGTGTTGTGTTTCTGATTAATTTGCTCATTCAACTTTCATTCCTTCTGTGCTACTCTGTTGTCATAATGTACATCACATTTCAGAAGTTTAAACCCATTGTGCATTTTAAATACTAATATCCTGTAAAAGTTCAAAATGTTTCACATTTTGTGCAGACACATTTGTAAGCATATTGTTTGATGGGAGCTCAGATTGAACAGTCAGATGCTTATTTCACACTCTTTAACTCATACTCATAGACAATTTGTATATCCTTATATAGTCTTTATGCACACTGGGGTTTAAAGTTTGGGTTGAAATATGAGTGCCAGCAGTTATATATTTTTTCCTGCAGGGGGAGTAAGAAACCCATTTTGCAGAGTCTCCCAATGGTCTCGATCTGAGATGATTTCTTTTGGACCTTAGACTTGATGTATTCCTCCTCTGTCGAAAACATGAGGTCAGAGTTACAAATACATTGACTGTTAGCATACTTTTTCCTTTGTTGCTCTTTATTTTCAGAGACCGACTGAGAGACATTACCGAGGGGGTGTGTGTGTGTCTGTGTGTTTGTGTGTGAAGCACCATGGTGGGAGGTGACTCTGCAGTTCCAACTACAAACCACCTGCTTCTGTCTGATGAGCCTGATGAACCCTAACCCTAAGAACACACACCATCTCAGAACCCTTCCATCCAAATTCTAGGCACAATATTCAGATTGCACTTCATCAACCGAGGACTGTAATCTGTTCTCATCTTGGAGCCTACTTGCACTCAAAAAGGAAAGCTATCATTAATCCTATAATCAGCCAAAAGTTGCTGTTTAGATGTACAGTAACTGTAGGTTTATAATAGAAATGACACCACGAGAGATGAAATCAAATTATTTCTTCACTCATTTTTTGCGTTTATGTGAAACCAAGCCCAAACCACTGTTGCAAAGATCCTCAGTGCATATCTGAGTGGAACATGGATCCACTTTCACCATTTCATAATGGAGTTATGTAATTCAGTTATTTTGGGTGATTCATGTGCTCTTCCATGGTGTCCAAAGACCCTAATCTGTTGGGTGAGGCATTATGATGACTAAAGTTGGGAATCATGGTTGATGATCTGGTGTAATTATAATCCTTGCATGGACACCTGTTGCAGACACCATAAATGGCTATGATAACTGTAGGGCTCAGTAAGCAGCAGTGAGTCTCAACTGTATTTTTAAATAGAAAAAACATTTTAAATATAGAAGAGCGCTGAGGCATTGCCACAAGCTGTATTCACAAAGATTGGCATCTGGCTGTATTGAGATATTCGCAGAGTCCCATCGCATTAGGTTGAAGAGATCTGAATTATAAATGAATTACATTTGAACCATGTTTGGAAAAAGTCTTTCACAGAATAGTTTTGGGAAATGGGCTTATCTGCTTACTTGCTAAACGTCAGATAGAAAGATTAATTACCACTCTGATATGAAGCTACAGCCAGCAGCCAGTTTGCTTAGCTAAGCATAAAGACTAACTATTCGCACTGTTTCTAGCCTTTGTCCCGAGTTATGCTAAGCTAAGCCAACTGACTGCTGGCTGAAGCTTCATAATTAGCAGGCAGATATGAGAGTTACCAATCAACAACAAAAGTTTATTGTTTTGTATCTATGAACTACTGTAAATTGATAAATTATGGTATTAATTTGATAATTTCACTTAATTAACTATCGGTTTTACCTTCAGCCCTCTTTTAATAGTGCATTGTGATAAAACATGTACTACACCTACAGTACACTCCTCTATAACTCCTATATTATTTATTTTCAGAAGTGTTTGTAAGAGAATGGTGTTGAAAGACATGGCTTTGTTGACTCACGTGCTTCTTGCTGAAAACGTTCACAATTTTGATCAAAGGTTGCAAGCCTCTCCCTGCCGGATCCCGTTCTGTCTCCTCCTCCGTTTTATGTTCCCTGTGTTGTCTTTTATATTTAACCTCTCCATCCCTGTTCTCAATAACTGCCCCTCCTGTTCTCTCCCTATCTCTTTCTGACGGACCTCTTAGATCCTTTGCTTCTGAAGATGTTTGTTCTCCTCTTCAGCCTTCAAAGATGTGGCCTGCGTCAGACAGAGGCCTGGAAACGTCCTGCGTCAGTGACTCACTGAGCAGTGATGCTGATCAAACCGACAGAGATTTGGCGAGGCCACATCAGGCGGCGGCGCCAGATGCATCAGCTTATCCAAAGTCAGACAAGGTTCACACACTCAGTGACCATGCCTGGAGTCGTCAACATTCGATTGAGACGTCGTTTTGAAATATTTGTTCTTGGACAAAGGCTTTGTTTCTTGTTGCAAGGGGATTTCAACGGATAATAATTGTGACCAAACAGATACAGTAAAAATGAATGATTAGTGAGATTTAGTTTTTATCCAGCATGGTTACCTCACAGCAGCTGGATTCTCACTAGATCATATGAAAATCCATCTTGTCAGGCTTGAAGTAATGTGTTTTGTCTGAACTACAAGCTCACCGAACCAATCAGCATCCGGTAAGGAGCTACTTACAGCTACGGGCGTGGTTTACGTGTGCATGACGGAAGTGACTGGTCGTTTACAACAACAATGGCGAACGTGATACACAGTTTTCAATGACGGCGTCTCAGATGGTTCTGTGTTCTGGCACGTCAGGTCAGCGGCATGGCTCTATGGATGGCAGTGTCGGTTTGTCTGACAGTCACTCCATCACTTCAGTCCAGTCTTACAAAATCTCTATGACTATTTGATGGATTGCCACAATGTTTTCTACAGATATTCATTGTTCCCAGACTATGAATCCTACTGACTTTGGTGATCCCCTGACCTTTTCTCAGCAGGTCAAATCTTTCCCTCATCCTGTCACACATCTCAAGATTTACCTGACAGATTGGTGCAAATTGTGGTACAGATATGCTGTATATGGTTCCCAGATTATGAATCCTAAAGACTTTGGTGATCCCCTGATTTTTCTTCTAATGCCACCAAGAGGTTGACATTTGTGATTTTAAGTGGAATGTCTCAACAACTATTGGATTTATTGCCATGAAATTTGGTTAGGACATACATATTCTGTTTGTTATGAATTGTTATTGTCTGACTTTTCATCTACCACAATCAAGTCAAAATTTCAGTTTGTCCAATACAATTGGTTTCAAACCAAATACTTGCAAAACTTATGACCTTCCCATCTCAACTGTACTTTGTGTTTACTGCTAATCAGCAAATGTTAGCATGCTAACACACTTGCACAACTTAGATTGTGAACATGGTAAAGCATTGTCATTGTTAGCACACTACCATGCTAACAAAGAAATCCCAGATGCTTTGGTTTTATACAGGAAACTGATGTTCTGGATTATTTCTTTGTAGAATATTATTGTACTAAACCATTTGACATCCTAATTAACTTAGAGAGAGACCTGTTCGATAGCAGGAGAGTAGAAACCATCTGGACTTTGATTTAATAACCAGAGCCTTTTTGCTGTTGTGCTAAATTTGTTATGTTGCTCCAAAATGGACAATGATACACAGACGGGGATGTGCTGTCACTAACCAATGATTAATGTTAGTTTCTTGATATCAAATGAAGCCATAGTGCGGAAAGATAAATGTGAATTACATATCCAGGACATCCTGGCAAATGGCAAAAGAAAAAGCTATAAATCATAAAGTGTGGGCAGAGTGGATACATTTGCAACAGAAAGTACATTTGATAACATAAATAATAGGATAAAACATTCATCAGATCCACCTGTTACATTGGCCTATGTGACAGTTTACTGCTGTACACGTTGCTAAGGCAAAGGCCATAGTTGTGTCTTGGCAGCATTCACTCTATTGAGAATTAAAGTATCTTTCAAATGACAACATTGATAAGTACAAAAGGATAAAGTCAATTTTGAAAGAAGGAAACAAGATTTTATAAGTAAAAAACAATTGAACAGGACAGCTAAGACCCTTCATGTCCAATCACCTTGGATCCCCCCTAAAGCCTACTTCCTGTCACTGGATTCCTGTTTCACCCTGAGGCCCTCCTTTGTTGGGCCATAACTTCTCCTCCTGACAGAATAGCTTTGGCTAATAGTAATGTGATCAGTCAGTGCACAGAGGGGACTGAGGCTGCCCCTGTCCCGAGTGAGACATCATATCACACACATTCGCCATCACATCTCTTTCACTGAGTCAACGAGGCGCAACCATGCCGACTGTCAACCAAGGAGGAGACTGTGGTGCAAGAAAACAGATGGGCTTTTTATATGTGGTGACCTAGAAAAGCTTTATGTTATTACTAATGGTCAGTCAAAGACAAACATGGAGATGTCCAACGGCGACTAGAAAGAATGTAAATATGTAGCTTCACTCAGTCTTGCATCACTTCAGCATTTTGGGAAATAAACCTGTTCTCTTTTTTTTACAGAGAGTAAGATGTAATATGATACTACTCTCCTGATATGAGAGTGTTACTGATCTTCTCATCTAACTCTTAGAACGTTGTGAACAAGCTTATTTCCCCCAAAATTGCAACCTTTGAAATAAACTTAAAGAAAGCTGTTATCAAAATACGGGAACAAAACTGCAGGCTGGGATTGTTTCAACATGGCTTTAACCAACCCAGTCTCACTTCAGTTCGTGATGGCATTACGAAATTAAATCTATTAGAACGTGATACGTAATTGTGAAGATTTACGTGTTGGGGTCACGTTTTTTATACTAATGTATTTCAATGAGAAGCATCTTACGTAATCACAGCACGAAACTTTCTGCAACTCGGCTGCAGCAGAGAAGCTGGATACAGCTTTGATATTATTGGTATTTTTAGCCCAATAATCGCTGTTTTAATCAACATTTATTCACCAGATCTTATCACGGTTTATATGTATTTTTTTTTATGTTATTATTTCGGTCTATTTCGGACAGGGAAGCTGGATTGCTTTATTGTTTATTGATATTTTTAAAACTATAATGCTACATCTATATATATATATATATATAAGTGTAAAGAATTTGTAGAAATAAGTTAATCACTAAATGCATCTATTCACAGTCCCAATGTGTCGAGAGAGAAAAAGGGATGCAGTTGTTTGTCGCCTCATTGAGTACCTTCTCATCCAAGATTGCTAGGTATGTTATTAAATGATCGATCAATTCAAGGTATCACATGGTTACACATAGGGTTGCCCTGATACAATGGTTTAATTTCCGATACCAATCACACACAAATATATATATATATATATAAATATAAATATAAACTGCGGATACTTGGCACAGCCACCATTATGGGACAGACATGCCACCCCTTTTAATGTCAGTTTAGTTTGTAATGAGGCAGGAGGTCTATCCACAATTAAAATCATAATGTAACTTGGTTATATTAATAATGCAGGTTTTTAAACCAACATACTTAATGCAAACTTTCTCACATTACTGCTAATCAGTTACTAAAATAGGGTTTTAAAACATTTGAGGTGAGAAATAGGCAATAAAGTCACAGTTTTAATTTGTCACTGAATTGTATTGAAGTGCTGATTATTAAAAACAAACTCTACTTGGGTTGATTTGGCTTAACTAAGAAAACATGATCAATAAATGTATTGGGATAGTATCTTGTTATTGTCCTTAACTTAAAAATGCATATTTTTGTTTCTTTTTTTAACATGGAGGATGAAAAGGTTGAAGACATGGACTAAACCATGAAGGTGCTTGTGATCCATAATCCTGCAGCCAAGGAGCATACAGCAGATGTGTTGATTGCGATGGAGGGAAACAAAGTGCTGAACGTGTGTGGAAACCGAACCAAGGCATGTGTGCTGTTGATGGGATTGATCTACGCTCTCAAACTTGAGTATTCCAAGAAGCTTGAGTATAGTTAAAGTATTTCAGAAACTCTTTTGGTGCTTGACAGAGCAAAGCTGCTCAAGAAGGTCCAGAGCCTCAAAAGTAAGCTAATGATGAACTGTTTGTCACCGTGTTCAGGCACAGACTGACTGACTGTTTCCTGGGAACTTACTGTTGGTGCTGAAGAATGCTCACTGTACAATGTAGTCAGACAATTTCATCTCCCAAAGAGCAGTGCCACATTGAAATTCACTACGTTCAAATAATGCATATCATCTCATGGATCAATGTTATTCAAAAGACACAAATTGGTTAAGCAAGGACTAAACTCAGTGTGTTTCTGACTGGTACTAGGCTGTTAATTCATTTAACCAAAGGGACACGGTGTTGAGATGTGGAAAATGCTGTTTTTTTGTTCAGGCACAGACTGACTGGTTATCTTCAACAATCCCATAAGGCTTTGCAAATATCTGCATATGTTCCTCAAACATATAAAAAAATGTAAGATGTTTATGTTTGGTATAATAAACAAACTGGAATCTACAAATGAAGGGTTTAAGAAACTTGTTTCAGTTGAATATGCAGAGTGGAGAGGGTTCTTTTGTACCTCCTCCTGTCCCTTTATTTTTTTTTTTGAACATTTCAGTGATTAAAAGAAATTTACATGATCAATTATCTCCTGTGTCTGACAATAATTTTTTTTTTAAGTAAAGTTTACCTTCCCTGAATAAGTAATGATTAATTACTCATATTGTTCAATTATTAATAACAATTATTAAGTATTAAGTGCTTACAATCAAGAGGTAATGTTACTTACTTTTTATAAGTAATCAGTTGTGTAATGTATTGAGAAATATTAGGTAGACTTTACCTAATTTCGTTTAGTGTACTATAGCTGTTAAATGTAGATATGCTTCACTCAAAACGTGGAGAAATCTACCCAAACAGACTGAGTGCAAATTGTTACCTCACATGTATTGAGTAGATTCTATAGGTTGCTTTTTACAGTGTATGAACATAGTTGTATAAAAACACCATGTAAATATGCCAGAATTAGTTAAAATAACTACTTTCCAACTGCAGTCCCTAGGCAGGTAACATAAGCCTAACAAAGACAACCAGCAGTCATACAGCACTCATTCACTACATTACATTAAAAGGTACACATAGTAGTGACATAAACAAAACAAATAAGCAAAACAAAACAGAAATGCATGATGCACGATACATGACAAGATATTATTCTTCCACCTCTATACTGCATTCAATTTACCAGTAAAAGTATATGAATAAAGAAATGTGTGACTGTTAAAAATGCGTGCATCTCTGGTTTTCTAGAAGCCACTGTTTTGAATGAGTTTTAAAAGTGTTGAATGTCAGACACTCTCTTATTATGAGGGGCAAACTATTCCAGAGTTTACCTCCTATTATTGACAATACGTTTTGTCCAAAAGTGGTGCGTCTAAATGGTATCACACAGTCCCCTTTTACAGAGGCCCGTGTACTTCCTCCGCTTTAAAGTCTCCGAATGAAGTCACGCAGCGCAGGGGGGCAAGATCATATAACACTTTATATATCAAACAAGCATACCTAAAATGTTTAAAATTTTCAAAACTTCAAAATGTATTTCTCTGTAAGATATCGCAATGGTGAAACGACAATGCCTTTTTATCGAAAGTTTTTATGGCTTTCTTAAATAGAGATTCAATGCTTTTAAGAGTAGTTATACACAATGAACACATGTCCGATCATCTTTGCCAGGAAGACACTGTGCGGGGGAGATGTTGATTAAACTTTAAACTTGGAAATAATTTGTAACCAGGGTAACGCAGAATTAATAAATGAATTGAGCTTGGCAGCCTGTGGGGGAAGAAGAGGGGAGGAAATACAGTATAAAGCTAGATTTTTGCATGAATGCAGTTTCTTGATTTTCCTCTTCAGTGAAGGCTCAGCTGTATATACATCAATTTGTTTCTCTTGCAAGATAGTGAAAAACATGAGAGTATTTGACAGTGACATTTTTACTTTTCAGACAGGAGCCAGATTTGACAGATGCTTCATCATATAATCGTGCCATGTGGCTTGAGCTGCTCTCTGAATGCTTACAACGTGCATTTTTACACAGATATCAGCATTAAGAAAAGTAACTATAAAGCCTCAGATATTCACAAATAGAAAAGCTGACCAAAAGAAAACACTCTGTGTCTTCTCTACTTGACTTTTAAGTGTAATTTGATGTGAAAAGTGGCCTTGGGTGCATTTCACATGTCATTTGAATAAAATGCAAAGGCTTTTGCCCTGCAAATGTGTTTTAATGAGCTGCTACATTTTAAAGATGAAACTTAAAAACGAGGGTTTAGGAGAGCTGGTTGGAACTGATTATTAATAGCTTAATGGGTGAGGTTAAAAGGGATGGTTTAGTGTTTCTTAAAGGACAACTGATACTTTAAGACTGTTATGTTTTGAATTGAAACTGTCCATGTAAGCTCATCTTCATTTTCCCAGCAGCTTTCTGCGAATAGCTTATTTCTTCTTCTTCATTATACTGAGTATTTAGCTTTGCTGTTTTGCCCTCTCTGTGCTGCTCCCATTGTGAACACTCGCACAGCGATGTGCACGCACTGGTTGGGAAAACAACAGCCTTGTGGCTCGGTTGTGAGGAGTCGGCGTGGAGACTGCAAAGGGGTTGCTAGGCGACGGCAGCCGGGCAATTCCCTGAACAGGTGGGTGGGGTCGGGAGCTGGTGATAGAGGCCACACCTTCTGCCTGCCTGCCTGCCTGACACACACACACACACACACACACACACACACACACACACACACACACACACCTAATTCACTCAGCAGCCCAACCTTTACATCAACCCCTCTGTCGCTTTCTATTACACACACACTTGCACTCTTGATTCAACCTCTTTTGCTGCTCTTTTGTGGAAACATGACCTGAAGCAAACTGTACCTTAGTGGTCCACATGTTCAAATAAAAGGGCAGTGAAGCGAATAACTGAGAACCACACCACTTTACACAAAGTTGAATCTAAAATGCTCAGCAAAAAAACTGTTGTACAATTGTAGCCAGTTTTTAACCACTTAACTAGTTTTATTTATTTTCAGACTTACTGAGAAGTACAGGGTCCTACACTGTATAATATAACACTCTTAGAATAAAAAACATGACAAATACATTGCAAATGAAATACAGTTAAATCCTTTTCCATCTTAGTATACTGTTGCAGGTGTAAAAGATAACATTAAAATGTTCCATGTAGGTGATGTAGTTCAGGTCCTGTCCTGGTATTGTGCATGCCGGCTCACTGTCATGGCTTACTGGGACACTTGATGGAACTGAAACATTGTGAACAAAATTAGTTTCACTTATTTTTTTTCCTGCTATGACAAGTCAAAATGTCTGTTGCGAAAACGGTCCATTGTTTTTGGCCACCTGGTGGATGTAAGTCTAAAACTCAGTCCCCATTGAGCTCTGTTTGGTTCTCCACCAACTCCTGAAGAAAATATCTAGTTTATTTAGCTGCTAAAAGCTTCTCTATGTTCACCAGCTATAGTTCCTAACTTTATCTGTCTACTGTTTGGTTTCGGGCAGGTCACATATAGAGGGGTTTGTAAGAGCATTTTTGCTAAACCTAAACAGTAAAAATGTAGGCCGTAAAACAAAAGCAAAGAGCTAAAAGATGCAAAAACGCTCCGTTGACCTGAGCAGAACAGATAAATCTCTAATGGGTTTGTCACTACTAGTGACCCCTGTAACATTACACATGATCATATGATCTATTGTTGACATAAAAATATTGATTACAGCAACTTTAAAGTTAAACATTAGAGACAACCACACTGGGTGTCGATAATCTGATCATTTATGGGAATGGGATGCATTTAGTCAAACTGAATTTGCTGCTTTTGTGAAACAAACTAATCCCTGTGAAAATCCCATATAATCCTATTTCAGAGAGTGTTGCATTTGCTTGCCTGGTTTAAAAACAGAAGCAGCATGAGGGGGATTGCTGTTGGATCGTGTGGCAACACAATTCATATTTTAAAAACGGGCTTGTGGCATTTAGTTATTTATTAACTGATAATGTCCTCACTAAAGTACGTTAATTTCTGTGTTCTCATATATCTATTTATAATACATTTCCAAACCATCAGTGCTCTTTCTATCTTGCTGACACTCGCTCTTAACCTGCCTTGCCTCTTTACGGTTTCTCTGTAAACACTCCTCTCCCCAACCTCTGAGCCCTGCCTGGCAAAAGGTCCCAGAGGAGCAGCTTTTTTATGAGTTATAGTGAAACCTGAGTGAGGGAACATGGCCAGCTATTTGCACAGTGAATCTATTTGTGTGATTCATATAATAGCAGGTGAGCAGCACTTAGTCTTGTTTGTCTGCTTTGACCCTCATTGGCAAACCGTGAACTCATATGCATACATACATCCATATACACACAGACATGAAGACAAAGAATAACATCAGAAATAATAACTTCCATAATAAGTGAGAAGCTCTGAGGAAATTAGTCAGAGATTTGTTTTGTACCTGACAAGGGGATTTAGAGAGAAAATGTATTATAAAGTACAGTATTTTCTTCTGGTATTTACCTTGCTGATTGTCCCTGCAAAAGAAAATGTCACTACATATTAAATTTGCCACAGCCCTTGGAGCAAGTGGAATTTATTATCACATTTCTGCATAAGTTGATCCACCGCACTGTTGCAAATTAAATGACGGCTTATAATGATATACATAATAAAATAGAGAACCTTTTATTAGATGGGAATTTTGAGTTTTCCTTGTGATGTTTGGCTGAATCGGATGTGCACAGCAGTCAGGTTGAGGGCCCGAATAGACATTCAGCAACACGCGTGAGTAGATGCAAGCATAGTTCATAGTCCTCGAATCCCACCTGGTATATGGTGCTTGTTATCGAGGATGCAGAGGAGGGAGAACAAAGCCCTTCAAAGTCAGCTTTTGCAGGTTTAATTTGGAGAATGACACACATTCTAGAGGAAAATGTACGTGTCATAGTAAGAAATTGAGTTTTAGACAAACAGAAAATATATTCTAAAGAAACACAAAACGTTAAATTCTATATCAGATTAGTTGTTGTTTGTCCTGTGATGACCATCAGCTGGAGGTCAAATAGCCTAAGGTTGATAAAAGAAGACCTGCCCATTAATTTGGGTGACAAGTGTGTGCAGTAGACCGGAAGGTGGCAGATAGTGTCATAGGCCGTGTTGTGCCAAATGTCCGGTGCTTGAATGACGCGAGAGTCATGCGTAATTGTTGCTGCGTGTGTTGGGGGAAAGAGGGCGCCCGGAAACTCATTAGTGCGTCAGAAACACAAACACAAAAAAAAACACTGTAAAAAATGTAATTCACAGTAATCCACACTTCAAAAGTGTCCATATTAGGACATTTCAATTTGTCTTAAGACGTGTAATTCGACCATTGGATTGAATTAGTTCCACATTCCCGCACTTTTGTCAGAATGTTCACAGACATATTTGTTTAAATCCGTTGAAATAAAGCAGAATACAGAATTACACATCACTCCAACGACATTCAGAAAAGGACATATGAAAAATGTTTTAAATGCATGGAAGAATAAAAGATTTCACCCACTTTGACACACTTCCCCACGTGTTAAACAAGAACCTCGCTGCTAAATGACGGTGAGGATGTTTTTTGCAGTGTGCGGAGAGGCTCCGCTCTGCTTTGCCGGCCAAGCTGAAGATCTAAATGCGCCCTCCCCTTTTCTCCTTTTATTGTTTGACACACGCCGTAGACCTAATAGCCTATCACACACACGCACACACACGCACACACGCACACACACACACACACACACACACACACACACACACACACACACACACATGCACACACACACACACACACACACACACGGCTGAACCAAAAAAAGCACACTCCTCAACTCCACCGGTGGGGGGGACACAGACACCAGATGAGATTTGTTTCAAACGCGCACCGATGGCGGTGTGAGGCGTTTGGCTCAAGTACGCACGGCGTTGTGGATTTGTGAAAGCTTTTTGTGCATCTTCTTCCTGTTTGGATCCTGGTTGCGGGGAAATAAACAAAGCTATGGATTACTCAGTCTGCTTACTTTTACTCCTGTCAACCATTTCGTCTGTGTCGACCGGACAATTCCCAACAGCGCAGATGTGAGTACAGCTTAATAACCGCCTGTTGGCTTTTAAAAAGTCTTGGATAAAATATGCTCTGTGGCAGAAATTGCAGCCTGGCTTTTTGCAGTGTTTTATTTTTCACAGTCAAGCTTTATTTTCTGAGTCGTGTCTGGTATTCACTAAAATATACAAGTTTGTATTTTAAATATCTTCAATTTGAACTGTAAATTGCAGTTGCTGGAACATAATCCTTGAAGCGTTTTAGCAGAGAGCGCGTTCTTCTTGCCAAGCGATGATGATTGCACATTACTCCGAATACAACTTTACCCTGTGAAACGCGATATTTAAAGCTACTATCCATTTGTTACCCGCTGGCAGCAATGTGACATGTGGCATGCTGTCAAATAAATCATCTCAGAAGGTAGACTGAGGTCTTATGGCTCAGGGGTTCCCAAACTTTTCCTGTAGCATCTCTACATAGGCATATTAGATCACCGTTTGTCTGAGGGATAAACATCTAAGAAGGTTTTCTGTGGATTAATTTTACAGTACGTGACAGTTGATAGTTTATGTCATTGTTTTCTATCAAACATGCCAAAACATTCACTTGATCCAGCTTTTGAAATGTTCATATATGGTAGTTTTCTCTGAGTTCTGTGATAAGAAATTGAATATCTTTTGATTTTGGACTGTTGGTCAGTCAAAACAAGCATTATGAAGAAGTCTCCCTGGGCTAATGATGGACATTTTTTACTATTTTCTAAAATGTTATAGACCAAATGATTAATTAATGAATCAAGAAAATAATTGGAAGAATAATCGCTGATCACATTTTGCAGACCATGTGAGCAACTTGTGACACTTGACAAACTAATTGTTTTTAAAACTCCCTCTCAGACCTAAACTACTGGTTTATTTGTAGGTGCAGTTGTCTGCCATTTTACAGTATAGATATGTGCATGATTTAGACACAAATACTTCTTAATGGATGTATAAGTACATATTATTTCCAACATGCAGTCTAGTAGTTCAGCTTTCCTATATTATTTATTGTCCCAGTATGTGTGCCTCAAACTATAAGCTGAAAACGTTCTACTTGACCTGCAGTATGGGTTAACTCGAGAAAAAGAAGAGGTATCACTCTCTCTGTCTAAATCTGACTCCCAACCTCTATATTTGTAACGCAACATTAATAGATGTAACAGATGGTATACCCACAGTTCCTAAATTAAACAAACATGTAGGTTTGAGAGCCTGTTTCAGCTACCATGCTGCACCTCACACTTAATCAACAGGTTTAAGATATTCCAGATGGTTCTTCTAGCGGAGGCCGGACTACAGTGTTTGGTTTTAAATGCCGCCCAAGTACAGTCCCCTAGAGAGGTGGTGAGCCATGATGGCACTCAGCCTAATGGCCAAGAACAATGATGTCAGACTAGCAGAGTGGCCGGCCCACTCCCTATATTTCATGGGCACTAAGTGGATTGATCTGTGGGTTGTGTACATGATATTCACACAGGCTTGGCAAGCTGCAGACCCACTTTCACTGACATAGTTGACTTACTAAGTAGAATTGGCAATCCATGCAAGAAAAACAATATTAAAATTAAAGATTGGCAGGGGCTTTTCGTTTGAATTAGGAAAACTTCTTTTAGAAGAAAAGACGATGCCAGAATCAAACTAGAAATCCCTCAGTCGTCTCAGGGAGTTTGTATTTTGACATGTGCTTTTTAGCCATCAGTAATAATGACAATTGTTTGCTGTGGAGGAAAGGTATCTTTATATTGGTATAACGCAATAAGTATCTGAAATTCTGCCAGAAGAATTCTCCCATTCTTACTGTTTCCCCTTGTTTGACTGTAGCCAGTGTTGGTGTACTCTTGTGGTGATGGTGATTTTGAGTGACAAGCTTAACGTTGACTCCTCAAGGTGAAAGTCCCAGAGAGAAGCAGAGAAACTATAAGGGCAGGGATGGAGAGACTGACCCAGTGTGTTTACCTCCAGGAAATGTAGATAAGCAAGGTCTTAAAAGGCTAGTTGAGATTTTTGAAGTGGAGCTGTATGAGGTACTTAGCCATAGACAGTGAGTCTATTACAGTAGATGGTGGTTGGCATGCCCCCAGTTGGGGGGCAGGAGTACCGGCACAGAAGCAATGTACTGCTGTGGACGGGGGCAGCAGCAAAATGAATTTTAGCCACCTTACAAAGGCAAATCTGAAAAAAATGTATATCAGTTTAAGGGTACGCTATATTTAAAATATTTGTATCGCTTTA